>NW_026992262.1:0-311046 GCF_028769735.1 Zonotrichia leucophrys gambelii
ATCTATGGTTAGTAAGGAGTGGAAAGTTACCAGCATTACTATCATTAGGGGGGCTACATTCCTAGTTACCTTCCTAGCGTAGTCTCTTATCTCAGGGGATTAGGGGAAAAGGAATCCTGCCGCTTTCCGTCACATCGTGTGATCTTCCGATTGCCTGTCCCTATCTACCACACCAGGGCACCATCATTGGGGGAAGCCATATATGCCTACCCATAGACTGTCTGCTGAAATAGTCTGTATAGGCATCCCTCCTGTAGAATCACCAGTCACTGGGGGCTAATCTTCACTGTCATTGTTTTCTTTATATTAAGTTGTTTCTGTGCCTTCACTCATCAGAGATGGTGCGGAAGACAGCGTGAAAATTAGATGACACCATGAGAATGTTTTTCTTAATAATCTTACCTTTATATTGTCATTTAGATTTAGGTACACTTGGAAGAATCATTTTTTTAGTCCTAGGAGAAGAAGTAGCAAAAACTTTGAACCTTAGCAATTGTTGGATCTGCTGAGGGCCAGGAAGATCTGACAACTGGCCATCAGTGGCCAACATGCCTATCACAAGTTACCTCCAAACTGGCCAGGAATATGTTATGTATAGTAGATTAGAACGTTAATCTTACTGCTACCACAGCTTCAGGGAAATCAGTTACGAATCAAGGTGTATGACGATCTAATTAGAGAAAAGTTGTCAATTGATGCATCCCTAGTTGGAGGAAGCACCCAAAATGGGGAGAAAAGATGAATGGCCGCCTGAGCAAATCATACAACACTATAGACCAGCCACTTGGAATCCTAATGAATTAATATCAGGTGCCAGCAAACCCATTTATAATTTAAATGGGATAATTAGGTTATAAGCTGTCTTTTAAATGATTTATTAAAAATATGGATATTGATCTAGTACTGATATCCAACTGTGACAGACAAAAACTCTCTAACAGTTTAAAGTTAGAAAGTGTATGTTTATTGTGACGCTGGGCAGCGTGAGGGATAGCTCCCAAATACACACCACAATTTACAGGTGATTACAGAGTCCTTTTATCTATACAAGTATTGAATATCCAAAATACAAATGCATATTCATAACTTTGGTACATCCTATTCCCTACTTCGTATGGTAATTAGTTCAAAAGCTATTATGCATGTGCAGTTTGTTCCTTGAAATGGATCGGTGGTCCCTTTCATGGGGAGGGGTCCCAAAATGAGGAAGTAAATGAAGTCTTCCTCATTCTGACCTTTCTACCTTTTCAATGCAAATATGACAAATGAACCCTTGGTAGAACTCCCATTCCCCGTCTTCAATTGGTTTCAGAACAGAGGAGGCCTACAATTGTGTTATGGTCCTAAAAGCTATTTATCATTTTCTATATTCTTCATTATAAACCCAGCTAACCAAACATTGTGTTGACAAGCAATCAATTATTAGTAAACTACCAACTCTTAACTTCATCAAGGCCTACCCATTTATTTTAAGTCCTATAAAGCTTACCTCTAACTAAAATCTTAGCTCCTCTAAAATCTCTAAATTCCTCAAAGTTTATGTCTCAGAAATAATAACCAAGCAAACAGCTACAGCTCTTAACCTTCTTGCTGATCAATCCACTCAGATGAGGAATGCAATGCTTCAAGATCAGATGATATTAGATTATCTATTAGCAGAAGAAGGGGAGTGTGTGGAAAAATTAAATTACTCTAACTGCTGTTTGCAAATGGGTGACAATGGAAAAGTGGTAAAACCAAAAACAAAGGGAATAAGAAATTCAGCTCATGTACTGGTCCAAACATGGAAAGTATGGGAATGGGACATGTTTTCACAGTTACCTGGTGGACTATGGGTTAAACAAATGCTTTTTTCCCTCTTATGTGCTGTAGCAACTCTAATCTTTTTTACCAATGTCCTGGGTTAGCTATATGATGATTGTATCATCATATCTGGACTACTACTAATCCAGAAATGTCTACAAAAAGACAGAAAATGATGTCACTGCAAATAATTGCAAAAACAAAAAGAACCCAAGAACAGAAAATTAAGTCAATGATAACTAAGATTTGTAAATACAATTATTGAGAAAATAAGAAGTGAGGGACTGCAAGGAATGAGAAGGAGGTGTCTTTATAAACAAACTGTTGTCCTGATGGTAGATAAGGCCAGATATGGCAAGGTGAAAGAAGCAGTGAGGGAAACCATAAATTCCAGAGGAATTCCACTAACTGACACACTGTTACTCACTCAGGACTGTGCTAAGTCTCTGGATTTAGAGAAAAAGGACAGAGACACAAAGAAAAGGAAAAAGGGGAAGTGAGGGGTATATATTAGAAGGGGTTTTCGGTATTAGGCATTTCGGGAAGTCAATACCTCTCAAGTACCTCAGCCAATGGGGAAAGAGAGAGGGAAATGTAGCTGGGAAATTAGGATAAAAAGGAGGCTGTGTCCCCTAAAAATTTGCGTGACCAGAGGGGAAATGCCCCATAGCGTCTCCTATTATTATAATAAAGTTACAGGAGTCCTCTGTCTCCTTTTTGGACACAAACTTCTGATGTTAGTGGATTAATTTTCCTGACACTGGCAAATCACAACCACAACTAGGAATAATCAGAAACTCATGCTTTTCAAACCCATCTGTCCTAGGGAGACTCATCTCACATATTCAATAAACTCTCACCGGCATCCCCGTGTTACTTTTATTTGCCAGCAAAATTCAAATTAACACACACATCTTTCCCACTTATGAAAAGAACATTTAAAAAATTGTTCCCCCTTTGGCATAGATAGAGAAGTTCCCATGTCTACTGATGCCTGTATAACTTAGGTAAAAGTTACAAGTTGCTTATATAACTTGAGTTATAAGACATCAATATAACCTGATATATCTATATGATCTGATATCAATATAACTTAAATCATGACTTTTTATATGTCTATATAACCTGATACCTATATAACCAGAATCATAATCTTTTATACCTATATAACCTGAATTATAGCTTTTTATACCTATATAGTTTGATATAAATAACCTTCTGTACAATGTAATTGCTAGTATATAGTTAACTTGTTGCCTAATGCTGAATAGACAAAAAAAAGAAGAAAAAAACTCACTAGGTGGATAGCTTTAGAGATAGATAACTACAGTACTAATGAGAAATTGGCAAATGTAAAGCAAAGTAGCCACAAAATAAAGAATTTAGACTGGTAAGGACCAGACAGAGCAAGGAACACCAGAACTGCACATGCTTGGAAGACAAAGTTGAAAAGTTCAGATACGAAGAAGATCTTCGATGCCTTCATCGAAGACCCCCAACAACTCCCAAATTGGGGAGGTGCAAGCACAGTGCCAAAGAACTATCTAATAATCATGAGATCATACTATGTAAATTAGTTTTGGCACGTATGTGATGATGTTATAGTGACATAGTAACGCTAAGCAATACTTACTGTGTAAATATACCACAGCCCTTGACAAAGGTGGGTGAGTTAGGTGGCAATATCCCCCTCATCTCCAGCACTGCAATAAACAAATACCTGCTCTATAGACATCGGTCTATGGGGATTTATTTCCAGCATATCTTTCAGGCATCAGTTTTGGCGACCTAGTGCAGCAGGACCTATCTGCCCGGCTGCAAAATCAATTTGATTTGGGGACTCCTTTGGCAAGCCCTGAGATTTTTTTCAGAGGGACTCTGGGCTTCACCAGCTCTCTGCGGGGGCAGACAAGGACCGACTGACTGCAAAAATACAAGGTATTTGTAATTTGATTTAAAATGTTCTTGGTTTGTTTGGTTAAGAAACTCCTGTGAGATGGGGGACATGTCCCTCACAGCACGCAGTATCACAGAAAAAAATTCTGAAGTTGATACAAAGGGGTTAGAGTCCCCAAAGGAAGGGATTAAAGTCCCCAAAAGAAGTACAAGCAGTTAGCGTCCTTGAAAGAAGTCTGATGACTTTTACTATTGGTTTTGGTCTTGGAATTTTGAGCTTGATTCTTGTATGTGTATTTGTCCAACTTTAGGGCAAACTTGGTAGAGAATCTCCAAAGGGGCCCCTCCAGAAAGGAAACCCACACTGCCCCTACTCCCAGCCGGTTCGGGAAGTATTCCTCGGAGAGAAGTGGAAAGAACCTGTTTATTTAACAGGCAAAGCACCCCCCAGCACACAAAATGAACAATACCGAATGACACCACTCTGAAAAAGATGACAAATTCAGAAAGTCTCTCTTGCGGGTGGTCGCTCTGTTATCAGTCCCTCTGGCGCTGGGGCAGCTGTTGCAGGCCACAAGGTGCAAACTCTTGGTGTTCCCGGGTCCCAGTCTGGAGCAGGTTCGAGTTGGTTGGAAAAAGGAAAGGAGAAACAGTCCAGGAAGAAAATTTGACTGTTTAGCTAAACTAGCTAATGAGCAGAAGCAAAAGCAAGCAGAAGCAAAAGCAAGCAGAAGCAAAGCAGAAGCAAGAGCAAGAGAGAGCAAAGAGAAAAGCAAAAGCAAAAAAAGCAAAAGCTGCACATTACTGTGCTGCCTCTGTGTCTTGCCAGGCTGATAAGAAAACCCAAACAAACTTTCACTCTTCAGAGCCAGTCTTAAAGGCACAGAACATAATATCCAGCATAAACAGAACACATGAATGGGGATACAAGCATTATAACCTCACCCTAGGACATTTGTATAAAATTTGTGTTTCTTTTCCATGTGTGTGCTAACAGTTGTTACTGACTGTTGTGTGTGTGCCAAAAATTTTTGCTGTCTGTGTTAGTGCCTTTACAGCTGTTACTGTTTGGGTGTTTGCCAGAAGTTTTTATGGTTTGCTTTGGTAACAGTTTTAATCCATGTCTCATCCTGCTCCAACACCCTGTTTCATCCCTTCCATTTATAAGATCCCAAATCCTTGTTTCATGTGTGGAATATTGTGTTGGTTCAGTGTCCCATGGCTGTGTGACCCTTAGGTACATATTGAATGCTTTAATTGTAAAAAAAAAAAAAACATTAAAAAAAAAAAAAATTGGAGTCTGTCACACCTCTGATATCTGCTGTGTGTGCAATGTCATGAGCAGGGGCTGAGAGCTGATGAAAGTAGGATTTGTATTCTTTCTATAAAGTTCAGTCACATACAATTGAGGTTACATTGAAATGAGTAGTTCCAGCAGTAAAGAAATAGTCAAAAAGACCCCTTTAGGGTGTGTTTTGGCCCATTCGAGGGAGTTAGGAGGCATTCCAGGAGGTAATCTAAAGAAGATAGATTTATTAAAATATTGCCACTAATGGTGGCCTCTTTATTGATTGGACAGTGGGAAAAATTGTCTGTGAATGGTACATTAAGTTACAATACTTTGTTTCAGTTAATGTTGTTTTAAGGAAAGAATCAAAGTAAGATGAGGCAATGTATGCAGACCTTTTTTTACTCTGAGAAATAAGCCCGAGTGGCAAAGAGAATGTGGCATAAATTTGGGTCTCTGTGATTCCTTTGTGTTACCATTAGAAAAAGATAACAGACTGAAGATGAAGACATGTTGTTCTGCATGTAGTATAGGGCAGACATGTTTGAACTTAGTGGACAAGCATGAAGGAGACAGTGATATAGACACTGAGGATTTACAGCTGAAATATCCAAGGCCAGCTGCACACTGTCCTCCAACTACTCTCCCCCCCGCCAAGCCCGAGTAGTAATGAGGGTGAAATGGATGATCTTGGTGAGGGAACGAGTTCAGGGACTCCAATAACAGCACAAATGAGAAGTAAAATGAAAAAGGCTTTACCTCTGATAGCCTCTCTGAGGGAAGTAATAGGTCCTGGGGGAGAAGCAATGTGGGTGAAAGTTCCCTTTTCCACTAGTGATCTGAATAGCTGGAGAGAAGTTAGAAATTACAAAGACGATCCTGGAAAGTTGCAAAAAGGCTTGAATTAGTTGTAAAGAACCAGAACCCTGATTGGTGTGATATTGATTTAATGTTGTCAGAGTTTACAGAAACAGAAAATGAATTGGTAATTAAAAAAGTCAGAGCACATGTAGAGGGACAAATTACTAGTGAACCCCTGCAGGGTACATTGGAACAAGTGTTTCCCATTTCCACCTCCCGATGGAATCCAAATTATGAAGGAGATTATGTGCTGCTGGTTAGATACTGAAATTTGATTAAAATCAGATTGGAAAACTATTACAGCGACCTGATGAGGGTCTTCTCAGGGTGAGAGAGATGGACAAGAATCTTGGTTCATGATCAGAAGGCTAGATTTATTAATTTATGATATATAATACATTATTACTATACTAAAAGGAATAAAGAGAGAAGTTGCAGAGGCTTGCTAAGCTAAGAATAGAATAGAATCTAAAAACAAGAGAGTTCTCTGTCACTGTGTTCCAGAGAGCTTTTCCTGTGATTGGCCCTTAATTGTACACATGGAACATGAACCAATCACAGGTGCATCCTATTGCATTCCACAGCAGCTGATAATCATTGTTTATATTCTCTTTCTGGGGCCTCAGCTTCCCAGAAGATGAACAAATCCCAAAGAAAGGATTTCTATGAAAAAATGTCTGTGACCTAAAACGCTATCCCAAAAGCAATTAATTGGTCCATGACATTTCAGGTTAAACAAGGATGCCAGGAGTCTCCTACTGCTTTTGTGGACAGACTCTGTGCAGCCTTGCAGAAATATACAACCCTAAACCCCTCATCAGACATGGGAAAGCAGCAGTTAGTTTCTCTAATGTTAGGGCAATCATGCCCAGATATCAGATTTAAGCTTCAGCAAATGTTATAGCCTGCAACCAGGCACCTGGAAGTATTAATGGCAGAAGGTTGAAGAGTATATAATAACAGGGACAAGCAAGAACAGAAAAAGCTGACCGTGGCTATACTGGCCGCGCTGGATCAGCACCAGAATGGTGAGCGTGGTCAAAGACAGAGCAGAGGCAAAGGTGGAAGCAGTGGGGGGGGGGGCTTGTCACCCTGTTCTTCTAAGTTCTTCTAAGCCTTCTGATGTTTACATTTTTTGCAACGGAATTCTCACACACTTGTATGTAAATAATGATTGTTTTGCATTCTTTTCTGGAGGAGGAGAAATTTGATGGACTGTTGGTTTGACCAGTGTCATTGGAGAGGTTGCAATTTCATCCTCTAAGCCACTGTCACTTTTGAAAGTCTATAAATATTGGAGTTTGAAAATAAACTTCCCTTCTTTTTTACCTTGAAGGTTTCAGAGTGCGTCATTCATCTCATTTCCTATTGCAACAGGGGCTCAAATCAATCACAACCCATACTGAAACTGAATCAATGCGTATTTTGTAAAAGAGAAGGTCACTGGAGGTGCCAGTGCCCTGACTTGGCAAATCAAGTGCAAGAAACTATCACTGCCGCTGTCGATAATAATGAGTGATGGAGACTGGTGGATGCTGCCCTAGCAGATCCGCTAGTTTAAATGCAACTAGGGAATGATAAATAAATTGAATTTTTAATAGATACCAGAGCCACATTTTCAGTTTTGAATCAAGCTTTGGTGCCTAAGAGTGAAAAATACATTAGAGTCAAGGGAGTCATGGGCCAACCAAAAAATGCATTCTTTTTAAAACCACTTGAATACAAAACTGAGAAAAGTATGGTAATACATAAATTCCTCTATTTACCTAATTCACCTAAATCTCTGTTAAGCAGGGATTTACTAAAAAATTTCAAAGCAACAATTGAATTTTTTAAAAGTGTAAATAAAATTTAAAGTGCCAGATGACAAAAAAGTTTTAGCATTAGGATTAACAATTGAGTCAGAGACAGGAATAATGGCATCTATTTGAAACAAATATTAAATCAGGTGTACCTGGGCATATGGGATACTAATACTCCAGGAAGATCAAAATTAGCTGACCCTATTAAAATTGAATTACAAACAGGACTCAGACCAATAGCTAAGATTCATCCAGTAGTAGCTAATCCTTACATGCTGCTAACAAAATTACGAGAGGATTTAACCTGGTTTTCAGTCATAGATCTCAAAGATGCCTTCTGCTTGCCTCTTGCAGAAGAGAATCAGATGATTTTTGCATTTGAATGGGAAAATCCTAGAACAGGAAGGAAAAGCCAGCTTACCTGGACAGTGTTACATAAAGGATTCAAAACCAGTCCCATGCTTTTTAGAAACTAATTGGCTAAAGAATTAGAGCAATGGCAATCTCCACCTAGGGAAGTGTCCTAGGGTGATGTTATGATGCTTGTATCCCCATTTGTGTGTTCTGTTTATGCTGGATATTATGTTCTGTGCCTTCAAGACTGGGTCTGCAGAATGAATGTTTTGTTCTGTTATCAGCCTGCTCCCCTACAGCTGGCGGGACACAGAGACGGGGCAGTACATAGTGCAGCTTTTGCTTTTTGCTTTGCTTTTTGCTTTGCTCTTGCTCTTGCTTTTGCTTTGCTTCTGCTTTGCTTTTGCTTCCTGCTCGTTAGTTAGTTTAGCTAAGCAGTCTGAATTTTTGCCTGGACTGTTTTTCCTTTCCCTTTTTTGGAACCACTCAAGCCTGCTCCAGACTGGGACCTGGGAAACACCGAATTTGCATCTTGTGGCCTGCAGCAGCCATCCCCAGCACTGGAGGGACCGATAACAGAGCGACCACTCCCAAGAGAGACTTTTTGAATTAGTAATCTTTTTTCTGAGCAGTGAAAGAGTGTTGTCATCTGATATTGTTCATTTTGTGTGCTTGAGGGTGCTCTGCCTGTTAAATAAACAGGTTCTTTCCACTTCTTTCTGAGGAATCCTTCCTGAACCATTTGGGGGAGGGGCCATGTGGGTTTGCTTTCTGGAGGGGCCCCCTTTGGAGGTTTTCTCCCAAATTTGCCCTAAACCAGGACAGGAAGGTACACTTCTACAATATGTAGATATCTTGTTGATTGCTACAAAAACTTCTGAAGAGTGCCTTGTATGGACAATGAGTCTGTTGAATTTTCTTGGACTAAATGCTTATCCAGATTCTCAACAGAAAGCTCAGCTGGTACAACAACAGGTGACCTACTTCGGATACGAGATCAGTGGAGGACAGTGATCCCTGGGAACTGCATGGAAGGAAGCAATCTAACAAACACCTAAGCCACGAACTGTAAGAGAACTTTGCACTTTCCTTGGAATTACAGGTTGGTGTTGATTGTGGATATACAATTATGGACTAATTGTAAGACCTTTATATGAAATGGTAAAGGTCTCTAAAAATACTGTGGTGTGGACTCTTGATGCTGACAAGGCCTTCAAATAATTGAAGCATGAAGTTATGAGAGCTCCAACCCTTGGACTTCCTGACATCAGTAACCCTTTTTTTTCTGTTTTCACACAAGAGGCAGGAGATAGCTCTGGAAGTCTTAGCATAGCAATTGGGCCCCTATAAAAGAGCAGTAGCATATTTCTCCAAGCAACTATACACTGTGAGCTAGGGGTGGCCGGCCTGCCTTAGAACAGTTGCAGCAGTTATAATGAACACTAAGGAAGCAAGAAAATTCACAATAGGCCAAAGATGACTGTTCTAGTGTCACACACAGTGTCGGCTGTCCTAGAGCAGATAGGAAATCACTGGTTGTCTCCTTCAAGATTCCTGAAATATCAAGCAGTTCTGGCCAAATCTGATGACATTGACATTCAAGTAATTAACATTGTTAACCCTACTTCCTTTCTGCAAGGAAAATCTGAAGCTGAAACAGTGGTACACAATTGCCTGGAAACCATCAAGGCTGTCTACTCCAGCCACCAAGATCAAAAAGAACCACTTCCCAGATGCCATTAACTGGTTTACTGACAGCAGCAGTTTCATGAAACAAGGGATGTGGATGGCTGGGTATGCTGTGACCACTGTCTCTAAGGTAATCAAGTAAAATTCATTACCTGCAGGAACTTCAGCACAAAAGGCTGAGCTGATAGCTCTAACCTGAGCATTGAAACTAACCAAGGGAAAAATCATCAGTATTTGGACAGACTCCTCTGGGAATTCCGCACATCATTCCTGATGTCCAGGGTCGCCGAGACAACCCTTGGGGGGCTCGGAAGCCCTGGAACGTTGCCAGAAGTGCTTGGTGGCTAGACTTTGATCCTGCACGGGACGCAACACCTGTATGAGGATGAGAGGATCACACGGGGATAAGTGGTGAAGGGATAGATTAATTATAGAGTGAAAACACAGGTTTTAGAATCTCGGTACAGAGGGGTTCTAGGAGACAAGATGGAGGAATTAGGGCGTGTCCTGTCCTTCTTCTTCTTCTTCTTCTTCTTGTCATCCATCTTTGATGGTGATGGAGGCACTTTGAGATTGGTTCTTACTGAATGTGCACTTGTCAATAAGGGTGAAAAGAATTGGGGAGAAAAGGTAAATATCTTACACTTAGTTTTTGGTATAAAGATAAGCAGCCGCCCCGAGGGAGGTCAGTGTGCTCATGGCTGGCTTGCTGTGCGGACCTCTGTCGGGCCGGGAGAAAATATTGTAGATAAGAATTAATAAACAACACTGAAAAACTGAAAAACCTGAAGACTCCTTTCATCCTTTGGAGCGCGGGCTGCCTCAAGGCCATCCAGAGCCTTACCAGGCCATTTCAACAGCCGAGACGGGACAGACTCGCAATATGCTTATGGAATTGTCTATGCTCATGACGTGATTTAGAGACAAAGGGAACTCTTAACAGTTCAGAAAAAAGTTTTCAAATATCCAACCCATTGTTGAAGTAGAGATGGACACAACACTCCAAAGTTCAAGCAGATCTTTATTGTTCACAACTCATATTTATATGGTTTTCAAAAACCGCATATTCGATTCCAATTGGCTAGTAACTTGTTGCCACCCAGTTCACTGTCCAGTAGCTGCCGACGTATGCGCTCGCCAAAGATTGCCCAACATCCATTCCCTGCAGTTAAGTCCTTCCACTCCTCAGTGCTTTTTTCCTTAAAGATGTTTACTTCCTTTCCTCACGAGTAGACTGATCAAGTCAAGGTCAAGATTACTTGTGTCTGTGAGGCCTTCAGGCCAGCTGTTAGCCATCACAATTTCCCCTTTTTGTTTTTCAACTACAAAGGCAGTCTTTATCATCCTCTGCAGGGCCCTTTGCAGACAGAATAACAAACACAGCACAATGAGCAAAATAATTATGATAATACAAAAAATGATAAGCCCAGTTTGAATGAGGCTCTTCACCCAGCCTGGTAAACCTAACTCTTCCAGACAGTGATCTATCCCAGAAAATCCTCACAACCATGTCCATGAGCTAACAAAAGAAAACCAATAGCAGCACAATTTTGCAAGGTAGCATGCCACATGCTATCTACACCTATAGCCAAAGCACTCAAAATTAAGGAAGTTTCATTTACTATTTTAGCCAAAAAGCAAGCCAATCTAATTCAGAAACTATCAGGGGTAACATTTTCCTTTCCTGTTCCAATTCGGTCCCACATATCATGTCCCGGTGTATAATTTAAAAATGCACATTCTTCTATTGATAATGTCCTTAAAATGTCTAAGTCTTGGGGTTCAAGTGAAGCAACAGGTAAATTGTCATCCCAAAGATCCCATAGTTCTATACAGTGGGTTGTGGTATTACAATTTTGTTTTGGGAAGAGTGTCACATTTTCACAACAATTTATGTTACTTGTATACTTTGTGTGCCATTCAAAGGTATCCCCACTAAGCAGGTGCGAAAAGGTTGTTCTGGTAGTGCCTTAGACGCACAAAATTCAATGCATGGAGCAAGGATAACCAAACATTGTTTCTGTTCAAGGAGGTGTTGCTGGTTGTTGTTGCATATAGGTAAAACCTTGCAAAACAAAGGCCTTGTAAAATCATGGCTGAGGCCTGCTGCTTCGGCTAAGTACAGCTAACGACTGGCCTGACAAGTACCCATGAGAATCAGCCTGCACATCAGCTTGTACCCGTGAGATAAGCATGTAAACATCTTTAGGGAAGAAAGTCTTTGGCGTAAATGTACACTAGCAACTACTAACCAATAAACTGAGTAGCAACAAGTTGCTGATCAATTAAGCACAATGCTTTGAGAAAACCATATAAATATGAGCTGTGAACAGTAAAGCTTGGCTATTGCTGCATGAAAAAAAAGGTGTCTTGTCCGTCTCTACAGCAACATCTGGTGCCCCTGATGTGATGTGACAATAGCCAGCTGTGGGAATAGCGGCGGAGATGGAGGCCAGCTGCAGAGAAAAGCAGCCAGAGAGTCGCAAGAGAAAGCAGATGGAGAGCTGCGAGAGACCTCAATCTTAAGAAGGTGAGCTGCTGGGGACACTGGGGCTGCAGGTATCTACCAAAAAGAAAGCCATAGCAAATACATGGACCCATATGTTGGGCAAACAAGGGATAAAATGTGATAAATAGACACTGCAAACTTTATTACTGTGGTGCAAAATAAATGGTGTGAGCATGGATGTAAAGACTATTGTTTTTGTCGAAACGTGGGACGAAGCAGGGCAAGCATTATGGGAGGCAGCTACAAAGGGAGGCAAAATAGCCACATCACTAACAACGTGGCACTTGGTCCAGGACTTACTGCTGCAGTTAAAAGCCAATAGAGAAGTGGCAGCTGCTGCTCCCGCTGCCACCACCCAGCTCATGGGGGACCCTCCACTGAACACCCCCTGTTTCCACAAACCCATTCTCTCTTCCTCTGCCTACAAACGACAGGCAATAAGTGATGTGTTACTCTTTGAGCCAGGTCTTATGAGCTCTCAGAGAAACCCATCACACCCAAGATAGTTCAGCTACCCCGAATGGCATAAAATTAGCAGGATGGCTTTTGAGGTAGTGTTGGAAACTGAAAAAGGTTTAATAAAAGGAAAAATAACAAAGCTCTTACAGAGAAAAACTGAGCCAGGGACAAGAGGTTCTTGTTCCTGCTAAAACACCCCAAAAAAGCAATTATTTCCTTTGTTCTCTTCCTTTTCTAGAGAATTACCTAGGTGGGACCTCTTGGTCTCTGTCCAATCGGACAGTCCCAGGTCTGATGTGAAGTCAAAAAGGTCCTCTGAGGTGTCTTTGTACCAAATTGGGAGAGAAACTTCTGGGCTTTTTGCCTTTTTAAGCAGACAAAGAATAATTTGGTCATTCTGTCAACAGGTGGCACATTCTTAACAATAAGATTACAGTGAGGAGGAGGACTACAGCCAACAATGAAGCTCCGCAGACCCAGACCACCGGGATACCAGATTACAATGAAGTGATGGACTGTAACTTGGCAAGGAAGATCCTTATGACCCTCAGACTGCAAGCAGAGAGCAGAGGTCAGACCCTGCTACAACAAGGGACTTTCTTTGTGAGCCACAATCTGACAGAGCGTAAGATGCCAGCACAGCTGATAAAGTTAGGTCAGCGGTGTTCCCTGGTCAAAGAATCACAGGACTGTGAGTATCCTGGGCCTGGGGAGGTGCCCCCGTCGCATCAGTGCAACTTGCAGAGATTACAGCAATTTCTCCACTTTGGAGCAACTTTTATTATGGGTTAAAGAACCCTGTAACTCTTTCCTAAATGAGAGAGGCCTTGATGTCAAAAACTCCTGCGTGCACCTGCAGCAGACAGTGCTAGGAAAGATACTGATAATGAACCTGGGCACAGATCTAGAACACAGATCTTGGGAACAGATCCACAGAATGGATCCAGGGAATGGATCGATCCTCATTTTAGTGGGCAGTGTTACAGGCAGTAATGAAGCCCCCCTGGAGCTCCCCCTACCCTAAAACTAACCTTGTATTTTCAGTGAGCTGTGATTTTTAACAGGATTGTTTACTTAAGACATTCAAAGCTGTATGAATGTAGTGTCTTCCTGCATATCGGTAACATAGCAAGGCTTAAATTCTTTAACAGAAATGCTGATATATTACATAATTGGGAAGACTTATCATGTGGGATGTATACTCCCTTTTCATGAATTTTGATTTAAAGGTCTGATTAGACTGAATTAACACTGATTTTTTGCCAAGTTACAATGGTGGTAGCTATTACCAAAACAATGAGAAACCTATATACCTAAAAATATTTGCAAGTGGAAAATATTTGTTTGTGGACAAAAAAGTTCATATTTGTAAGATATGGTGCCCCCTTAGAAAATTTGGGGGATCCCTCCTTGCAAATATTTTGAGTAGACATTAACAGAACAGCAATTAACTTTTGAGCCCAAAGTCAGAACACTGCATGATTCACTAGAAGCAATTAACTGAGTCATAAATCAGACATTCTTTTGCTCACTTGATGTCGCAGACATCTTTTCATTAAAAATCTTCCCTTCAGATTTTTTCCTCCTGAGAAGCTGAGAGGCTTCAGGAACAAAATGTAAACAATAGTTATCTGCTGCTGTGGAATGCAACAGGTGCATCTGTGATTGGTTCCATTTGTTTGTTTGTAATTAATGGCCAATCACAGCAGAGCTGGCTTGGACAGAGAGTCTGAGGCAGCTGCCTTTGTTATCATTCTTCTCTTTTCTATTCTTAGCTTAGCTAGCCTTCTGAGATGAAACCTTTCCTTCTATTCTTTTTAGTATAGTTTTGATGTAATATATATCATAAAATAATAAATCAAGCCTTCTGAACATGGACTCAACATTCTCGTCTCTTCCCTCACCTGAAAACCCCTGTGAACACCGTCACAACTTGAAGACAAACCTCTAAATTTATCTGCAGCAGCTATTTGAAACTTAGCTATTAGTACACGAAACTCCACTGCAAAGGCAAATAGAATTGTGCCAACTATACCAGTTTGCTTGCTTTTTACCCCACAGCTTTAATAAGATAATTTTGTTGTGCATCTTTCTCCATGATGACACATCTAACATCATTTCAGATAGGTACATCTACTTAGTCATTCAAGTGTAGTTATTCTTCCTTGCCACATATAAATTGAAATTAAACTTGATATCAAAACAAGTGAAGTACATTTATAGACTACGAGTTCAGTGAACAGTAACTCACTCTTTTAGAATAATCCGAAACCCTGCTTTTGTAACTGTTTATATACAAGTGTCACTCTTACAAACCCATTGACCTAACCAAATTCCTTTTGCAAAACTCATAGCAGTATTATATACCTAAGTTCTTGCTGCTTTAGACTTCAGTATTTATATCCCATTACCTTTATTAGACCAAGCTCAAATCTATTCTACAATCTTGAAAAGCTGTCTTACCATCTGCAAATAGAGCAAGTTCGAAAGGCAATTTGCCAAAATCTACACTGTTATCATTTTTCTGAGTAAAGCTACACTTTAAAAAACTCTAGCAAAGTTATGCTTACACCAGAAAAGTCCTGACTATGAATAAGTATTTTCAATAACATTTGCAGTTACCATGAACTATTCTCAAAAATAAATTACATAAAATCACAGCATACTTGTCACACCTTTATATTGTCTCGAGTAAATCCATGTTGCTGCTATGTCAGTTACGAATCAGTTGTTTGCCTGCATATTGTTCATTGATGTTTAACTGTTATATGACAAATTTCCAGTAGCTTTTTCGTAATGATGGAGTCAAAATGAGTTATATTCTGTTGTATCTGGAACTTCTGAAAGAACACTCTCAACTCTGACTTTACTTTTGTTAAATTTAAGTAATGTTAATTTTCCGTTCTCTTTCAATTCTGTACAGTTAAAGTGATAATACAGTTCAGTTTTTGAAATAAACAGGGCAGGAGACTTTTTCCCTTATTAATGCCTGTATTAAAAGTGATCAGCTCAGGATTGGGCAGCCCGGACGGGTCTGCAGCTTCCCGTCATCTCTCCCAGGGCGACGAGGAGGAGGAGGAGGAGGAGGATATGCGCAGCTTTGTCCAGTAGGGGCAGAGCTGGGGATCCGGTCCTCATGGGAGCCTTTAGGGCATGGTGACCCCTTGGGATGTTACACCTGCCGGCTCTCTTGGCCCAGTCCCGGTCGTCAGGGACGACTCCCATGCTCAGGGTGAGAGGGCCTACGAAGGTGTTCCGTCTCTCTGCCGGTTCAGCACTCCATTCCTGATGTCCAGACATCACTCCAATCTCAACTCTTAGATGGCTCGTTGTTTTGGGGTCTTTTTTAGCAAGCTAGAAGCAGTAGCTTCTCATGGCATGCTGGTCCTTTGAGTTATTTTGCATATCCCTCCCCTCAAGTCTCTTCTCCTCACTGTTCGGGAGGTCCCCACCCTTCACTGTCTCAGAGAAGGGCCATTAACTCGCCCCAGCTAGGCTTTTACTGATACAAAAACAACTGTTAACGACAACGACCCGTAATTACCATAACACACAAGCAGCACCCTAGCAGCAACAGTGGTAACCTTTTTCTCACAGAAAAAATTGGCAGAATTTTTGTTCATAACAGTTTTGTTAAATTTAAGTAATGTTAGGTTTATGTTCTGTTAATTTGAAGTTCTGATACATCTAAGTTCTGCCAAGTTATGGTTCTGATAATTCCTGTTAAGATTAATTTCTGTTAAGAGTGTTGACTTTAGGCAAAGTTAAGTTTCATTGTTGTTCAGTTTAAGTTCTATTATTTTATGTTAAGTTCTATTAAGATCAATTTCTAATCCATTTCAGTAATTTTAACTTCAAGTTCTGTAAAGTGTACTTTCTGTTATGTTTAAGTAATGTTGTTTTAGTGAGATAGGGTTCTGTTGAAATATGCTTGTTTAAATTACAAGATTAAATTATTTTTTTATAGAGATGAGTGAAGTTTCTATGAACCTAACTTCTGTTGACATCTGATCATTTAAATTATAATAAACAGTTATTTTGTTATGAAGTGCCCTGGTTTAGAGTAAATTTGGGAGAAAATCTCCAAAGGGGGCCCCTCCAGAAAGCAAACCCACATGGCCCCTCCCCCCAGCCGGTTCAGGAAGGATTGATTCCTCAGAGAGAAGTGGAAAGAACCTGTTTATTTAACAGGCAAAGCACCCCCCAGCACACAAAATTAACAATACCAGATGACAACATTCTTTCACTGCTCAGAAAAAAGATGACTAATTCAGAAAGTCTCTCTTGGGAGTGATCGTTCTGTTATCAGTCCCTCCGGCGCTGGGGATAGCTGCTGCAGACCACAAAGTGCAAACTCTCGGTATTTCCCAGGTCCCAGTCTGCAGCAGGCTCGAGTGGTTCCAAGAAAGGGAAAGAAAAACAGTCCAGGGAAAATTCGGACTGCCTAGCTAAACTAACTAACAGGCAGAAGCAAGGGCAAAGCAAAAAGCAAAAGCTGCCCTTTGTACTGCCCCGTCTCTGTGTCCCGCCAACCGTTGGGGGAGTGAGCAGGGTGATAACAAAACAAAACAAAACTTCGCTCTTCAGAGCCAGTCTTGAAGGCACAGAACATAATATCCAGCATAAACAGAACACACGATTGGGGATACAAACATCACTCTAGGACATAAAGATAATATGGAACTGACTGAAACAATTATGATGAAAGATTAGTAAACCCCTGTTTAAGGGCATAAAATTATAAGTTGAGTAAAAATATACAAAGATGAGGGGTTTAGGTCCTTGCTTTCATCAAAGATTCTATGAGTGCAAATGTTTTGCAGTGATTAATTAACATAATTATTTATAACAATCTCTGCTGTTTTATCTTCCATAGGTAGCACTGAAGAATGAATAACAATTACAAATTATAGCTGTTATTAATTGTAAGCTATTTAGTGCTTTCTTTCTTGCTTTTATTCTGCTCTAATGTTATATATGCATAGATGTGTGGAAAAATATTATCTCGACTCCTTAGGAAAGTTACTGCTGATATATTAATGATTCTGAATATGTTGTTAATCTCATAGCATGAATTCACCGACCTTTGGTTATTTGCAGTTTGTTCATGGTACCATTGACTACTTAGCTAAGGATAAATGACAAAGCTGGCTACTTTACAAACTTTACATATTTTGTGTAGCTATCTGTTGGAATGTTGGGGGACACAAGACAGATTATGGACTTTGGAACTGGTTAACATAAGAGATTTGATTACAAGATGCCTTGGCAATAGCAAACAGAACTTTGAAAAGTAGACCTAGATAGTAAGAAGATGAAATCAAACGGGTTTACCGGAAAAAGAAAATCCCATTAAACTCTGCAAGCAAGAGATGTTGCTATATCCATAAGTTTGCGTATGTGATTTCAACCAAATAATTGTAGTACACATTACTAGTTTCCCTGAAATAGTATATAAGCGTTTGTATCCCACAATGAAATCAAATTCTGATCACCAAATCAGTCTCTCCATCGTCGACAGCTATCTGCAAGACATGCATCTTTTAAGAAACTTTCCTAACTGCTATTAATGAGAAACTTGTTTATAGGATATGTTAGAGAAACCCTACCAGTTAAGGTCTCAGCTCTAGCCAAGCCCTGGCCATATCTGGTCGGGAGGTATGCCAACAGATCCAGGTGTTTTCTGCACCAAAACTATACTCAGGTGTGGGTGCTGAGAACTGGTCAGAGCAGGAAGGCAGATAAACTTAGACATTCCTCTGGGAAGTTTTGAGAAAGCTCAGAGGAAGGATTAAAACAATCCTGAAGCTGGTGTTTTGAACTTGTTGCTTCTTGTAAGATGTTTACAAGAATGGTGCTGTTCCTAATTAGCCAGTGGTGTGAGGGGTGTTCATTCAGGACCAATCAGGTCCACCTTTATCATAACTGTCTATGAAAAGAATGTGTGGTTTCTAATAAACTTTGCATTTTGCCTTCTGAGAAGACACAGGAGTCGTGTTGCTTTATTCACCCGTCCTCAATACAACAGCGACATCTGGTGGACTCCGGATGTCTTTTCAGCCAAGACTGAAGAACCGGGGGTCTGGTGGACCCCATCCTTCTGTGCAGCCGGGGCTGACGAACAAGGAGTATTGTAATCTCCAACGTTCCCTGCAGCCAAGACTGGAGACTCGGAGTTGCCCACTGTCTCCGGAACAAGAGGTACGGTGATTCCCCCGCTCTCTCCTCAGAGGGGCCTGGTCTTTTTTTGACCACGGGTCGTGGACTCAGTTTAGACTATTAGGACAGGTTCCCAGCAAGTGAAAGTTTGTGTTCCGGACTGAACCACTGCTTAGACAGACTGCTGGGAAGAGATTCCATTCAAGATGGGGAATCAAACTTCTACAGAGGAACAAATCATGCTTTCTGTGTGGAAGAACACATTGCTGTGCATGAGAGTTGCTGTATTGGATCATTCCATGCACGCCCTTCTTTGCTGAGCAAAGGCTCATGGATTTTCGGTGGACGCTGGGACTGCTTTTAGTGTAGACACCTGGCAGTCGCTAGGAGACCAGCTGTGGCAAGAAATCTCCGGGGGAGATAAGGACGCATTTGAATTAGCTGTTACTCGGGGCACTCTTTGTAAAGCGTTACAAAACGGGACGCCCAAGGAGGGCGAAACAGATGTGGCGGACTCAGAGGGGGTGGACGATCCGTCTCTGGACACTAACGTGCCAGAAGGCGGAGAGGCTGAGGGGGCTGCTAGCGGCTTTCCCTCGGCTCCGCCCGGACCCCTGAGGGACACGGACGTTGCTCGTAAAATCTATCCCTCGCCGTGAGATTACGTCTCCCCAGTATATCCTTCTCCCCGTGACTATATAATGCAAACGTATCCGTCACCGGTCACGGAACTTGCGAGGGCTTCGTTACCCGAGCCCCAGACAGAAATTGCTGAGCGTCCTCCTCCATTTGCCCCGCCACTGCCTCTCCCGGCACTGCACGCAGCAGCGGCGGAGCCTTTGCGGCACCCAGCTTTGTTTCCAGCCCCGCCTCCTCCTCCCTCTGCGTCTCAAGCAGCGGCGGGGGTGGCTCCACTGCAGCCATCACCAATCCCTCTGCCTGCCCCTTCTTCCTTTGCATCGCACGCGGGGACAGGGGTGCATCCACTGCAGACAGGTGGCGCCGCAGGAGCCGTAGTCCCCTCAGCCTCCCCCGTTCCCATCAGCGGAGTCGCCGCAAGCATCTGCACCACCTCCTTCCCCTGCCACGAGCGGAACTCCAGGGGCCGTGCCTTCTGTTTCAGCTGTAACGGCGCCACCGCCCGCAGCGCCTGTCATGGCCCCCCCACCTGACTCAGCGCCTCAAGGCGTCCCGCCCTTCTCTGCTTCCTCCAGGCTGTCCTGCGTGCCTCTGCCCCGGGACGTGGACAATGACGCGGACAGTGACGCGAATGAAAGCCGACAGCTTGTACCGCAGGGGGGAGTGACTTGGCAGCTGAGACCCGGCACCAACGAACTGCGAGAATACCTCAGAGCCACCTGGGACATTGCCACCCTGTCAGGTCACCATGCAACCAAAGCACCCTGGGTGTTTTTCGGAATTGGTCAAATTGCCAGCTCTGGAAATGGGGAATTGGGACTTGCTAGAGCAGATGGGAATGCCCAGCGCCAGCATTATCAAGACTGTAGATGAAGGGAGGGGAGACACAGGGGAAAGTCAAGCGGTTGTTGTGGCATCTGCAGGAAGTATGCAGGTGAATCAGGGAGGCAATGTAGTCCCACAAGGGGGTGTCCAAGCCTTTCCTGTATTTAAGGCTGTTTCCAATATAGGACAAGTTGACAGGCATGATGTCATCACATGGAAAGTTATGCAAGATTTACATGATAAAGTAGCAAAATATGGGCTTGGTTCTTCAGAAGTTATGCAAGTTATCAGGGTGTTAAACACAGATCTGCTTGCCCCTTTTGATATTAAACATCTGGGTCAAGTGTTGTTCCAACCTGTGCAATTCAGACTTTTTGAGGACAACTGGAGACAGCTGATAAGGCTGCAGCAGATAACGTGATTGCCTCAGGCTGATCCTAGATATGCTGTTGGAGTAGATGCTCTTATGGGGAAGGGTGTCTTTTCTAATCCTGATGTTCAGGCTACCTGGGACCCTCGGATTCTCGAGCAGGGTCAAAAGATAGGCATTGGGGTACTATTAAAAACTATAGGCCACGATATGTAGCAATAACCCAAAGAATAAAGGAACCATTTCTGCCATTTGTTGAGAAAATTGCCGCGGCCTTAGAAAAGCAGGTTGAGGATGATAACTTGAGATAGATTTGATGTAAGCAATTAGCAAAGGATAATGCCAACAAAGAGTGCAGGAAGAGCATAGAGGTTTTCCCAGGTGACCGAACATTAACAGATATGGTCCAAGCATGTTCTAAAGTGTTTTCTGTAGACTACAAAATGTCGGTTTTGGCTGCTGCTATACAGCCAACCCAGGCATCCAGTGGGGGTGGACAACAGAGACAGGTGAATAATAAGAGCAAGAAAAAACACTGAAGCAGAAAGGAAATAAGAGTCAGTTCTTGTGTGCCAGATGTGCAAAGCCAGGTCATTATGCAAACCAATGTAACTCTAAATACCATGCCAATAGTCAGCTTTTAGCAGGCTTGGGAAATGGGAGAAAGAGGGCAAAGGGGAACAGTGCTCCAACACAAGTGATTCCCCAGGGCATGGTACTGGCACAGGCTTTCTCAGCCAGCTTAGGGGTAGTACCCAAGAAACAGCCAGTGTGGATGTACACACTGCAGCAACAGTCATCTTAGAACCTTGTTGTGTATATAAGGTTCCTCTGGATGCATTTAGACCTTTGGGTCAAGGATTGAGTGCACTGCTTGTGGGGAGATCTAGTGTGACCCTTCAAGGAATCTTTGTGCATCCAGGAGTCATTGATTCTGACTTTACAGGCCAAATTTGTGCCATATTTTCCACCTCCCCCACCCCCTCCACCCCCCTCCTGCCATCACTATCCCTGCAGGGACTTGCCTCGTATTGCTCAACTTGTGCCTTTTTAGTCATGTGTTTCCAGGACTGACCAGTGGAGTGGTGGGGATAGCAGCTTTGGATCTACAAGTTTTCTGGACTGCAGATATTTCTGCTTAGCTACCACAGATGACGTGTACCCTGATTCTATTGGGTGCCAGTTCGCCTCAGATCCAGCTTCGAGGTTTGATCGACATAGGAGCTGATGTGGCAATCATGTCCTTCTCTGCATGTCCTCCTACGTGGCCTTTGGCTTCCATGGGTTTGGCCATCAAAGAGTTGGGAGGAACAACACAGACCTTTGTCAGCCAACAGTCTGTGCTGGTCTAAAATGCAGAGGGGCAGATGGCTACAGTTCAGCCTTATGTCATTGCAGCTCCATTCAACCTCTGGGGGCGGGATGTCTTGGCAGCTTGGGGGGTATGGATTGGGACACATTTTTGATTTGGGTCACTGTGCTGAAGGGGGCACTGTATCCTATGCTGTCTTTGCAGTGGTTAGTAAACATACCCATCTGGCAGAACCAGTGGCCCCTGAAAAAAGAAAAGTTGGTTGCCCTTCATTAATTAGTTCAGGAACAATTGCAACAGGGACACGTTGAGTCTTCTACTAGTCCCTGGAATACTCCTGTCTTTGTAATTAAGAAAAAAATCTGGGAAATGGAGGCTGTTACAGGACTTCAGGAAAATCAATGCAGTGATGGAAAGCATGGGGGCATTGCAGCCTGGTATGCCCTCACCCACAATGCTCCCTATGGGGTGGAAAATTTTGATCATTGATTTGAAGGATTGCTTTTTCACAATTCATTTGCATTCTGATGACAAGCCAAAATTTGCCTTTACAGTACTGCAATTAATAATGCAGAACCTGTGCAGAGGTATCAATGGAAATTTTTGCCACAGGGCTGCAAGAATAGTCCAACTATTTGTCAATGGTGTGTGGCTCAGGCCTTGTCCAGAGTCTGCAAGCAGTTCCCTGAAGTATATTTATATCACTATATGGATGACATCCTGGTGGTGGCATCCATCCAGGATGAACTGCTGAAGATAGAGCCTCAGCTGTTCACTGCTCTGCATTCTTATGGGCTGCAAGTGGCTCCAAAGAAGGTTTAACAGCATCCTCCTTGGAAATATCTGGGAGTCAAAATTTTGGATCAAAGCATTCAACATCAAGAGGTGCAAGTCATGGATTCTGTCAAGACTCTGAATGATGCCCAGAAATTGCTGGGTAACATCACATGATTACGTTCTTATTTGGGGCTAACTATGACACTATTGTCCCCGCTGTTTAACATTTTAAAGGGGCTCTGATCGGAATTCACCTCGTAAATTGACTCCTGTGGTGTGACGAGTGCTGGAGGAAGTTCAACAAGCTATTTCTACTCATCAGGTTTATCAAGTAGATCCCTCCATTGATATCACTGTTTTCATTACCAATACAGATTTTCATCCTACAGGTATCATTGGCCAATGGAGTGACAAATGGTCCAGTCCTTTGCACATTTTGGAATAGATCTTCTTGCCCCATCAACTGAAAGAGGCAACGCCCATGTTCTTTGAATTGATCACTCATTTGATAATCAAATGCCATCAATGGTGTTTGCAATTAATGGCAGCTGATCCTGCAAAAATTATTCTTCCAGTAGAACAAGAAGACTTTGAATGGAGCTTTGTTAACAGCCCTCCTTTGCAAAGTGCGCTGCAAAAGTTTTTGGGGCAGATTGCCTATCATCTGCCCAGTCATAAGTTGTTGCAATTGTCAAAATTAACCAATTTGTCTTTGCGGCCAAAAAATAGTCGGGTGCTGGTGCGAGGACCCATTGTCTTCACTGACGGCTCAGGAAAACCAGGGAAAGCCATTGTTACTCAGAAGGATGAATCTGAGTGGCAGGTGCTTGAAGGCCATGAGTCAGGCTTGGCCCAGTTGGTTGAATTGAAGGCTGTTGCCATGGCATTCCAGAGATTTTCTCAAGTACCTCTAAATCTGGTCACTGATTCTTATGTAGCAGATGTAACCAAAAGTTTAGATTGTTCACTTCTGAAAGAAGTCAGTAATGCAGCTTTGTTTCATTTGTTGAAAACTTTGTGGTGTGCAAATCAGGCCCAAATTCATCCATACTATATTCTACACATTTGGAGTCACACCAATTTACCAGGTTTCATAACAGAAGATAATGCCAGTGCTGACAGGTTAGCTAACCCTGCATGGGTAGCACCTCAGCCTGACAAAACTGGGCAAGCCAAAGCGTCGCGTGATTTTTTCCATCAAAGTCCACATACTCTGCAGAAACAATTTCAGTTAACGCCAACTGAGGCTCGTGACATTGTCAGCTCTTGTGCTGACTGTCATGACCTTGCTGTACCTTTACCAGTGGGGGTAAACCCTAGAGGCCTAAAAGCCTTGCAGCTTTGCAAACGGATGTCACGCATATTGCTGAATTGGGCCAACTTAGGTATGTGCACGTGTCTATTGATACTTTCTCTTCTGCTATGTGGGCATCTGCTCATACTGGAGGAAAGGGTCGTGATGTTATTGCCCATTGGAGGATGGCTTTTGCGATCACAGGTAGACCTTCTTCTGTGAAAACTGATGATGGTCTCACAGAAGATGTGGCAGTTTTAACATTTATGAGGAGTGTCTCCTGAATTTGGTATTATGCATTCTTCAACTGGTCAAGCTGTTGTTGAACGCGCTCATGGCATTTTAAAGCGTGTTCTTGAAAAACAAAAAGGGGAAATGCCTGGAGAAACCCCGCACAGCTAATTGGAAAAGGCTCTATATACAATTAATCACCTTACAGTGCCACAAAATTCAAACAATCCTGTCATTTTAAATCACTTCTTTTTGTTGCAATCTTCAGGAGAGACACACCTGCCTTGAGTGAAAGTCTGGGTATGGGATCTAACCACTAATAAGTGGGAGGGCCCGTGTGAGCTTATCACTTGGGGCCGTGGGTATGCATGCATTTCCACAGATACTGGGGTATGGTGGATACCTGTGAGGTGTGTTTGCCCTGAGAGAAGAAAGTCAGATAAACTTTCCCAGACATTCCTCTGGGAAGTTTTGAGAAAGCTCAGAGAAGGAATTAAACAATCCTACAGCTGGTGTTTTGAACTTGTTTCTTCTAAGATGTTTACAAGAATGATGTTGTTCCTAATTAGACAATGGTGTGAGGGGTGTTCATTCATTCATTCATTCATTGACCTTTATCGTAACTGTCTGTAAAAAGAGGTGTGGTTTCTAATAAACTTTGCATTTTGCCTTCTGAGAAGACACAGGAGTTGTGTGGCTTTATTCACCCATCCTCAATAAAACAGTGACATTTAAGTCATCAGCAATGATGAGAGAGATGGGGAGACTGAGTGGTGGTCTGTAGCCACATTTCTCTTCACAGAGAAAAGCAAGACAACTTCCCAAGAATATTTCTGGGATTCACATTCTCTGTACCTCAGAGAATGATCAAAACAATTCTTATCTCATTTGCTGCGCCTGTGTTTGTGCAAAAGTAGAATGTATTATGGAGATTGTTTACCCAAAGTGATGGTGTTTTGTTTCCTTGGCCTATCAGGGCCAAGCGTGTGTGTGTTGTGACTGTCAGCTGACAGTCATGAGATTCTGGGCAGCTGTGGAGTTGAGTGCAGCTGAGTGCTTGGCAGATTGAGTTTAGATGTAATATAATATAGTGTAGTATAATATAGAATAATATAGTATAATAAAGTAATTAATTAATTAATTAGCCTTCTGATAAGATGAAGTCCTTCTTCGTCAGTGGTCTTGTTTTTACTATAGTGGTCAGAATCCAAATTTATTGTGGACTACATATGCTTACGTACTATTCTAGGAAGGGTAGTAATTTTTTACTACAATGATTGGGTTAATCATCTGTCATAGTTTGACATGGGAGGATTTCAGGGAAGTGAGGCAAAAGCTTTTTGTGTAACTGACAGTCTGTTGAACCACTGAGAAGCTGGACATGCCTCTGTGAAAGACACATGTTAAAGACAAAAGAAACCCGAGAACTTTCTCTTTCTTTTCTGGTTGGCAAAAAGGTAACAAGCCCCGGCCCCGGTCTCAGCCTCTGTCTTGGTCAGGTGTGGTGGTTTGACCAGGAAGAAGTGGGAATTCTGGGATGCTGTGGTCAAACCAATGGATGTTCGGAGTTTGATACTGGCACCTGGTGTAGCCAGTGGGGTTTGGACACACCTCCGAGAATACACAGGGGTTAAAAAGCAGAGCTCTGGCCCTGGGAGGCTCTCTTGGGACGTCGAGGAGAAGAGGTCAGATCTCCCTCCCCTGTCCAGCCGCTGCTGCTGGGCGGGGGAGGGGCAGCCATGCGGTAGGCCCGGGGCCTGGACAGAGATGGGGGTGAGAAGGCCCTCAAGGATGGAAGGGTGGAGGAGCAGCCCCAAGAGACATCGGGCAGACATTTCCCCCCCCCAGGAGGGAGAGAGAGGGAGAGTCGGCGAGACGGAATGTGATAGCAGCCGGCCCAGGAGGAGAAAGGGGGGAGAAGGGTGCAGCCCGGCCGGCCGCAGCAGCAGCGCATGTGGGAGTATCGTCGTTCTGAGACAGGCAGAGACTGAAATTTTTAACCCCTTTCTTTCATGATTGGGGCCTTGCAAGAATGCTGATCCTCCTCGGAGCTGACTAAGAAGGGAGATAAGAGATAAGATGAAACAAGGACCTGGCCCGAAGGACGTAGAGAAGACTGGCTGAGTGAAGAGAGAGATGCTTGGAGTGGCCTTTTGGCTGGACTTTTCTTGTGGCCATGGACTCAGTTTGTTCCTGTGACACAGAGACTGCACTTAGGGGGAGGCAGTGCCTCAGAACCAGGAGGGTTCATTGTGGGGACCCCTCGGCCCCAGGGGGTTGGAAAAATATGGGGGGGACAGATGTCCCAAAGCAGAGACTGTGCCTTTTTGGAGTGAGACAAGGCATCCTTAAAAGACAACCCTAAAAGCAGCTCTGGTCCATGCACGGTGGTGAGAGCACTGGGCATGGAAGGAAGATGTCACAAACGGCAAAAGGACTTTTCCGGGCGGTGCCGAGTGACATTGGAAGCACAGAGGTTTCAGCGTGTTTCCAGGGGAAGCCTATGGAACAAGAAGGACTCCTCTCCTCTTCATGAACTGAAGTTTGAGTATACTAAAGTGTGGTGCCAGGCTGGGCAGTTGGTGATTTGGGAGAATGTATCGGATTGGGAAATTTTGGTAGTGGGGAGGAGGAAAGTGTTTTTTTTGTAAGGTTTTCAATTTTTTTTTTCCTTTTCCTTATAGTTTTTCCCTATTTTCCTGTAGTTTAGGTAAAAAAGTGTTCTTTATGTTTAAGTTGGAGCCTGTTTTGCTTATTCCTGGTCACATCTCACAGCAGACACCAGGGTGAGGGCATTTTCATGGGGGCACTGGCTCTGTGCCAGGCTCAAACCATGACATCAGGCCAGGCTGGGCAGCCCTGCCGCGGGCCAAGCCCCTTCCCCTGGGTGGCCTGCCGGCCCCCTCGCCATTGGCCCCATCTTGCCGCGGACTTGGCCCCCAGCAGCTGCCAGGCAGGAAGGCAGGGAAGGCTGTGGAGTCCTGGCTGGAGGAGGGCTGGCCATGGCTATTAAGATCTTGCTGTCAAGTCCCCTCCCCCCAGCGCGACTGAGACCAGAGACCCCTGCAGCTCGTGCAGAGTGGCCCTGTGGCTGGAACTGAACGCAGAGAAAACCAAAATCCAACCATGAGGTTGATTCTGACACAGACCAGCTACAGCTCCTGCCACAAGTTATCAGTGGGTCAGGTGACTATTTGAAGGGCCCAGGCAACATGTTAATCTTTTCAGTGCTTCAATCCTCCCTTGAGTGAGAGAAAAGAATCACACAATCATAGAATTGCAGAATCACAGGGCTGGAAGAGACCTTCAGGATCATTGAGTCAAACCCGTTCCCTGACACCTCAACTAAACCATGGCACCGAGTGCCACATACAGTCTTTTTTTAAACACATCCAGGGATGGTGACTCCACCATCTCCCCAGGCAGACCATTCCAGAACTTTATCACCCTTTGCATGAAAAAATTTTTCCTAATATCCAACCTATATTTCCCTTGATGCATCTTGTGTCTGTGTCTTCTGGTTCCGTCAGTTGCTGCCTGGAGAAAGAGACCAACCCCCATCTGGATACAACTACCCTTCAGGAAGTTGTAGAGAGTGATAAGGTCACTTCTGAGTCTCCTTTTCTCCAGGCTAAACAACTTCAGCTCCCTCAGTCCTTCCTCATAGGGCCTGTGTTCCAGGCCCTTCACCAGCCTTGTTGCCCTCCTCTGGACATGCTCAAGCGTCTCAACGTCCTTCCTATACTGAGGGGCCCAGAACTGGATGCAGTACTCAAGGTGCGGCCTCACCAGTGCTGAGTACAGGGGAAGGATGACCTCCCTGCTCCTGCTGGCCACACTATTCCTGATACAGGTGTCGTGGTTTGACCAGGAAGGAGTGGGAATTCTGGGAAGCTGTGGTCAAACCAATGAAGGTTTTGGGTTTGAGACTGGCGTCCGGTGTGGCCAGTGGGGTTTGGACACACCTCCGAGAATACACAGGGGTTAAAAGCAAGGCACTGCCCTTGGAACTCTCTTTTTGGGACATCGTCGGGCGAAGAGGTCAGATCTCTTCCCCCGCCCAGCCCGCTGCTGCTGGGCGGGGGAGGGGCGGCCATGCGGTAGGCCCGGGGCCTGGACAGAGGTGGGGGTTGAGGGGCTTTCAAGGATGGAAGGGTGGAGGAGCCCCAAGAGACATCGAGACATCGGGCAGCCCCCTCCCCCCCCCCAGGAGAGCAGCCAGCCAGGAGGAGAAGGGGGGAGGAAGACTGCCCGGCCGGAGCGGCAGCGTGTGGGCAGCGTGTGTGGGAGTCTGGGAGTCGCTCCGGGACCGACAGAGACTGAAAACTTTTAACCCTTTCTTGCATGATTGGGGCCTTGCAAAAATGCTAATCCTCCTCGAAGCTGAATAAGAAGGGAGATAGGAGATGAGATAAGACAAGGACCTGGCCCGAAGAATGTGGAGATGATTGGATGGGGAGAGGTGATTTGGAGTGGCCTTTTGGCTGGACTTTTCTCGTGGCTATGGACTCAGTTGTTCCTGTGACACAGACTGCATTTAGGGGGAGGCAGTGCCTCAAAACCAGGAAGGTTCTTCGTGAGGACCCCCCGGCCCCAGGGGGTTGGAAAAATATGGGGGGGACAGATGTCCCAAAGGCAGAGACTGTGCCTTTTTGGAGTGAGACAAGGCATCCTTGAAAGACAACCCTAAAAGCAGCTCTGGCCATGCGCAGTGGTGAGAGCACTGGGCATGGAAGGAAAATGTCACAAGCGGCAAAGGGACTTTCTTTTTCCGGGCGGTGCCGAAGTGACAAAGAAGCACACGAGGTTTCAGTGTGTTTCCAGGAGAAGCCTATGGAACGAGAAGGACTCCTTTCCTCTTCATGAACTGCAGTTTGAGTATACTAACGTGTGGGGCCAAGGCTGGGCAGTTGTTTTGGGAGAATGTATCGGATTGGGAAAGTCAGGGAGTGGGGAGGAGGAAAGTGGCTTTTTTGTAAGGTTTTCAATTCTTTTCTTCTTTTTCCTTATGGTCTTTCCCTATTTTCCTGTAGTTTAAGTAATAAAGTGTCCTTTATGTTTAAGTTAGAGCCTGTTTTGCTTATTCCTGGTCACATCTCACAGCAGACACCAGGGTGAGGCATTTTCATGGGGGGCACTGGCTCTGTGCCAGGCTCAAACCATGACATTTTTTGGTTCCCTGGACCGGGAAATCGAATTACGGAAGAATGATGAGATAAGCTGTGAGACGGGACCAAGAGGAATAAGAAAAGCATGTACTAAGTTAAGGTAGATAGATAGTGAATCTAAGGTATTGTTGTGTAGAAGTGTTTTGTAATTTTGTTGATAATTTTAGAAAGTGTATTCTCGGAAGGTGAAGGGTGGAGTGTCGTGGTTTGACCAGGAAGGAGTGGGAATTCTGGGAAGCTGTGGTCAAACCAATGAAGGTTTTGGGTTTGAGACTGGCGTCCGGTGTGGCCAGTGGGGTTTGGACACACCTCCGAGAATACACAGGGGTTAAAAGCAAGGCACTGCCCTTGGAACTCTCTTTTTGGGACATCGTCGGGCGAAGAGGTCAGATCTCTTCCCCCGCCCAGCCCGCTGCTGCTGGGCGGGGGAGGGGCGGCCATGCGGTAGGCCCGGGGCCTGGACAGAGGTGGGGGTTGAGGGGCTTTCAAGGATGGAAGCGTGGAGGAGCCCCAAGAGACATCGAGACATCGGGCAGCCCCCTCCCCCCCCCCAGGAGAGCAGCCAGCCAGGAGGAGAAGGGGGGAGGAAGACTGCCCGGCCGGAGCGGCAGCGTGTGGGCAGCGTGCGTGGGAGTCTGGGAGTCGCTCCGGGACCGACAGAGACTGAAAACTTTTAACCCTTTCTTGCATGATTGGGGCCTTGCAAAAATGCTAATCCTCCTCGAAGCTGAATAAGAAGGGAGATAGGAGATGAGATAAGACAAGGACCTGGCCCGAAGAATGTGGAGATGATTGGATGGGGAGAGGTGATTTGGAGTGGCCTTTTGGCTGGACTTTTCTCGTGGCTATGGACTCAGTTGTTCCTGTGACACAGACTGCATTTAGGGGGAGGCAGTGCCTCAAAACCAGGAAGGTTCTTCGTGAGGACCCCCCGGCCCCAGGGGGTTGGAAAAATATGGGGGGACAGATGTCCCAAAGGCAGAGACTGTGCCTTTTTGGAGTGAGACAAGGCATCCTTGAAAGACAACCCTAAAAGCAGCTCTGGCCATGCGCAGTGGTGAGAGCACTGGGCATGGAAGGAAAATGTCACAAGCGGCAAAGGGACTTTCTTTTTCCGGGCGGTGCCGAAGTGACAAAGAAGCACACGAGGTTTCAGTGTGTTTCCAGGAGAAGCCTATGGAACGAGAAGGACTCCTTTCCTCTTCATGAACTGCAGTTTGAGTATACTAACGTGTGGGGCCAAGGCTGGGCAGTTGTTTTGGGAGAATGTATCGGATTGGGAAAGTCAGGGAGTGGGGAGGAGGAAAGTGGCTTTTTTGTAAGGTTTTCAATTCTTTTCTTCTTTTTCCTTATGGTCTTTCCCTATTTTCCTGTAGTTTAAGTAATAAAGTGTCCTTTATGTTTAAGTTAGAGCCTGTTTTGCTTATTCCTGGTCACATCTCACAGCAGACACCAGGGTGAGGCATTTTCATGGGGGGCACTGGCTCTGTGCCAGGCTCAAACCATGACAACAGGCCAGGATGCTGTTGGCCTTCTTGGACGTTAGGGCACAATGCTGGCTCATTCAGCCAGCTGTCGACCAGTACCCCCAGGCCCCTTTCTGCCTGAGCACTGTCCAGCCACACCATCCCCAGCCTATAACATTGAAGGGAGTTATTGTGGCCAAAATGCAGCACTTGGCACTTGGACATATTAAATTTCATCTTGTTAGACTCTGCCCATCCATCCAACCATTCCAGGTCTGTAGATGCTGCATGATGACACTCAGTATAAATTGCTACATTATTTTGCCAGGTACTGAGGTCAGGCTGACCAGTCTATAATTACTAGGATCCTCCTTTCCACCCGTTTTGTGAATGGGTGTCACATTGGCCAGCTTCCAGTCATCGGGAACCTCGCCAGTGAGCCAAGACTGTTAGTAAATGATGGAGAGCGGCTTTGCAAGCTCATCTGCCAGCTCCCTCATCACCCTGGGATGGATCCTATCTTGTCCCATGCATTTATGAATATCCAAGCATCTCAGAAGTTCTCTGACTGCCTCCTCTTGGATAATGGGGGGACCATTCTGCTCCCTGATATCATCGAGCAACCCAAGAGGACAGTTATCCTGGGGACAAGCTGTCTTCCCACTAAAGACTGAGGCAAAGAAGGTGTTAGGCACTTCTGCCTTCTCCTCATCTGCAGTTACTAAGTTCCCACCCTCATCCAGTAAAGAACAAAGGTTGGTCTTACTCTTCCTTTTACCATTAATTTATTTGTAAAAACATTTTTTAATATCCTTTACAGAAGTTGCCATTTTAAGTTCAAACTTAGCTTTGGCCTCCCTAATTTTTTTCCTACATGCTCTAGCAGCCCCTTTAAATACTTCCTGAGAGACCTGACCCTCCTTCCAACAATGATACATCCTCTTTTTATTCTTAAGTTCCTTCAAAACCTCCTTGCCCATCCAAACTGGGCGTTTACCTTGTTGACTCATCTTTCAGCACACAGGGACAGTCTGTTCCTGTGCCCTCAAGATCTCTGTTTGGAAGCATGCCCTACTTTGCTGAACTCCTTTGTTTTTAAAGGCTGCTTCCCGACGAACTCTCTGAATAAGTCTCCTAAGTAGGCCAAAGTCTGCCCTCTGGAAGTCCTGTGTAAAAGTCTTATTGCTGTTCCTTCTTATTTCACCAAATACTGAGAACTCTAAAATTTCATGATCACTATGCCTCAAGCAGCCTCCAACCACTACATGTCCCACCAGCCCATCTCTATTTGAAAACAACAAGTCTAACATAGTCCCTCCCCTGGTGGACCTACTGTCATGATCTGTCCTTAAGAATGGGGTTCGTGATGGTTTGTGGGGTGATCTCAGGGTGCAAAAAGAACCGACACGGCACAGGGGGTTTGCAGTGATAATCAAAACAAATGCACCTTTATTGAATGACCACGGCAAAATGCAATAGAGAGATTAAGGGAGAGAAAAAGACAGAGAAAGAGAGAGAAAAGAGAAAGAGGGGAATATAGCTACCAAACGTAGAGACAAAGTCCTTTGGTCCAGTCCAGCCGAGGATCCACCTGTTACGTCGGGGAGATCTCAAAATCTCTAGCTAACTCAGAGGTTTTTATTATGATAATTCTATTGAAAATTGTGAGGGGGGGGGAAACATACAATAAGGAATAGATGTAACAGGTAGTCCATGTTCTCAGCAGTAAACGAGAGCCATTGTTTTCTTGGTCCAGTGATCACAACCTGAAGGCAAACATCTCGGTTTGGTCAGCTTGCCTCCCCCCAAACACCTCCCCCGGGTTGGGGGGTTTCAGTCCCAGTCCTTGGAAGGAGGAGAGGGGCCTTTTCACATAGGGGTTTCATGTCTCAGTTCATGATGGAGAGGCTTCTTACATCTCAGTCTCTCTGTCATGGTGGTTGTAAAACAGGTGAGGGTCTTCTGTGTGAGACCACTCAGAACTCAGGAGAAGTCCAGCCAGGCCGAGAGGTGGGACAGCTTCCAAGGCTATTGTTGCAAAAAGGGCACGGTGCCCCCTTCTTCACTGGGCTCAGTGTAGCATACAGCAAACAACACCTGTGAAAACAATAACTTAGCACTGTTCTCTCCAGTCTTGGGGCCTTTGGCATGTGACTTTCTCCTAACAGGGCTAGACAGGGGGAGTCTTCTCTTCAGTGGTCCCCAAATGACAATCGTGAGGCAGATGAGAAAAAATTTGGACAAACTCTCACACCCACCCACCAGCAGCAACAAAAAGTTGCTCTAAAAATTTCCTGGACTGCCTCTTTTCTTCTGTATTAAGTTCCCAGCAGATGTCTGGTAGGTTGAAGTCACCTACAAGAACAAGGGCTAATGATCCTGAAACAGTATCTAGCTGCTTATAGAATAAGTTGTCCACCTCTTCTTCCTGGTTGGGTGGACGATAACAGACTCACAGTAGGATGTCAGCCTTATTGGCCTTCCCCTTTATTCTTACCCATATGCACTCAACTCCATCTTCATAGGTTTCAATACCTATGGTGTCAAAAGCCTCCTTAATATAAAGGGCCACCTCTCCACCTCTTCTCCCTTTCCTGTCTCTTCTGAAGAGCTTGTAGCCATCCAGTGCAGCACTCCAGCCATGTGAGTCATCCTACCATGTTTCTGTAATGGCAACTACATCATAGTTCTGCTGTTGCACCATGGCCTCCAGCTCTTCTTGTTTGTTACCCATGCTGTGTGCATTGGTGTACATGCACCTCAGCTGGGCTGCTGATTTCACTCCTATCTGAGGCTTACTACCCTTGGGCCTGCTTCCAAACAGCCCAGATGCATCCCCTTCCCCCTTCAAACCTAGTTTAAAGCCCTCTCAACGAGGTCTGCCAGTTCATGAGCTAAAAACCTTCTGCCCTTAACAGAGAGATGGAGCCCATCTGGTTCCAGTAGAGCAGGTACCTTAAAAGTTGCCCCATGATCAAAGAACCTGAAATTTTGCTGATGACACCAACCCCTGAGCCACTTGTTAATAATGTGAGTTCTCCTATTTCTTTCATCATTTTTCTCTGACACCAAAGGGACTGAGCAGAACAGTACCTGTGCCCCTGTCCTATGGACCTCTTTACCCAGTGTCCTAAAGTCCCTTTTCATTCCCTTGCCACTCCTCTTTTCAATCTCATCACTGCCAGCCTGGAGTATCAGCAGTGGGTAATAATCAGAGGGCTGAATCAGTCCAGGAAGTCTCTCAGTGATATCCTATACCCAGCCCCCAGGGAGGCAGCAGACCACCCTGTGGGGTGGGTCCGGTCAACATATGGGGCCTTCTGTTTCCCTCAGAAGGAAATCACCCACTACGATTACCATTCTTTTCTTTTCGATGTTAGAGGTGGTGGTCCATCTTACAGATGCGTCATAATTGGGAGGCTCACTGGTGTCCTGGGTTGACAAGGAAGTGATTTCTTCAGAAGTTGTAGCCAAACCAATCAGTGGTCAGATTTGAATATTTGCACCTAGTGTGACCACTGAAGACATAGATATGCCTCTGAGAACACAGGGGGTTAAAAGCAGAGAACTCTAATGGGAACTTTCTCTTTGTTCTGGTCAGCGAGGAGGTCAGAACCCCCCCCTGCCCAGCCACAGGCTAGGTGGGGGAGGGGAAGACATGCTGCCTCAGCTGAGGTAGGCCCGAGCCTTGGACAGAGAAGGGGAGTGAAGGCCCCTGCAGGACGAAGGGGTGGAGAAACACTGAGATGTCCTGGGCAGCCCCCAGAGAGAGTCCCCCCAGAGAGAGAGAACCTGCCACCTTGAAATTTGATATCATGTGCTGGCAGCACAGCCAGCAGAGGAGAAACTGAAAGGAGGGGAAGGTGCCCGTGGGAGTCCTGGGCAGGCAGACCCAGACATTTTAACCCTCTTCTTAGACAATGAAAACTTAGTGAAACACTGATCCTCCTTGATTTGAATGAGAAGAGAGAAAGACATGAAATGGAAGGAAATGCGCAAATGTTGAAGGTCAGAGCAAGTGAAAGACATCACAAGAAGATGGGAAAGAATCCTAGGTGGGAGGAGATGATGGAGTGGCCTTTGGCTGGACTCTTCTTGTATAGTCATAGACTGAAACAGTTTTTCCTGTAACACAGAGACTGCATTTATGGGGAAGCAATGGCTTGAGCCAAGAGAGTGACCTGTTGCAGTGACGCCATGTGCAAGAGTGAGCAGAGAAAGATGAGAAGGGTGTGGTGGTGCCCTCTGGCTTCAGGGAAGAAGAAAATCTCTGTTCTCAAGACACTCGGCCCCAGGGGGAGGTGGAAAATGGAGGGGACAGTTGTCCCAAAAGTGAGAAACTGTTGCTTTTTTGGTACTTGGCAAAGCATATTTAAAAGAGAACCCTTGTCCTGGGGTGACGTTATGATGCTTGTATCCCCATTCATCTGTTCTGTGCCTTTAAGACCGGCTCTGAAGAGTGGAAGTTTGTTTGGGTTTCTCTTATCAGGGACACAAAGACAGGCAGCACATAGGGCTGTTTTGGCTTCTTGCTTTCAGCTTGCTGCTTTGCATGCTGTCTTTTCAGCTCTCGCTTCTGCCCTGCTTTGGCCTCTGCTTATTAGCTAGTTCTAGCTAAACAGTCCACATTCCTTCCTGGACTGTTTCTCCGCTCCTGTTTCTGTGACCATCTCGAACCTGCTCCGGACTGGGACCCAGGAACACCGAAGGTTTGGCTGCAGCAGCTGCCCAGTGCCGGAGGGACTGAGAAGAGAGCAACCACCCCCGAAAGAGACTTTCTGATTTTGTCATCTTTCTCAGAGCGGTGTCATCAGGTATTGTTCATTTTGTGTGCTGGGGGGGGGGTGCTGGGCCAGTCAAATAAATAGGTTCTTTCCACTTCTCTCCAAGGAATTTTTTTTCCCGAACCGGTTGGGGAGGAGGGGCCGTGTGGGTTTCGCTTTATGGAGGGGCCCTCCTTTGCAGATTCTTTAACAAATTTGCCCTAAACCAGGACAAAATATTTGGCGCCCAACGGGGGGCGAGAGAGAGAGTGGAAAAACCCTGTTTTGACTGCATTTCGGTTGCTATTACTCTGTGTTCGTTTAAATCAGCTAATAGCCATGCTTTTTGAATTAATAATGTCTATTGGGGTGAAGGTTTGCATGCATTTCTGGTCCCTAGGGGTTTTTGAGATTTTAATACCTCTCTGGTCCCTAGATTTATTTTCTTATCCAGAAATAGCTTTAGTATTGCCCCTAATACGTAGTTTTTACATCAGAGGGGCAGTGACCAGAGTAGCTATCCTGCTGGGCTTGGTGGCAATAATGTGCAAGAAGTTTATAAACATGCTAGGGTCTGCTCCAGGTATGAATGGTTCATGGCTATGGTTATGCATCCAGTTTGTTGCAGGAGGAGCAGGAGGGAATGAGGTTTTTCAGCCTCTGCTTTCCTCCTTCTCCTATGAATCAGTTGCATCACTAGTGAAGGATGTTGAGTTTCCCCTCAATGTTAAAGAAACCATCTTCCTGGTATTCAATCTGGTAACCTTCCTCTATACAGCCTGCTGCTTCTCTAGAATGAGGGCTGAGATTTCTAGACGGGCTGATGAGACCCCTGACTCAGGAGTAAACCCTGGTGTGGAAAATCCTAAGTGGTGTGGGAAATGGGAGGATATGGGCCAAATCCTGAAGGAATTCTCTGACCGTATAGTGTGGGGTTTTCCCCATGAACAAATTCAGAACCCAGCTGAGGTGGGGAAATATCTGAAAGAGAAGTACCAGGATGAGCCTAAGGAGAGGAAGGTCATTGCAGTGAGCTGGGCCCTGGCATATGCTTATCGCACACTGCTAGATAGTGTCGGGCAGCAGACAGAGGCAGGGGGGCAGGGAGATAAATCAGCCACTGTCCCGGTGACTCAGGCTGCAGCTAACACTCCAGGCTCGAAGCCAGCATCTAAACCCATGGCTGTTGCTACCAGCACTAGAAGTGGGAAATGCACAGACAAGACCAATCGACCAGTGGACAATGATGATGATGATGATGATGATGATGATGATGAAGGAGAAGGAACCTCAGTGCCTCCTGACATAAAATCAGGAGTCAAAGCAGCAGGTGCAAGATCAGATGTAAATACTGAGTCCTTTTCCCTGAAGGACCTTCGTGGCCTACAGAAGGATTACACTCGAAGACCTGATGAATCCATAATTAGTTGGCTGGTCCGTCTCTGGGATGCTGCAGGCGAGGCTACAATTCTGGATGGCACTGAAGCCAGGCATTTGGGATCCCTGTCACAGGATCCTGTCACAGACCAAGGAATGATGAGGGGGGCCTAACTCTCACAGCCTCTGGAAACGGGTCCTAAGAAGTGTAGCAGAAAGATACCTGTGTGCAGACGATCTCTATATGCAGCAAACTCAGTGGAAGACAATAGAGCAAGGGATCCAACACCTGAGAGAAATGGCCGTGGCAGAGATTATCTTCTCAGATGATGTATCAACTAGGAACCCAGAGTTAGTACCTTGCACGTCTGTGATGTGGCGAAAACTCATACGACTTGGGTCACATGAATATGCTTCTGCCTTAGCCATCATGAAGAGGGATGAGAGGGATGAGACTGTGCTTGACATGGCAAGGAAGCTCTGAGCATATGCAGATGCTGTACGTGGCCCGACACATGCCAGAATCACAGCGGTAGAAACACGTCTGCAGAACTTAGAGGATAAGATAGAGGAGAACCATAAGAAGCTTAGAGAAGAGATTAAAGAAGACCTTCTCCAAATTTCAGCAGTACAGATCCGAGGTTCCGGTATCCAAGGCAGACGTTTCGCAGATGGTGAGAGAAGGTACACCCCACGAGCTGAGCTGTGGTTTTACCTGCGTGATTGTGGGGAAAACATGAGAAGGTGGGATGGGAAACCTACCGCTGTTCTGGCACGATGGGTGCGTGAACTGAAGGAAGCCACCAGGAGGAAAGCAGCTCCAGTTGCCCATAGCCGAACGGCCAGGTATGATGATGATGACATGTCTGATCCCCTTAAAGGAACATCCAAAACATACGCCCAGGGAAAGAAGGATAACCAGGCATAGAAGGGCCCTGCCTCTAGCCAGGTAGAGGCCAGGGAAAATCGTGTTTTCTGGTCTGTGTGGATTCGTTGGCCTGGCACATTGGAACCACAAGAATACAAAGCTTTGGTCGATACTGGTGCGCAGTGCACGTTTATCCCATCAAGACATGTGGGGACAGAGTCTGTTTCTATTGCTGGTGTGACAGGGGGATCCCAGGATTTCACTTTGGTGGAAGCTGATGTGAGCCTAACGGGAAATGAGTGGAAGAAGCATCCTGTTGTGACTGGCCCAGAGGCCCCATGTATTTTGGGCATAGACTACCTTTGAAGTGGGTACTTCAAAGACCCAAAAGGACTCAGATGGGCATTTGGAATAGCTGCTGTAGAGACAGAGGGCATCCAGCAATTGAACACCTTGCCTGGGTTGTCTGAGAATCCATCTGCAGTAGGATGCCTGACGGGAGAAGAGCAATGAGTGCCAATTGCCACTTCCATAGTGCATCGACGGCAGTATAGGACCACTCGAGATGCTGTGATCCCCATCCATAAGATGATCCGAGAGCTGGAGAGCCAAGGGGTGGTCAGCAAGACCCACTCACCCTTCAACAGCCCCACTTGGGCTGTGCGAAAATCTGAAGGAGAATGGAGATTGACTGTGGACTACCGTGCATTGAATGAAGTGACTCCACCACTGAGTGCTGCCGTGCCAGACATATTAGAGCTCCAGTATGAGCTTGAGTCCAAGGCAGCAAAGTGGTACGCCACTATAGACATTGCCAATGCATTTTTCTCCATTCCTCTGGCAGCAGAATGCAGGCCTCAGTTTGCCTTCACATGGAGGGGAGTGCAGTACACCTGGAACCAACTGCCCCAGGGCTGGAAGCACAGCCCCACCATCTGCCATGGACTGATCCAGACTGCACTAGAAAGGGGTGAGGCTCCAGAACATCTGCAGTATATTGATGACATCATTGTGTGGGGGAACACAGCTGCGGAAATGTTCAAGAAAGGGAAGGAAATCATCCAGATCCTCCTGGGAGCTGGTTTCGCCATTAAAAAGAGCAAAGTAAAGGGACCAGCTCGTGAGATTCAATTCCTGGGAGTGAAGTGGCAAGATGGACGGCGTCAGATTCCTACAGATGTCATCAACAAGATCACAGCAATGTCTCCACCCACCAATAAGAAAGAGACACAAGCTTTCTTGGGTGCAATAGGTTTTTGGAGGATGCATATTCCTGAGTACAGTCAGATCGTGAGCCCTCTTTACCTGGTCACCCACAAGAAGAAAAATTTCCAGTGAGGCCCTGAGCAGCAACAGGCCTTTGTCCAGATCAGGCAGGAGATTGCTCATGCAGTAGCCCTTGGCCCAGTCAGGACAGGACCAGAGGTAAAGAACATGCTCTACTCTGCAGCCGGGAACCATGGCTTGTCCTGGAGTCTTTGGCAGAAGGTGCCTGAGGAGACTCGGGGTCGACCACTGGGATTTTGGAGTCGAAGCTACAGAGGGTCTGAAGCCAACTATACTCCAACAGAGAAAGAAATCCTGGCTGCCAATGAAGGAGTCCAGGCTGCTTCGGAGGTAATAGGCACTGAAGCACAACTCCTCCTGGCACCCTGACTACCCGTGCTGGGGTGGATGTTCAAAGGCAAGGTTCCTTCCACTCACCGTGCCACCAGTGCTACATGGAGCAAGTGGATTGCTCTCATCACTCAGCGCGCCCGTATAGGTAAACTGAATCGCCCTGGGATTTTGGAGGTCATTACAAATTGGCCCAAAGGTGAGAATTTTGGTGTCACAGATGAAGAGGAACAAGAACCAGTGACACGTGCTGAAGAGGCTCCTCCCTATAACCAACTGCCAACAGAGGAAACAAGCTTCGCTCTTTTCACTGACGGTTCCTGTCGCATCGTAGGGATGAACCGGAAGTGGAAAGCAGCCGTATTGAGCCCCACATGACACGTTACACAAGCTACCGAAGGAGAAGGTGGATCAAGCCAACTTGCTGAACTCAAAGCTGTTCAACTGGCCCTAGACATTGCTGAGAGAGAGAAGTGGCCAAAGCTCTACCTCTACACTGATTCATGGATGGTAGCCAATGCTCTGTGTAGAGGGCTGGAGACATGGAAAAAAGGTAACTGGCAACATAGAGGGAAACCAATTTGGGCTGCTGATGAGTGGAAAGACATTGCTACCAGGGTAGGGAGGCTACCTGTGAATGTCCGCCATGTAGATGCCCATGTACCCAAGAGTAGAGCCTATGAGGAGCACCAAAACAATGAGCAGGTAGACCAAGCTGCAAAGATAGGGGTGTCCAAAATAGACCTAGATTGGGAACATAAGGGAGAGGTATTCCTAGCTCGATGGGCCCATGATGCCTCAGGCCACCAGGGCAGAGATGCCACCTATAAATGGGCACGAGACCGAGGGGTGGATCTAACCATGGACAGTATTTCTCAGGTTATCCATGACTGTGAGACGTGTGCTACCATCAAGCAGGCCAAGCGAGTGAAGCCCCTGTGGTACGGTGGGCAGTGGTCCAAGTACAAGTATGGGGGGGCCTGGCAGATTGACTACATCACACTGCCCCAGACACGCCAGGGCAAGCGCTACGTGCTGACCATGGTGGAGGCCACCACTGGATGGTTGGAAACCTACCCTGTGTCTCATGCTACAGCCTGGAACACCATCCTGGGCCTGGAAAAGCAAGTTCTCTGGAGACATGGCACCCCTGAGAGGATCGAGTCAGACAACGGGACTCATTTCAAGAACAGCCTTATCAACACCTGGGCTAGGGAACATGGCATTGAGTGGATGTACCATATCCCCTACCATGCACCAGCCGCAGGGAAAGTGGAGAGGTACAATGGACTACTAAAAACCCAGTTGAACGCTTTGGGTGGGGGATCTTTCAAGAATTGGGAGCAGCATCTGGCAAAAGCCACCTGGTTAGTTAACACCCGAGGTTCCACCAACCGAGCAGGTCCTGCCCAGTCTGAGTCCCTGAATGTAATAGAAGGGGACAAAGTCCCAGTGGTACATATCAGAGATTTGTTAGGGAAGACTGTGTGGATCAATTCTGCCTCGAGTACAGAGTAACCCATTCGTGGGGTTGTCTTTGCTCAGGGACCAGGTTGCACGTGGTGGATAATGCAAAGAGATGGAACAACACGATGTGTACCTCAGGGAGATTTGATTGTGGGGTAAGAATGATATGGGGATAAGGGGTGGAATGTCCTGGGGTGACGTTATGATGCTTGTATATTCCCATTCATCTGTTCTGTGCCTTTAAGACCGGCTCTGAGGAGTGGAAGTTTTGTTTGGGTTTCTCTTATCAGGGACACAGAGACAAGCTGTACATAGGGCTGTTTTTTCACTTCTGGCTTGCTTGCTGCTTTTGCTTGCTCTCTTTTTCTGCTCTTGCTTCTGCTCTGCTTTCGCCTCTGCTTATTAGCTAGTTCTAGCTAAACAGTCCACATTCCTTCCTGGACTGTTTCTCCTCTCCTGTTTCTGTGACCATCTCGAACCTGCTTCGGAGTGGGACCCGGGAACACCGAAGGTTCGGCTGCAGCAGCTGGCCCAGCGCCGGAGGGACTGAGAACAGAGCAACCACCCCCGAAAGAGACTTTCTGATTTTGTCATCTTTCTCAGAGCGGCATCATCAGGTATTGTTCATTTTGTGTGCTGGGGGGGGGGGGTGCTGGGCCAGTCAAATAAACAGGTTCTTTCCACTTCTCTCCAAGGAATTTTTTCCCGAACCGGTTGGGGGGAGGGGCCATGTGGGTTTTGCTTTCTGGAGGGGCCCTCCTTTGCAGGTTCTTTAACAAATTTGCCCTAAACCAGAACAACCCTATAAGCAGTTATGGTCCATGGACAGTGGTGAGAGCACTGTGCATAGAAGGACAATATCATGATGGCAGATTTTCTCTGGGCCGTGCCATGTGTGACATGGAAACACAAGAGGTTTCAACTGTATTTCCTAGAGAAGAGTATAGTACAAGACAGACTCCCCTCTCCCTTGATGAACTGAAAATTGATTATCTGAGGCGTGGTGATGAACTGAGAATTGATTATCTAAGAGATGGTAACTTGACTGAGAATCCAAGGTTTTGTCTCACTGTGCTTAGTGGAAACTGAGTGGGGGTGGGAGGAATGTTTTGGAAAGTTTTCATCCTGAATTTTGTGTGTTCCTTTTGATATAGTTTTAAGTTAATAAAGTTTTTTTTTCTTTATTTCTAAGCTAGAGCCTGCTTTAATCTGTTTCCAGTCACATCTCACAGCAGCCATTTGAGAAAATGTATTGTCATGGGTGCACTGGCACTGTGCCAGCACCAACCCATGACAACTGGGCAGATCATTTTCTTCTACATTATCTGGCTGGGTCTCTAGATCCTGCACCTCATACCTATTCTGAAGGGGTACCTGGGTAGGGGATGGGGGTTGGGAGGAATTGTTATTGTTACCTCCCCGAGCAGGGACCCATTTCCAGTCCCTTTCATCTACCAGGTGCTCCTCTATTGCCTGAGAGTGAGAGGCATATGAGTCCTCTGACTCTTGGTGGACCTCCCTTAAAGATGTAAGGGCTGGACTCCACCAGTCTATTTCTCTTTCACTTTCCCTCATACTCCTTAATCTTTCAACTTCCTTCCTAAGCTCGGCTACCAGCAAAAGGAGATCCTTCATCTGTTCACACCGTAGGCGGGCCTCCTCCACAACACCCCCTGAAACCACTGATAAGCTCAAACACTCCAGGCAGGAATGGGTCTGTACAGCCACGTCCTTTTTGGAGAGCTCCACTTGGTCACATGCACTCATACCAGCCACAGTTTTCAACCGTGTTAACACCATTACTAGCAGAAAGCCTGAAATCAAGCAGCCAACAGAAACACCTCAAACACACAGCACACCTTATTAGCAAGAAAACCTGCAACCCTGCCAGCACAAACTGCCGTGACCACCCAAGAGACATGCCATGCCCCTGTTTGCCCACTCCTGTTTGCCGCGTTCCCCAGAGGCCTCTTATAATCAGTCACTCAGGAACAAAGGAAGCTCCTCCTCCCGTTCCTGAATGGCTCTCAATGCAAGTAACTCACCTGCTCAGTGTTCTTATGAATAGTTATTGGATTTCCAGGGCGCCTCTGTCACAGGAATGATTGGCATCTGACTCCAAGGATTCGGAATGCTGAACACTCGCTTTATTAAACTGAAAAATTGTCATATAACAATTAAACATCAAGGTAATTATGCAAGTAAACAACTGTATTGAGATAGCAACACAAATTTGCTGTAGAAATTAGACTGTTGCAGCTTTTAAAGATTGCTTGTAAGATAGATTTAAGTTGGGCTAAATAAAAATAATGGGATATAACACTGAAAGTGTCCTGGTTTAGGGCAAATTTGTTAAAGAATCTCCAAAGGAGGGCCCCTCCAGAAAGCAAAACCCACACGGCCCCTCCCCCCAACCGGTTCGGGAAAAAAAATTCCTTGGAGAGAAGTGGAAAGAACCTGTTTATTTCAGGCACAGCACCCCCAGCACACAAAATGAACAATACCCGATGACACCGCTCTGAGAAAGATGACAAAATCAGAAAGTCTCTTTCGGGGATGGTTGCTCTGTCCTCAGTCCCTCCGGCTCTGGGGCAGCTGCTGCAGCCAAACCTTCGGTGTTCCCGGGTCCCAGTCCGGAGCAGGTTCGAGATGGTCACAGAAACAGGAGAGGAGAAACAGTCCAGGAAGGAATGTGGACTGTTTAGCTAGAACTAGCTAATAAGCAGAGGCCAAAGCAGGGCAGAAGCGAGAGCTGAAAAGACAGCAAGCAAAGCAGCAAGCTGAAAGCAAGAAGCCATAACAGCCCTATGTACTGCCTGTCTTTGTGCCCCTGATAAGAGAAACCCAAACAAACTTCCAATCTTCAGAGCCGGTCTTAAAGGCACAGAACAGATGAATGGGGATACAAGCATCATAACGTCACCCCAGGACAGAAGGCTATAACAATAAAAATTTAGTTATATAATACTAAATAGCTGTACTGAAAGATTCACAGTAAAATGCATTGCTAAAAAAGGCAAGCAACTGGTAACACAAATTGTTTGACTAAGGCAAGGTGTCCCTCAGGTCTTTTCCTCTGTATCAAGTGTCAGGTTTGACATACACAGCTGCTCCCTACAATGCCTGAAAGTGCCTGAGGCACTTCAGCAAGGGGCTGTTGTGGGGGTGTCGAGTATTTTAATGACTCCTTTTCTTAGGTTGCAATATGCAGCTGGAGATTTGTATTCTGTTGTCATGTGTTAGAGTTGGGGCAGTTATCTTCTGTTAATTGGGCAGTTTTCTTTATGTCTTCCACAAACCAATTGTCTCTCCAGGAAATATCTTGTTAATGGGCCATTGAGTCTCACTGCATGACTGATAAAATTACATCCTCCCATTGTGAGATGCTTTGCCCAAGGGGAGGAGCCAAGCATTCCTACCTGGATATAATCTGAGATTTGGAACACGACGGGCAGCCTTTTCCCACTGTATTCCTAGAGGAGGAACTTTCTTTTCCACTGGATTCCCAGAGGAAGACCAGGCCCATCTACACTACCATTGGACCTTCAGAGGAAAACTATACCCTTCCTACAGGATCACTGCTTCAACAGATCCACATTTGTCACTCCAGGAGGACTGCAACCACCGTTTAATCAGACTGCTACCAACACCCTGATCAATAGGGTGTTAGGTTGTAATACTGCATTTTTATTTTTATTTTTTATTTTTCTAATAAAAGAACTGTTATTCCTACTCCCATATGTTCACCTGAGAGCCCCTTAATTTCAAAATTACAATAATTTGGAGGGAGGGGGTTTGTATTTTCCATTTCAAGACAGACTCCTGCTTTCCTTAGCAGACACCTGTCTTTTCAAACCAAGACACTCCTATACAAAATTTGAATGCATAATAATTCCCCATTATGTTAACACATCCCTCCCCCACAAAACCAGGGGGACTGACAGCACAAAAGGTTTAACCGTGGCGATTCGCCTCTCAGGTCCTGTATTTGCACCAAATGTTGGCTTTTCAGGCTTTGGCTATTCCCACCCACACCTGAGAGCACCTGAAGCACAGATGTTACTGGCTAATCACTGAGCCATTGGCTTTTTGAGATAACAGTCACGTCTGCACCAGTATCAATGAGCCCTGTTAAAACTATGTCTTTGCCTTTCAGAGTCACTTTTTATTTGCATGTGGGACACTGAGATGTGACACACTGTGTCCAAAAAGTCCGCAGGATCCCCGCAGAACTGAACCTGCCTCGCCTCTGTTCAGTTATTGGGGGTGCAAATAGGATGCTGCCGGGAAAAGTTGGAGTTGGGCTATATGGCTCCTGGCCGGGACCACACAGGGCAGCTGGGGGGGTCCAAGCCATGATCTGTATTTCCCCAACTGAGTCAGTCAAATAGCCCCAGGGAGAACAAACAAACCCATCAAAGAGGTGGATGAACGACCTAAAAGCAATGCATGCATATACTGTCCCAATGGTCCAAAAACTCCTGTGGGAAGCAAATGAACAGATGAATTAAGTAATGTAATGTGTTGTTGGTTGATATGTCCAGTCCTGCACTGCCTGGGGTGACTGCATGTAGGTCAGTGATGGTTGTCCAGAAACAGGGGAAAGGCCAGTTGAAAGCTGACAGTTCCTCTTGGTTACTGCATCTGCTGGGGGACTTGTGTCATTGCACATCACTGTCCCGTGCTGCAAGATGAGTTTCCCTGTAAAGGCTGGCCATTGTGGTAAAACTTAGAGCGGCATAGATCAGCGAAGTGAGGCCCTTTCTGACAGCAAGGGCATATACCCAGGGCTTTCGGGTTTTGCACTTTTTGGCAGTCTCTTATAATGTGCCCAGATTCCCCACAGCCAAAACAAACCTGCTGCTTTCTGGGGATCAATTTCAGGGCAGCAAAAACATCAGCTATGCCTTGCCCCACGGCTTGATAGATGATTGCAGTAGTATGTTGTAATGTCCCCAAGTGGTTGCACGCTTGTATCATTTGGAGTAAACTGGGCTCGGGTTCAGGGGGCAAGGATTTCAAAAGGTACATACAGTCCTCATTAGCATTTCCTATGTCAAATTTGAGGAGTACAACCTCCGTTGTTTGATCATTATGGATTTGTCTCTCCAGCATTTGTTTTAATCTGCCCACAAACTGCATATAGGGCTCCTGCAGACCTTGTTTGATATTTATGAACTACTGTTGCAGGGTTTTAGCATCAGGAACCTTAAGAAATGCCAAACAAGCTGCCTCTATGATACCCTGTAGGGCTTCTCTTGGTAAGGTGGCTTGGCCATTAGGATTGGTATGCACCCCCTCCCCCACAAGGTGGTCAATAATTAAGGCAGCCAGGGCTTGGTTTGCATGCCCTGCATATGTGGTCTTTTTTCCCATTGTGCCATAAATATTGCATATTGTGTCAGTGTGAGCAAAAGATTTGCCAAAAAGTATCATGAGAAGTCATGAGGTGAGTAGTAAAAGTTGCTCTTAATAAATTACTGAAGGGGACCCCAGACCATATTCCGCTGCAGTATGGAGCAGTTCCTTAATTTCTGAGTGACCTAAGGGCTCCCACTCTTGATTTCCCCCCCTCAGGCTGAATCACACAGGGATCAAAAAGATTTCTGCTGCAGTGTCAAAGTCTCTGTCTTTAAGGGCTTTCTTTTTTATCTGTAACCAATTATTCCAAAGGGAATAAGTCTGAATTTTTTTCAGGGCCAGGGTCAAAAGGGTCCAGCTCCCCTTCACTGCTAGAGTCAGTGTCCACTGCATAAGCGATAAGCGTGAGCAGCTCTGAGATCGCTGGTGGTATAGCGGTGGGACTGGAGGTGGCAACCGGGCTCTATCCCGGGCACTCATTGGGGAGGGCATATGGACAGGGTATGGGGAGTGGGACCCGGGCAGGTTTTGATCTGGCACAGTTGTCGGGGCTATCTTAGCAGTAGCCTCACAGTCTGCCTCACTCCCTCCCTCCTTTTTAACAGCATCCATGACTGCCGTCCAAACAGGAAGCATTTGTAGCTCTGGCTCCTGGCCAGGCAGCGTAGCCAGATTGTAGAGCTTTACGCCGACCTTGTCCCCGAAGTGGAGGGTAAATATAAAGAAGGGGTGGCGATGGGAAGTGTGTGATACCAGTCATAAGTGACTTAAAGTCATGCTTTAGGATGGGAGAGCCATGCTTGCCCAGAAGGGTTCATAGACATCTCTCCATGGTTTCATAGACATCTCTCTTGTTGGACATGTTCTGTCCCGTAGTTTAGTTCCCCTGGTGTCACTGTCATTGCATTAATTAAAGGGACAGGACTAAAATCGGGCTAAAGACAATTTATTGTTTAAATAAACATCAGTCTCAGAGGTTGTGAGATTTTGAGACAGCAAGCAGTTAGCCATAGCTCAGATAGTCAAATGTTCTTCGTTACAAGGCAATATATAACTTTCTAATCCAATGGACTGTCGCTACAGAGTATGCTTTGCTTTTCTAAACTATCACCTTTACTTAATTTTACTGCAATGAGAATACTTTTAACCAATAGGCTGTTATTGCATGTATACACATATACCTCTACCATAACATCTAAACTCTTAACTTATTCTATATAATTACAATCTCACATTATAAACCCTTCACCATCTTATCAATACAGTTTCTTACTTACTAAAGGCCTATTCTTACTTATAAGTATAGAAGCATAAGTTTATGATTTTTGAACTTAATGTCTGCCTACTTTATTTTTACATCAATCCAAGCTCCTTCCAAGGCTGCAAATCAAACCTTCCTGTGTCTGTGGAAGTTTCTATCTTTCTATTTCCCACACCCTGCCTCACTTGTCACATCACAGCAGACAGGTGACTGTGGGCCCAAACATGGTTCTCTCACCATCACGATCAGTTCTAGGGACTCGTCGATTGCCATCAGGTAGCCAATCCTTCTCCTCAAGTGGAGCACCAATTATTGGAGATGATGAGAGAGATGGGGAGACTGAGTAGTGGTCAGAATCTGAATTTATTGTGGACTACATATGCTTATATACTATTCTAAGAAGGTGATTTGCAGAAAAACTCGGCAACTTGTAAAAGTTATAAAGTAGGTATGTATTTATTCAGTGCTGGGCATGTGCATTTCCTGAGAATTCAGACCTTCTTTTGTCCTCTAAATTATTGCATATGCATTAAGTTTTGCAATAGGCCCATGCATATTCATTTCCTAGCCCCCCCCCTTGCTTGGCCCTGCTTCATATTAAAATTAGCTTATCAGTCCTTCTGAGCCTGCACAGAGCTCTCTAGTGGTCATCCTGTCCATCTACACATGCTCCCCAGTCTCTTGGCTGTAGCGCAACCTCAGTTTTGGTCTGCTCTGATTTCAAGGTCCAAGACGCCCCTCTTATCTCCCTCCAGCTTGGAAGCTCACATTCCTTTTATCTTGTTTGGGGTGGAAGTAGAAAACTGTTCTTATCAGAGCCTTGCATTCTTTTGTCCATCTCTGCAGGCCTTTGTGAGCACAGCAAGTTACAGACTAAACAGGTTACAACGGTACACTTCATCTAAATCTGAAATTAATTTCTACTCTACAATAATTTCTAACCCCCCATGTCTCAGAAGGCTAGTAATTTTTTACTACAATGATTGGGTTAATCATCACATAAACAAACTTATACATTTTGAAACATCTCTTGCTTATGTTGATTCAATCTTCTTTTCCTGTCAGCCAGTCTTGATTCAATTGTCAAAGCTCTGTTTGGTCTTGCCAAGGCATCCTGATTATCAAATCTCTTATGCTAATCAGGTCCAAAGTACATCATCAGGTCACTTTGACTTGCCAATTTGAGCTTGTATGGACTTGACCACCTTTCGAGGAAAACTTGGAAACTTTTCCTGAGAATGGTTCTCCAACTCCTCCTTGTGAAACAGGACTTTCCAGCTATTACAGACTCTGGGTGATGGTACAGTATTTAGGGAATTGATGATGTATCATTCTTAATCACCATCTTGTCTCTCGTGTGCTACTAATTTAATATATTGACTTGCTTATTTCTGCTTGGTGAGAGTTTATTGCTTTACCACATGTATTATTTTACTTTTATGTTGCCTTTATGTTCATAGCGAGAGACGTGCATGTTGTTGAAAAAAGAAAGAAGGGAGAATATGGCTCCTCAAGAAGGTTTAAATAATGCAATATTTAAACCAGAAATTTTGAAAGCAGATCATCAAATTTCATCCCCAGCAGAGCGATACTGCTCTGAAAATTTGTGTGTGGGGAACCAATTTCTAAAAGTTTCTATGTAAGGATCCCCAATTTGGTGTGCAATGGCAAGGTCTAGCTGATTTACTAACGTAGGGGAGAAAGTATACATGTGTTTTATCACCAACAGGTCTAAAGTAGTTACCTGCTTGTCTGGACAAACATCGATCGCCTCTGAGAAGATGAGGCCCAGTGAGAGGAAAAATGGCCTAATCACCATCCTGCCCTCATAGCCCAGGCAGGAGTGGGGGTAGGACTACCAGGACATGGCTGCGTCTGGAGGCTTACGCAGGCAGCCTGCCAACAGAGACATTGTTTCCTACTGCCCTCACCATCATGTCATTGTGTTTCTGCTGACCTTCTGCAGTTATTCCTTGTTCCATGCTTCCAGAAAGACATTCAGTAATGTCAAAGTCAGCATTTCCAGCTAATGGACTTCCTCCTGCCTAAACAGCATGGCCCCTGAGCTCCAGCAATATGAACTTTGAAACAGTAGCCATTTATTTCCACTTCTTGGGGACATTGGACACTATCTTTTTGTTTTCCTATGCTGCGAGTCTCTTTGTCAGTGTCTTGGTTGTTTTTGATGGGTTTTTATTGATTGTAATATGTATTCCATGTATCTTATCCGGTATCCAGCAGATGACCAGTAATGGTCTTAATAAGATAATGGCCTTACAGGTGCAGACTGTTTTAACATCGGGCTACACGAACTCTTTGCACAAAAAACAAAGAAAGAGGGAATTGTTGCATATAGGTAAAACCTTACAAAAGAAAGGCCTTGTAAAATTATAGCTCAGGCCTGCTACTTTGGCTAAGCACAGCTAACAACTGGCCTGACAAGTACCCACAAGAATCAGCCTGCACATCAGCTTGTACCCAAGAGAATCATCTTGTACCCGTGAGACAAGAATGTAAACATCTTTAGGGAAGAAATTCTTTGGCAAACACGTACACTAGCAACTACTAACCAATAAACTGAGTAGCAACAAGTTACTAAGCAATTAAAATTAACCTCAATGCTTTTAGAAAACCACATAAATATGAACTGTGAACAATAAAACTTGTCTATTGCTGCATGAAAAAGGTGTCTTGTCCATCTCTACAGTGACAGGTTGTGATCCAGAGCAGAGTGCAGAGCAGGGTACACACAGCCAGTGAATTCCGGCATCTGTAGAAATATAGGCATACCTGCACCCCCAAGTGGCAAGGTCCCAAGGACCTTCCCACTTGTTGGTAATGAGGTCCCATACCAATACCTTAGGCTTGATCAACTGGATGTCACTAGAGGACTGCAATGACAAAAAAATATTTAAAAGAATAGAGTTTTGGGAGTTTGACAATATCGTAAGGTGATTCAGCATATACAGAGCTTTGGCCATTTACTTTGCAGGGTTTCACCAGACATTCCCTCTTTTTGTTTTTCAAGGATGTGCTTCAAAGTGCCATGGGCACGCTCAACAATGGCTTGGCCTATGGGGGAATGGGGAATGCCAGTGAGATGTGACACGCCCCATAATTGAAAGAATTGATTACTTTTATGTGAGATATAGGCAGGGCCATTACCAGTTTTAATGATGTGAGGAATGCCTAGGACAGCAAAGGCTAGCTGCCAATGTGCAATAGCACCATGGCTTTTCTCCAGCATGAACTGAGGCCCATATAGTGCATGAAAAGGTGTCTACTGAAACATGTACATGCTTTAGACAACCAAATTCAGAAATGTATGTAACATCTGTCTGCCAAACTTGTAAGGCTCACAGACCACAGGGGTCAACATCCATCTGCAGTGGCGCAGCATGCCCTTGACAATCAGCACAGGTATTAACAACATTGTGGGCCTCTGTATTTGTTGATAAAAATTGTTTTTGTAAGGTGCGAACACCTTGGTGTAAAAAAGCATGTGATGCTGTGGCTTGTGCCAGCATGTCTGGCTGGGGTGTTGCCCAGGCAGGGCTGGCTAACCAATCAGCTTGGGCATTACCTTCTGCTATAAAGCCAGGCAAATTTGTATGACTCCGAACATAATAGGGACAAGTTCTGGCTTGGATTGTATGCCACAAAGTTTTTAACAATTCAAATAGTGCAGCATTATCAATTTCTTTTAACAATGCTCGGTCCAATCGTTGTGTGATGTCTGCAACATAAGAAGAATCAGCTACAATATTTAAGGGAACATGAGGGAAACATTGAAAAGCCATGGCTACAGCACATAATTCAAGTAGCTGAGGTAATCTGCTATCGCGACCCTCTAGTGTTTGCCATCCATTGTCATCTTTCCAGGTTATGATGGCTTTTCTTCTTTTCCCAGTCCCATCAGTAAAAATAGTGAGACCTTTCAAGAGTGTGCAATTGTTTAGTGGTTTCAAAGACAGCGCAGTAGTCCCGCTGAGTTGCAACAGTTTGTGACTGCGTAGGTGATAGGAAATTTGCCCTGTAAAGTTTTGTAAGGCACTTTGTAGGGCTGTGCTATTTGCAAAGCACTATTTAAAGTATTCTTGTTGTACCAGAATGGTAATTTTAGAGAGATCCCTAGCATTCAGTTGCAAGCATCTCTGATGGCATTTAATAAGTAATTGTGCAATCAATTAAAAAATAGTGGGTGCTGTCTTTTTAGGTTGATGGGGCAAAAAGATCCATTCTAAAATGTTTAGTGGGTCAGATGACTGAGTGTCCCATTGACCAATAATACATGTCAGATGTAAATAAGCAATAATAATGAATATTGTAATAGAAACCTCAGAGCATAGTCAATAAACTTGTCTGCTTGTTATGGCCCAGTCTGCTGTTTTGAGTGTGGTTTTCGCTTCTGGAGTCAATTTACTTGGAGAAGTTAACTCAGGGTCACTTTTAAGAATATTAAACAAGGGTGATAATTGTGGGGTGGTTAACCCTAACAAGGGTTGTACCCAGTTGATGATACTCAAGCGTTTTGTGCATCATTTAATGTTTGGATCTTGGTTGAACATTGAATTGTTTGTGGCTGAACTGTTTGGTCTAATATTTTAACTCTTAATTATTTCCATGAGGATTGTTGTTTCACCTTTTCTGGTGTAATTTGCAAGCTGAACTCTTGCAGTGCTTGCATCAATTTTGGCTGAATCTGTAAAAGGCCTCCTTTGGTTGAAGTTACTATTAAAATGTCATCCATGTAATGATAACAATAAGCTCCCAGGAATTGTTGTCTTACTGTCAATAGTGCCTGTACAACATACCATTGGGAATTTGTTGGACTATTTTTCATACCCTATGCCAGCACTTTTCATTGGCATTGTTCGACTGGTGCTGCATGATTGATAGAGGGCACTGTAACTGCAAACTTTGGGATATCATCATGATGGAAAGGAATGATAAAGAAACAGTCTTTTAAATCGACAATCAAAATGTCCCAAGTAGCAGGTATCATAGCTGAGGATGGCATTCCAGGCTGTAAAGCACCCATACTTTCCATAACTGCATTAATTTTTCTTAAGTCATGGAGCAACCTCCCTTTACCTGATTTCCTTTTAATCACAAACATAGGAGTGTTCCATGAACTTATTAATGGCTCATTATGGCCTTGATTTAGTTGTTCTTGAACCAACAATGTAAGGGCATGTCCTGGGTTGACAAGGAAGTGAGTTTTTCAGAAAGTTGTAGTCAAACCAATCAGTGGTTGGATGTTAATATTAGCACCTAGTGTGGCCACTTGAAGACATGGATGCGTCTTTGAGAGCACAGGGAGTTAAAAACCAGAGAACTCCCAGGGGAACTCTCTCTTGGTTTCAGTCTGTGAAAGAAGTCAGACCTCCCCTTGCCCAGCCACAGGCTGGGTGGGGGAGGGGAAGCCATGTGGCCTAGGTTGAGGTAGGCTGGAGCCCCTGCAGGACGGAGGGGTGGAGGAACACTGAGAGGCATCAGGCAGCCCCCTCTGGGAGAGAGAGAGCTTGTGCCAGTGTCACCTTGAAATTTGATATCCTGCACCAGCAGCATGGCCAAGAAGGGGGAGGGTGCAGCGAAAAAGTGCCCGGGCCCCCGTGGGAGTTCTGGGCGGACAGAGCCTGAGATTTTAACCCTTTTCTTAGATCAACGAAAACTTTACGAAACACTAGTCTTCCTTGATTTGAACGAGAAGAGAGACAGACATGAAATAGAAGGAACTGGGCAAGTGTGGTAAAAGTCTGAGCAAGTGAAAGATGTCAAAAAAAGATGAGAAAGAATCCTAGGTGGGAGGAGATGATGGAGTGGCCTTTGACTGGACTTTTCTTGTATAGCCATAGATTGAACCAGTTTTTCCTGTAACACAGAGACTGCATTTAGGGGGATGCAAAGGCTTGAGCCAAGAAGGTGACCTGCTGCAGTGATGCCAAGTGCAGGTGTGAAGAGAACAGAGAAAGATGAGGAGAGTATGGCAGTGCCCTCTGGCTTGGGGGAAGAAGAAGATCTCTGTTCTCAAGACCCTCAGCCCCAGGGGGAGTGAAAATTGGAGGAACCTTTGTCCTGAAAGTGAGAAACGGTTGCTTTTTTAGTACTTGGCAAAGCATCCTTAAAAAAGAACCCTATAAGCAGTTTTAGCCCATAAACAGTAGTGAGAGCACTGTGCATAAAAAGAAAGATGTCATGATGGCAAATTTTCTCCTGGTGGTGACATGTGCGACATAAAATCACAAGAAGCTTCTCTCTCCCTTAATGAACTGAGAATTCATTATCTGAGGGGTGGTGATAAACTGAAAATTAATTATCTAAGAAATAGTAACTTAATTAAAAATCCAAAGTTTTGTCTCACTGTGTTGTGTTAAAAATTAATTGGGGGTGGAGGAATGTTTTAGAAAGTTTTCATTTTGAATTCTGTGTGTTCCTTTTATTATAGTTGTAAGTTAATAAAGTGGGGTTTTTTCTTTATTTCTAAGCTTGAGCCTGCTTTGCTCTGTTTCTAGTCGCATCTCACAACACTAATTTGAAAAAAATATATTTTCATAGATGCACTGGCATTGCGCCAGCATCAAACCATAACAGGGAATTTAGTTTTTCTTTGTCAAGGGGCCACTGGTCCACCCACACAGGATGATCTGTCATCCAGGTGAGGGCCAGGATATGCTGCTCAGTGGTGGCCCCTATGATAAATTTGTTCCCAACACAAGACCTCATTGGCTAGGGCAGTCTTATCCCCACAAAGGAACATGGAGTGATAGTATATAAGAGTTCACAGTGCACTGTGACCTTCAGGGCCCTCTATTGTGAAAAAATTGACACTGCTTTGGAATAGAGAGGCCTCCAACCCAGCTAGACCTTTACCAGCTTGAGTCAGGGGCCAATGACTAGGTCATGCTGAGAAAGCTGTAACATTACAATCAGCACCACTATCAAATATATCAGCAATTTGTAGCTTCTCATTTTGATGCCAAGGAGCATATTTGAGAGTGGGTCTACGACTGGAAAGTGACTGTGCCCAAAAGATCTGCGACTGCCCAGTGAAATCAAAGCCACGGCTACCTCTAACTCATGGAAAACTACTAGGGGAGATTAACATGGAAAAAAATAAGTTGAGTAATTCATGATCCTTCAAAAATTGGACACAGGGATACAGGGGTCCAAACCATTATCTGAATCTCCCCAGTAAAATCCCCATCTATGAGTCTAGGGACAACAAAAAAACTTCTTTGTGGTCAACAATCAATCAATCCCAAGTGCACTGCAGCTCTGGCCCAGTAGTCCCCAGACATCTGAAGGCAAACAGTGCACATTTGCTGTCCTGAAGAGTTACTGTGACAGCGGAGGCCAGGTCCATTCTGGTGCTGCCTGTTGTACCAACTCGCAAGGTGTTTGCGGGGATGAATACAGCAGCGCTTGATTTGCTATCCATGCTTGGCTCCCCCGAGGAAGGGGCCACCCGTCCACCTAGGTCTTCTCTCCAGCACAGTATCAGCTCACGAGGGTCCAAAAGAGATGGGAGCCCTGGCTGCTGCAGGTCAGGAGGCCATGCTGGGGCAGCTTGCTGGGCTCCACTGGCACACAAGATGATGGCTCCACCTACCCAGGAAAATCCTGCTGTGTGCAGGGAGCAAGAACGAGGCACTGCCCCTGCTAGAACTCTCAGCACCAAGCACCGCTTGGGTCCTGGCTCTTATTTGCATGCTGAGACTGTGAATGAGCATATCAAGCAGCGGTGGAGCTGTCCTCATAAGTTCATCATCACTCCAGTCATCCGTAGGCGGAGGAGGATAAAATGGGTTTGTGGAAACCAGGGGTTGTCACGATCCGCTAGGGCAAGCGAGTCGTGATGGTTCGTTTATCCATCCCAAAAGTGCAAAAGACAAAGAGCAGGGGACTATCAGTTCAATCACAACAAATGCATCTTTATTGAGGGCCAACAGCAAATGCAATAGAGGGATCAGAAAAGGAAATAAAGGATAGGAAGGAAAAAAGGGGAGGGGGAATATAGCTACCAACAAGGTGGAAACCTCATGGTCCAGCCACATAGATTCACCGTCGTCCGTGGGGGTTCACTGAAGTCATCTCAGAAACTTACAGTTTATATAGTCATAATCCAAAGAGAGAGGCATCTGGCCAAAAGGTGGGGAAGATTCATGGGCCATTGTGTTGAGACCCCTCGGTCTGTGAGACAGGTGCAAGCGTGCACGGACAAGCCACCGTTGTCAGAACCTGTTTGAAGCAGTGTTCTGTGAAAGCACAGCGAGCACACCTGCAAACAATCACTTGGCATAACATCCAAAAGCATCCACCTCAGCCAGGCCAAAGCTCCTGTCGGGAGTCTTCAGGGTCCCTGACACGATCATGAGGCAAATGAAGGAAACTACGGACCATCTCTTACAGGGGTGTAGGACAAAGTGTGCGCAGCGTGGGCTGTGTTGCAGGGATAGAAGGCTTGGATAACAGCCAGTCCCCTTCTAGTTTCTCACCCATCCTTTACACCTGCAAACTCAATGTGGCACCTACTCCCCCAACCGCTCCCTGATGCACTCCACTATCGCGGGGTGTTCTAGCAGGTGGTACCTGTGGTGGTTGGACCGGAAATGGGATTTCTGGGATGCTGTGGTCACTACCATTAGGCCAATGGATGCTCAGATTGTAGGACCGCCTCTGAGAAAAACACAGAGGTTAAAAACCAGAGCTGCACTCCTGGGAGCCTCTTGGGACTTCCGTCGGGAAAGGCTTTGGATCTCTCCCCCTGTCCCAGCTGCTGGCTGGGCGGGGGGAGGGGAAAAGCCGCGAGGCCATGAGGTAGGCCCAGCCCAAGGATGGAAGGGTGGAAGAGACCAAGAGACATCAGGCAGCCCCCCCCCAGGGAAGAGAGAGAGAGAGAGCCAGCGTCTGAATTCGATAGCAGCACTGGCCCAGGAGGAGAAGGGGGGGAGTGCCCAGCAGGGCAGCGTGGGAGTTCCGGAGCTCTGGGACAGGCAGAGCCTGAAATTTTTAATCCTTTTTTTGCACGATTGAGACCTTGCAAATGCTGATCCTCCTGGAGCTGAATGAGAAGAGAGATAAGAGATAAGATAAGAGGGAATAGGCCACGAGGGAAGTGCAGAAGACTCTTGAGTGGGGGGAGAGATGATGGAGTGGCCTTTTGACTGGACTTTTCTTGTGTGGCTGTAGACTGAACCATTTTTTTCCTGTGACACAGAGACTGCATTTAGGGGGAGGCAGTGCCTCAGAACCAGGAGGGTTCAGTGTGAGTACCCCTCGGCCCCAGGGGGTGAAAAATTGGGGGGGACAGATGTCCTGAAGGAGAGACTGTGCCTTTTTGGAGTGAGACAAAGCATCCTTGAAAGACAACCCTAGAAGCAGCTCTGGTCCATGCACAGTGGTGAGAGCACTGGGCATGGAAGGAAAGGTGTCACGATGGAAAAAGGACTTTCCGGGCGGTGCTGAGTGACATGGAAGCACACGAGGTTTCAACGTGTTTCCAGGGGAAGCCTATGGTGCAAGAAGGACTCCTCTCCTCTTCATGAACTGAAGACTGAGTATTCTAAAGGGTGGTGCCGGACTGAGAGTTGGTGATTTTGGAGGAATGTATTGCATTGAGAAATTTGGTGGGGGGGAGGAGGAAAGTGCTTTTGTAAGGTTTTTCATTTCTTCCCTTATATTGGGTTTTTTTTTCTTTCTTCTTTTCTTGTAATTTAGTTAACAAAGTTTTCTTTATTTCTAAGCAGGAGCCTGCTTTGCTTATTCCTGGTCACATCTCACAGCAGACACCAGGGAGAGGGTATTCTCATGGGGGCACTGGCTTTGTGCCAGGGCTAAACCATGACAGTGCCTGCAGTGCCTCAGCTGCTGTTTTTGCATTTTGCTCAGCTTTCAGCAGTTTCAAGGTATCCAGCACCAGCCTCCAGTTAGTCATAATATCTTTAGCAGTCTTATTGCCTCAAGAGGCTGACTCAAAAATCAATTCACCAGCCCATTCCCAGTTTTTAATATTAAATGTGGCTTCTGTGATGGTATCTACCCCTTGGCTCTTGCACCACAGCAATAAAATTTGCAGTGCCTGTTCATCGTATTTTATCCCTCGTTTGCCCAACATAAGGGTCCATGCATTCATTATAGCTTCTTCTTCAGTTGAGGCTTGAGCCCCTATTGTCTCCAGCAGCTCACCTTCTTATTTTTGGGTCTGGACCTTTGCAGCTCTCCACACTGCTACTCTTGGCTGGGCACTGTCTCCCCTGCTCTCCATGCGACTGGCTCTTGTCGCATCATGTCAGGGTCACCAGATGTCGCTGTAGAGATGGACGCAACACTCCAAGGTTCAAGTGGCAGTAGCGATGTTCATTGTTCTTCATTGTTCACCGCTCATAATTATATGGTTTTCAAAAACTGCATGTTTGTTCCCAATTGACTAGTAACTTGTTGCCACCCAGTTCATTGTCCAATAGCTGCCTATGTACATGCTCGTCAAAGATTGTCCAACATCCATTCCCTGCAGTTAAGTGCTTCTGCTCCTCAGTGCTTTCTTCCTTAAATATGTTTACTTCCTTTCCTCACAGGTACAGGTTGATCAAGTAAAGGTCAAGGTTACTTGTGTTTGTGAGGCCTTCAGGCCAGCTGTTAGCCATCACAACCGATGTCCTCAGACTCCTTGAAGCAGTGAAACTCCTATCACAGGTGGCAATTATGCATTGTTGGGGACACTCTGGAGGTAACACTCTCCCTGAAGACAGTAACAGATTGGCAGATTATGAAGCTAGGCTGGCTGCTGAAAGAAAAGAGCCAATAGTGACTGCATTGATGCCCACTGAAGTAGATACTGGGCAACCAGTAAGTTATCAGCCATCCGATTACAAATGGATGCAAGATAATAAAGATAAACTTCTAGAAAATGAATGGGGACAGTTAGAAACAGGCCAATTAGTAATAGCTGAAAGAGCTTTGAAGCACTGTATGAAATATGAACATGATAAAACTCATCGGGGAGTAGATCCCCTCCACCAATTTCTCAGAGCATGAGTTGCAGGTCCACATTTGTTAGAAGTCATTAAGGAAGTAACAACACAATGTGACATTTGCTTAAAGAACAATCCAAATACAACAGTTAGACTAGAACAAGGAATGACTGACAGAGGAACTTTTCCAGGGCAAGTATAGCAAATAGATTTTTCTGAACTACCAAGAAAGGGGGGTTTCAGATATCTATTGGTGTTAACCAACACCTTTTCTGGGTGGCCAGAGGCATTCCCTTGTAGAACAAACAAAGCTTGAGAAGTAGTAAAAGCAGTGCTAAATGAAATCATCCCTAGGTTTGGAGTACCCAGAGAAATTTCCTCTGATAGGGGAACGCAGTTTTGGGCACAAATTGTGCAAGCAATCAGCAAAGTGCTAGGAATTCAGTGGCAGCTTCATACCCCCTACAGGCCACAAGCTAGTGGTCAAGTAGAAATAATGAACCATATGATGAAACAGCAAATAGCAAAAATTTGCCCAGAAACCAATTCGTATTAGTACCAAGCTCTACCTATTGTCCTTGTGCAACTCAGGGTGAAACCTCAATCAAAAGAAAATGTTAGTCCATTCTAAATTCTTTATGGTAGACTTTATGCCCTGAATACTACTCATGATGAAAATTAGGCTCAAGTAGGCAATCAATATATCTGTGAATATTTGAAGGCAATAAGCACAGTTGCATCAGAAATTTACTACAGTGTTTGAAAATCAGTCTAAGCAGCCAAATCATAAATTGCATGCAATTGATCCTGGTGACTGGGTACATGATAAGAATTTTTCAGGTGATCCTCTACAGGAGAAGTGGAACAGACCTTTTTAAGTCCTTCTGACAACTTACACTGCAGTTCGCATAAAAGAGAGACCCACCTGGATTCATTATACCTGAGTCAAGAAATCTCCTGGTAAATGATGGACTGCAAGAGCTGTTGATACTGACAGACTGAAACTGAAACTGAAAATCAGCCATAAACTATGAATACATTGTTATACTTTGTTAATTTGTGGCAAGTTACTATAACCTTCAATGCTGATAATGATGTAGCTTTGTTTGAATCCACAGCTAACCATACCAGAATAAGGGATTGTTGGTTGTTTGGAGAGGTACAACAGTTGCGCTCACAATTGTTGGGGGTGCCCTCTAGTAATTGGACTGAGTTAAGCCCATATTCCCTGTATGAACATAGACACCAATGTGAATGGCCAGGCTCCCCTATGGGAATGCCTCCTTTTCAGTTATTTTAACAACACGAGCAATTGGACCAAAATTGTTCCCCTACCATGGGTCGGGTTCAACACAACTTTGCTTGTCCCCTCACAAAAATGGCATAACTATTTGTGCACCAGACATACTAATGACCCCTTAATAAGAATTACAGTGAGTTGTGATTTGCCAGATAGTTATTGGTGGTTGTGCAGAAATGGAATAGCCCGTAAATAATTGTCTCGAAATTGGACAGGACAATGTACCATGGGGTATCTTGTCCTGCACATACAGATGATAAATCACACCATTTCAATTAGAGAGATTGTGATGGGAATTTGGAGAAAAGTTTAAAAAAATCTATTAGGTTAAAGTGTACCATCCAATCTTCTAATTAGATATAATACAGGTTTTTATAGCTTTGTCAGGGCCTTACTATTTTCTCTCGGAACAGCACAGTTAGAAATGGCAATAGTGAACATCTCAGCAGAAATGGAAGTAATTGCAAATACAACAGCAGATGCCATTGGACAGCTGCTAATAGAAGTCAGCTCCCTAAAATAAGTAGTATTTCAAAATCGAATGGTAGTAGATATGATTACAGCACAGATGGGAAGAGTTTGTGCCCTAGTAAATACCAGTTGTTGTACATATGTGGATCAATCAGGGCAAATAGCAACAGATATACATACAATCTGGCAACATGCAAGGGTACTTCATGAAGTAACAAAAGATGACATTTCTTGGACAACCCCTTTATGACAATCACTTATGTCTTGGCTCCCAAATTTCAATTGGCTAAAACAGTTATCCATGGGAATTTTGCTTTTGGGAATAATCATTCTCTGTACCTGTGTATTCAGTCAGTGTTTTCTGTAGTGTTGCAAACGGGCTACAACTTCTTATGATTACTGGAAAAGATACCAGTTGAGGCACAGAATAGAAAGAGAAACATTTTCAGGAAATGCATGCAAAGAGCACAATATAACCTGTGAAAGAATTCACAAAGGGGAACAGAAAGGGGGAATTTGATACCTATATAACTTAGGTCAAAGTTACAAGGTGCTCATATAGCTTGAGTTATAAGATATCAATATAACCTTGTATCTATATAACTTAAATAATGACTTTTTATATATCTATATAGCCTGAACCATAGGTTTTTATACCTATATAATTTGATGTAAATAACTTTCTGTACAATGTAATCACTAGTATATAGTTAACTTGTTGTTTAATGCTGAATAGACAAAAAAGAAGAAAAAAACTCACCAGGTGGATATCTTTAGAGATAGATAAGTACAGTACTAATGAGAAATTGGCAAATGTAAAGCAAATTAGCCACAAAATAAAGAATTTAGACTGGTTAGGACCAGACAGACCAAGGAACACCAGAACTGCACATGCTTGGAAGACAAAGTTGAGAAATTATTGTGCGAAGAAGACCTTGGAAGCCTTCATCAAAGATATCCCATGACCCCCGATTTGGGGAGGCACAAGCACAGTGCAAAAGAACTATCTAATAACCATGAGATCATACTATGTAAATTAGTTCTGGCACGTATGTGATGATGTTATAGTGACATAGTAACACTAAGCAATACTTACTGTGTAAATATACCATAGCACTTGACAAAGGTGAGTGAGTTAGGTAGGGATATCCCACTCACCTCCAGCACTGCAATAAACAAATACCTGTTCTATAGACATTGGTCTATGGGGATTTATTTCCAGCCTATCTTTTGGGCATCACTACTAAGAAACACACTTATTTGTTGAGCCCCCAGTATGATAGCAGATCCTGACACTCGGAACAATCCATTTCTAATGTTTCGTCCTGTGAGAAAAAATGCTCTCTTTTAAAATTTAAAGGGTTTATTAAACCTTAACAAAAATATAGCAAAAGACTGAATAAGGAGAAAAAGCAGCACTGGGAGCACAAGACTAAACTGCCATGTGCTCCCCTACAAAATGGATGCTCAGCCTTTTATACCCTTAGCCCCTTCCAAAGTTTTGTCAGTAAATTCCTTCTCTGTCATCCATTGTTGAAGATGACTTTCTTACATCTTGATTGGAGGTCAGGTGTCGTTATGGCCCGCCTCCTAGTAACAAGCCTGCCCTCCCCTAATGCCCTGATTACCAAGGCTATTACAAGGGGGAGGGGAAAGAGGACTATGGGAGGACATATTACAATAACATCACTATACATCTAAAAAACTTCTCTTAAGATACACATAATATTCATCTCGTAGATCTAAGACCCAACCATCACATTACCCATCTAAACCAGTTCCTTCCCAATTGCTGTCCTGATGGCCGCACCCTTCCCTTTGGTCCTGGGCTCCCTGCCCTTTTTCCCATCGGGGGTTTTAAAAACTGTCATTATTCTTCCCTGTACCTTTATCTTTTCCTCATCCCTTCTTTCATATCTTTCTAACTGTGATAGATGAGTAAGGCGATGGTTGACTCTCACAATTAAAAGGCAAATATTATGTACATATTGTAAGAGAAGTTTTATAGACTTATGTTTTACCCCCCTTGCATTGTTATAAGGAGATGGCCTGGATTTGGGACATTTGGGAGGATTGGCTTGTTACTATGGCAACATCTGATCTCCAATCAAGATTTAAGAAGGTAATCACCCCCACTGGACAGTGAAGAAGGAGTCGATGGACAGAACTTTGGGAGGGGCTAAAGGGCTAAAAGGTGAAACCTCGGTTGTGTGGATGAGCACATGGTGGGAAAAATCCTCTGCTCCTGGTGCCATAACAGTTTCTCTATTCAGTCTTCTGTTGTATTTTTGATAAGGTTTTAACAAACCTTTTAGATTCTTGGAAGTGAGCATAGTTTTTCTCACAAATGGGGACTTTGCCAGGATTTACACCTCATCCCAGTGATACTAGGGGTTTTCCAGCCACAATTTGACCAAGTCTATTGGACTCTCCCGGGGCCACCGCTGGTCGCAGGTTGGAAGCCCTGAGACAACAGGAGGCTGGATAAAGAAAAGAGAAGAAGGGATGTGAGTAACATCCTCATAACTCTTTGGCACAATAGTTACTCCATAATTCCAGTATAAGAAAGCAAGCTTCACACTATTACTATACTGGATACATCCTGGTCCCTTGAAGTGTCAGGATATTGGACGGTAGGAGGGAACAGCAGGACATGTGGTGGGGAGGAAAGTGGGGATCCTGCAGAAGGGGACCCCGTGGCCAGTGGGACGCATGAGATTGAAGGGTTTGTGAGGGGTTTCCAGCACCGGAGAGTCAGCCAAGCAGCGGGAGCTGGTGGCAGCACTGGGGAGCCCGAGCAGTGGGCTTGTGCCGAGACAGGGACCGGCAGCGGGGTTCCCAGCCAGCACACACAAAGGGAGTCAGTGAGCCCACGTGGGGCAGCAGCTGACTTTGATGCGCAGCTAGCGCTGTGTTTTCCCGAGCCAGCCAAGCGTCGGGAGCAGGCGATGGCATCATGGGCAGCACAGGGGATCCTGAGTGGCGAGGCCGAGTGGCGGTGGCGTCTGGGACGGCCTGAGCGGTGGAGGCCCAAGGGCGGCAGGGCCAAGCAGGGGTGGCTTGTGGTGCGCAGCCAGTGCTGTGATTTCTGGAGCCAGCCATGAGCGGGCTGGAAGCGGGGAGACTGCCGAGGTTTTGTGGAAGGGGCTTGCCCAAGAGTAGATATAGCACTCAGTGTGATCCGGTGGTTTGTGCACCCTTGAACCATGGTGGGGCGGAGATGGCTTCAGGGTCGAATCGTGGTGGGCAGACCCACCAGGCCAGGGGGCAGGCAGACTGGACCTGAGCCGAACCACGGTGGAGCGGAGTCGGCCACAGAGTCGAATCACAGTGGGTGAAGCCACTGGTCAAGGGGGCAGGCAGACTGCAGCTGAACTGAACCATGGCAGGGCAGGGCCCCAGAACCAAAAGGGGTTTGGGGCGAACTGCAGCTGCTGAGTCAAATCACGGAGGGCAGAGCAGCCGAAGTTGAGCCAGGCTCTGTCAAAAGGGGGGCTTGTGATGGCCTGGTCAGGATGGGACTCTGGGCAAGTAGGGAATCCCCAAAGGGAGAAGTAGAAATCAAGGAAACACCCATAGGTATACCTCCAGATAGCCTACTGGGAAGGAAACTAGCCTGGTGGAAATATGACCCCAATACCAGAGATAAGGATGAATTCAAAAGGATTCAGTATTGCATGGTAGAAAGGACCAGAGGGGAAATTAGGAGCAATGATGTACACTGGAAAAGATATGGATCAGACGAAGGACGGATATATCAGGCATTAAACATGTATGTAAGAGCTAAGAACCATTCTATCAGAAAGAGAGTGACTATGCTGCTTGCTGGGGGTGGGGGACAGCACACGCTCGAAGGTGAGCATGTTTAGGGTATCAGAAAATAAAGATTGGAACCCGTTGGAGCACTAACCACTTTCACCTCCAGTAGCTCCAACTGCATCTCCTCTACCCTCTGATGGACCTAGCCAAAACACCAGAAACAGGGTGGCACAATGGGAGGAAAGCAGATCAGGGGATGGGAACCAAGACGCAGGATTATATCCCCTGAGGGAAGTACCCCTGGGGGGATGCAGGGAGGAATTGAATTTGTAACTGTACCTCTCAGTTCCTCTGACATGATAATGTTCAAGAAAGAATTAAAAGCATTACTAGAGGACCCAATTGGATTAGCAGAACAGTTAGACCAGTTTCTGGGGCCCAATATATAGACATGGGAAGAGATGCAATGAATAATGACCATGCTATTCACACCAGAAGAAAGAGAGATGATCCAGGCAACTTGGATACGGATATGGAAGAGGGAGCACGTCCAAGGACCTCCAGGGGACCTGAAAATGCCTACAGTGTGCCTCAATCGGGACCACAACAGCACGGGGTGGAGGCAAGACATGGAGAAGTATAGAGCATGAATTATAAGAGGTACCAAAGAGGCAGCTCCATGTAATCAAAATGCCCGTAAGACTTTCAATGAGCAGCAAGAGGGAAGAAATCCCAACAGAGTGGCTAGAAAGATTGAGGAGGAATATGAGGCAATATTCAGGGGTTGATCCTGATACAGTGTCTGGACGGATCTTACTAAAGATAAATTTTGTCACTCATGCTTGGCCAGATATACGGAGAAAGTTAGAAAAGTCAGATGGTTGGCAAGAAAGGAGGTTAGAGGATCTTTTAAGGGAGGCACAGAAAGTGACTCTGTCAGCAGTATTTTTGTTTGTTTGTTTGTTTGTACTATTGCATTTGTATTTTAATTTTCTGAGTAAAGAGCTGGTATTCCTATTCCCATATCTTTGGCTGAGAGCCTCAGTTTCAAAATCATCATAATTCAGAGGCAGGGGGTTTGCATGTTCCATTTCAAGGAAGGCTCTTGCCTTCCTTAGCAGACATCTGTAATTTTCAAACCAAGACAGGGGGATATTACTCAGTAGTGTATAGAGGTTAGTCACTACCTGGTATCGATTCACTGTTCTTTTGTTCATTTCTCTCAAGTCTTGGACAAGCCTGTAAGTCCCATCTGACTTCTTTACTGGCAATATAGGTGTATTATGGGGGGAAATACATGGTTCTATGGTCCCTTCTTCAAGTATGTCTTGGATCACCGGCTGCTGTCCTCATCTCCCTTCCAAGGACAGTGAGTATTGTCGTACTCGGACTGGACGGTTCTCATTAACTATTTTTATTACTATAGGTTTCATATTCAATTTACCTTGATTTTTTTGTTTTGCCCACACCATTTTATGAATTTTCTCATCATCTTCTTCCCTTAATTGGAGAAACTTAACCACCATTTTCCCTTCCTCTGGGAGTACTCCAATGTCCAACTACACCTGTAAATATCATCCTAATAAATTGCACTCTGCTTCTGGAACTAATAGGACATCCCCAATTCCTATTTTATTTGCCCTTTCAAACTTTACTTCCTTTATAACTGACACTTTGAACCCTTCCCTTTTTGCAACTACTACTTGCATGGTATCTTGACCCTTTTTGCACTCCTTTGGGATTCTACAAATACAAGTACTTTCAGCCCATGGGGTCTACTAGGAATTCAAATTCTTCCTCCTGGGGACCTATTTTTAAAGTTATCAAGGGCTCCTGATGGTATTCTGTCCCCAGGAGGTAGAGCCCCTGACACTCCTAGTTTTCTGCTTCCCCTTTTTGCTCAGCCCCATAGACTCCGAGGTCCTTTTCCCTCTGGGGGCAATTCTTTCTGATATGCCCATTCTCTTTACAGTAAAAGCAAACTCGTCTTAGGTTCCCCATCTCCCAAAATCTCCTTTGTGTTTCCAGTCCCAAGGAGATTCATCCCCCCTCCATCTATCTTCCCGCATTCGGAGATCCTCTCCCTTACCTGGGTAGTTCTTTGTGGCATTTTCATGGACCCTCGACAAAGGAAGGAATGATGTATCTGTCTCCATTGATATGAGAAGGCTAATTTATTATTTTATGATGCTATATTATATTAAAAAATACTCTATTAAAGAATACAGAAAAGATACAGACAGAAGGCTAGAAGATACTAATGGGAAACTCGTGACTCATCAGAGTCCAACACAGCTTGGCCCCTGATTGGCCAATAAGTAAAAACAATTCACACGAAACCAATGAAACAACCACCTGTTGGATAAACAATCTCCAAACCACATTCCAAAGCAGCAAAACACAGAAGAAGCAAATCAGACAATATTGCTTTCCTTTTTCTCTGAGGATTCTCAGCTTCCCAGGAGAGAAATCCTGGCGAAAGGGATTTTTCCAGAAAATATGACTGTCACAGGCATCTTTTCATTAAAATCCTTTCTTTAGGATTTTTCCCACTTCTGAGAAGCGGTGGCCTCAGCAACAAATGTAAACAATGGTTATCTGCTGCTGTGGAATGTAACAGGTGGATCCGTGATTGGTCTCCTGTGGATGTTTGGATTTACTGACCACTCACGGCAGAGCTGTTTTCGCTTTCTGCCGAGACACAGATCTTTGTTATTCATTCCTTTTCTATTCTTAGCTTAGCTAGCTTTCTGAGAACTTTTCTCTCTATTTCTTTTAGTGTAGTTATAATGTAATATATATCATAAAATAATAAATCAAGCCTTCTGAACATGAGGTCAACATTCTCGTCCCTCTCTTCATCCTGCAACCCTTGCAAGCCCTGTGACAATTGGTGAACCCCGGCTGAGGAGGACAAAATACATCATTTGATGAGACCCCAGAGGAGTAATTGCTGCACTGGGTAAACCCCGAATGTGTGGCATTGATGGTTGCTTCACAAGTGACCACAGAAGTGGATTCTAGCCAGGAGCTGAAGAACTGAAGATCCTGATTTGGACAGAGTTCACAGCAAGGCTGACCACAAAGAGAACCTTCTGAAAAGCCTACAGGAAGATGTTTGGACAGCCTATCAGCACCATGGAGCTGGCCAGAGCATGCTGGACTTTTTCAAAAGGTACGGTTGGCTTTTCCCTTCTTGACGATCCTGGCCTTCGCAGGTTATGACTGCAAAGGTGGTGGGGTATTCCCACCAGGGCCGAGGTTCCTTTCTCTCCTTCAGAGGAGAAACTTATTGCCCTCTGGGAAAAATGGGGTGAAGAGTGTAATAAGTAACAATATGTTTGTTCATTAATAGCTAGGTAATTTAAATTATAAAACAGTAGCTAAATAGCTCTTGTTTAGCAGGATACCTATGTGCAGCCACGTATGGTAAAACCTTTAACTTCGTAGGACTTGCTTTGTTTACAAACCCCCCCTTGTAACTAGGTACAGCTACATCTGGTAACAATTACTAACTTTGCTAGAATTGCTGGGTTTGCAAATTTCACCCCATAGATATAGGAGACTTTCTGAAACACATATGGTAACAATTATTAACCTTGCAAGAATTGCTTAGCTTGTAGAATTTAGACTTATAGATATGCCTTATAAGGAAAGCGGACAAAGAGGAAGACTTGGGGGCCTTCATCCCACGACCACCAGAAGGCAGAAAAAGACCCCCTAGCAACCGGACGAGCAAGCGCAGAAGACGGACCACGTCATCCAGGAATCCGGAAGAAAGGGACAATAAAAAGCGAACTTTAAAGGGGGAAGGGCGCGCGCCTAAGAGGGGCGGAGACTCCTGGCCGCCCAGCGCTGAACCTTGCTTATTCTTGCTTGCATAATAATAAAGATAATTGTACGGTTCTTAAATTTGGTCAATTCGTTTATTACAATTTGGTGCCGTGAGTCGGATGTAGAGACAGGGTTGGTTTGAGAATTCGGGGGGAGCGCCCCCACCCCTTTGGTGGCCCTGATCTTCTCAACCAACTTCCCCTCTAGACTGATGAACCTAAATTTGAGAATAAGCAAGGAAATACCAGTAACCCTGTAAACTTTGTGCACGAAGATCCGAGCGAAGACGCAGGACGCGTGAGTATACGGGTGAACCGCTCGGTTGGGGTTGGAATCCCAGGGCACAGTGAAAGAGACGTCCAACTGCGGACGAGACAAGAGGGACCCTCTAGTAATGCGTTTCTCGTAGCCCGCGAGGGAGCGAGCCACGACGGAGGGGTGTGTGTGTGTGTGTGCGCGTGGAGGTGCCTTGGAAGATGGGGCAGAAGGAAAGCAAGCCTTCTGACCCTATGGGGGAGGGCCCCCGGTTACCCCCAATACCTAAAGATAGTCCGTTAGGATTAATGATTAAGTATTGGGATGATTTTCCCTCCAGAAAAGGGAAGGATAAAGCAAAAATGATAAATTATTGCATGGTAGTATGGGGGGGTAAGAAATTGGACCCAGGAAATATATACTGGACTGTTTTCTAAACCTCCAAGGACTGGGTCTGTCAAGCCCTGAACATCTATGTGAATTCCAAAGAGCCAGAAAACCTGGAAGAGAGTGCTATTGCTAAATTGTGGTTGGTAGGAAGTAATGAGCAAATAACTAGATTGCTCCCCCTTAAGGGAAGCCAAGGGGACGAAGATAAAAAAAAAAAAAAAAAAAAAAAAAAAGGCCCGAGTGGAGGAAGAAATTTCTATTTATCCTCCCCCATATGTACCACCACCAGCCCCCCCCCTGTATCCCTTCCAAACATTCCTCCGGCATCAGCCCCTGATAAACAGCAGGTCACGGACTCCCCGGATTACAGGAGGCGTACTCGGAGTCAGATGAGGACAGTAATTGAGGAAGGAGAGAACAGTGGGTTGTTCCCTCTTAGGGAGATAGCATTAGGGGGACCTCAAGCTGGGATGGGGTTTGTCACTGTCCCCTTAAACTCAGGAGATGTCCGTGAGTTTAAGAAAGAGATGGGAAAATTATTAGAAGACCCTATCGGAGTAGCAGAAAGGGTGGATCAGTTCCTGGGACCAAATATATGTGCTTGGGTAGAGATACAGTCCATTCTAGGCATACTATTTACAACAGAGGAGAGAGGGATGATTAGAAGGGCAGGAATGAGGATTTGGGATACCCAGCATGTTCAAGGTCCTGCGGCTGATGTCAAATGGCCCTTGCAAAATCCCAATTGGAATAATCAGGACCCCAACCATCGTGGTCATATGCAGGACTTAAGAACCATCATAATCCAGGGCATACCAGAGGCTGTGCCCCGGGGACAAAATATAAGCAAGGCATTCAGAGAGTGCCAAGGAAAGGATGAGACCCCCACTGAATGGTTGAAAAGACTAAGGAAGAGTTTTCAGTTATACTCAGGGGTGGATCCAGACACACCTATGGGGCAAGCACTCCTGAAAACACAGTTTGTAGCTAAATCATGGGAGGATGTTCGAAAGAAATTAGAAAAGTTAGAGGATTGGCAGGATAGAGGACTTGATGAATTGCTTAGGGAGGCTCAGAAAGTATATGTTAGATGGGAGGAAGAGGCACATAAAAGGCAAGTTTGGATGATGGTGGCAGCAGTCAGGGAGGGACAGCGAAACGACCCTCCGCCACGGGAAAGAAATGACATGAGGAGGGGTCCCCGGGATTTAGGAGGGCCCCCAGCTGGGGGGAGAGAATGAATGGTGTGCTACTACTGTGATGGGAAAGGACACATGAAGAGGGAATGTCAAAAGAGGCTTAGGGATGAGAAAATGTTCAAAAAGGATTAGGGGGGTCAAGGGCTCTATTTATTGGGGACTCAAATGTCATCAGAGCCCTTGGTAAAACTTAAAGTGGGTCCCCAGCAAACCCCCATAACCTTTCTTGTAGATACAGGGGCCGAGAGATCAACAGTTCAGTCTTTGCCCCCGGGATGTAAGATTTCGCCTTCAGCAGTACAGGTTATTGGGGCAAAAGGGGAACCCTTCAAGGTTCCTGCAATTAAAGATGTCTTAATAGAATCACAGAAAAAAAAATAGGGGTAGGATCCCTGCTACTAGTTCCTGAAGCCGATTACAATTTATTAGGTAGAGATTTAATAGTGGAATTAGGAATAAATATAAATATTGAAGAAAAACAGTTGAAAGTCAGACTGTGCCCCCTACGGGCCACTGACGAGGAGAAGATAAACCCAGAGGTTTGGTATACCCCTGACACAGCAGGGAGACTGAATATAGAGCCTTTCACAGTTACTATCCAAAACCCAGAAATCCTGGTGAGGATAAAACTGAAGCCCCAAAACAAATAGCCTTTAAGAAATAACGAGTTAAAACACGGAATGAGAAGTATTTGAAAAAGCATAGCATGTAGGAAACATATAGAGCAATAGATCAGCTAAAGCATGGAACATAATGACAAGAAGAGAGATAGGGATAGGAGAATTGGTAGGCTAAGCATGTTCAGAGCCAACAATGTCAAACTGACCCTAAGAACCTTGCCAAGCCATGGGGACCAAGCCAAGTACACCGGGAATTGACCGTATTAGGATAGGAGTTCAAAAGTTTAAGGAGGAAGACTCATCAGGTGACCCCTGCCCATGATGAAGGCAACCGGAACGACCACCGAAATGATCCTCAAAAGAGAAGTCTCCGCCCACGCTCCGCCTACACCACGCCTCTTATGAATATGCATGCAAAAACATGATTATGCATGTGATATGATGTAACTCTATATTCAAAACTGTATAAAAGGCTTGCTTTGTTACGAGATACTCAGAAATCCCTTTTGTGATTTCTCCGACGCGTCGTAATAAAATACCTCCTGTCTATGCTGACTTAAATAATTGAGTCTCTTAGGCAGTTATTCTCGCCTTTTGGGACAAAATTCGGCATCAAAACAATATCCCATGTCAGACGATGGGCGAAGGGGACTAAAACCAGAAATAGAACGGTTAATACAACAAGGGCTCTTGGAACCTTGTATGTCTCCCTTCAACACCCCCATCTTACCTGTAAAAATACCAGATGGAAAATACTGACTAGTACATGATTTAAGGGAAATAAATAAAAGAACTATTGCCCGGTTCCCTGTAGTAGCTAATCCCCATACATTGCTCAGTCAATTGAAACCTGATGACCAATGGTATAGTGTTATAGATTTGAAAGATGCCTTTTGGGCATGCCCCTTGAAGGAAGAATGTAGAGACTATTTTGCATTCAAATGGGAAGATCCCGATGCCCACCGAAAGCAACAACTAAGGTGGACCGTGCTCCCACAGGGATACACTGAGTCCCCGAATTTATTTAGGCATGCATTAGAACAGATAATGAAAACCTATACCCCGAATCCAGGAATAACCCTTGTTCAATATGTAGATGATCTGTTAATAGCTGGAAAGAGTGAGGAATCAGTTAGGGAAGAAAGCATTAAGCTTTTAAATTTTTGAGTATTCAGGGGCTGAAGGTGTCCAAAAATAAATTGCAATTCGTAGAAGAAGAAGTGAAGTACCTGGGACACCGACTCAGTAAAGGAACTGAAGTGTCCTCTTATTTGGCACACATGGGATGATCTGATATCAGTGGCTGAGGTCCTCGCTGAGAAAAGGCGGCCACTGTCTAACAGACCTGGGTGCATTAAATGTGGTGATCCCATCTGTAGGGCATGGATAAAAATATTTTGTGGGGGATGTAGGCTAAAATGGTGAGTTTTCCAATCACAATTAGGTGGGGGTATCTGGTGTCATACTTGTGATTGGGGTTGGAGGAGGGAAAACCCTCACACGGCCCTAAGGAAATTTGCAACAGCCCCAGGACAAAGAGAAATCCCTTATAGGGAAGCAATAGCATTAATTGAAAATATAGAGCAGAGGAGACATTGGGCCCTGGCCTGGGCAATACATCACCAATCATATAGGATCATCTGCCAAAATCAGAGTGTGATATTAGACCAGGTGTGTGAAGGGAAAAAGATTCTTGTCCCCATAGAGTGGCAAGTTGAGCCCCAAAATTGGGATAGTACTGTACACCGCTACTTCCGAATATATAAGAAACGAGCCCGTAAGGCTCGGAGGAAAAAAACAGACAGTGGGACTCAGGCCCTGTAAAGCTCGCTAGGAACGGCAGAGAGTCTGCCATAAAATCAGAGAGATCCTTTGCCTGGAGGCCTGGCAGCCTGCCCTTAGGAGTGGGGGCAGGAGTCAAAAGGATAGCCCAAATAATGCACCCCCTGAAGACTACCCCTGCTGCCGAGAAGATAATGATCCCTGCAGACCGATGCACCCGGGCTGGCAGGCGAGGCAGAGAGGTAAGGAGTAGTGGGGGAGAGCAACGGGCCACAGGAACAGGAACGGAGCACAGGAATGCTCCTGGTAAAAGAGATATGGTTATAAAAGGTGAACAAAATTTGTTGCTAGGACTCTGCCCTGCTTGGCGAGCTATTTTTATCATTACAATCCTGAGCTTCCCGACTGCCTGGGGAAACCCTCATCAGCCTTACAAAGGGAACAAGATCCTAGTCAAATGGACCCTGATCACTGACTGGTCTCAGGCCTTTTTGCAATTTACCGGATCTATGGGAAATACCACAGGTTTAAGTTTACTAACATTAGTTCTGCATGACGGTCTGCCGTACGCCAAACACGAATGGAAGAGGCAGAAAACTTGGCAGCTTCAAGGAGTAGTGGGAGAACAAATTAATATTGGATGTCGAATGGTTAATAGATCAGACTATACAAATGCAATCTCAATCAGTGTTTCCATGGGTCAGGAGGATAAACAAATAAATTGTGAATACCGAGCACGAGACTGCTGGCAAAACTTCACATTAATTCACACGGCAGAGGTAGTCTGCCTCTGTGCAAAAGATACACAGAGCCTTTCTTTTAAATTCATAATAGATACTAAAACACAATCTACCACTACTAAACCTCACATTATCACCGTTTCACCTGCACCACCGGTCACACTTACACCAAAAATTTTCAAAATAGGACCTTATATAATCAAAAAAACTGGTCAACAACAAATATTATTCAATCCAGCATGGTCTCTCAAACAGGTCGAACTGCTGATGCAGACCAATGTTTCAGAAATCCAGCCAGCTTGTTCTCCATTTTTGCAAACATCCTTTGAAGGCTGGACTACTTGGCTCCAGAAACGCAGCTCTTTTAAAACAAGGAAACTTAGAGATCTGACTGGTGTTCTAGGCACAGGACTGGGAATTCTGAATAGCATCGATTCGGAGGTACCAATGAACAAACTGGCTGCTACGGCCAGAGATCTGTCCAAATTACAGCAACCACTGAGGTCATCTCTATTGAGTTTGGGGACACACCAGTGGACGTTGTCAAACATTTTGCCAAACTGGGAAAGAGTAAATGTGAACGATCAAAAATTGGTGATTGATGCACTTGGTGCCACACAAAATAATGTCTCCTTAGCCCTCAGCTGTATCCAGGCACAATTATGGATGCAGTCAGTCTCTGCTGCAATTACAAGAGAGGGCGAGGAAGGCACTTTCCCCACAGAAATTCGGAAAATAATCTGGGACAATGCCACTGAATTTGAAAGGGAAAGCCAATCCTGGTGGAAACTGGTGAATTTTACCTATAACCCTATTTCTAATACAGTCACTGCCTTTGTCTTGACCATACAAAATGCCTCTGTACATCAAGTTTTTCCTGTCATTGCATTAGGAATAAACCATGACGGAGCTGTCCTCTATCCTACAGAACAGGGAGGATGGGCCCGTCAGTTTGATGACAAATGGCAAAGTGTTGACTTGGAATCTTGTATTGTACAAGAACAATTGGAGTTCATCTGTGAGGGCAATGTAATTATAGCTCAAGATATCTGTTTGGACACAGAGCAAAACATTTGCCATTTTGAGATTCGCCCTAACGAGGCTTCTAAAACAGTTCTTATATACATAGGCAATGGGTGCACGTGTTTTAGAACTCTCTGTGATTTTGTGCTAGTAGATAATATTGTGGTGGGATACGCTGTTCGGATGGTCACCTACTGCCACAGGTGTCCTAAACAGTATGTGCCATCCCATTGTCGTTCTTTTAATTCTGATTGTACTAGGATTTATTTTGTCAGCAGTTCAATTTGTTATGAATTGGAATATGATGAAAAGGCTAAAGAAATTAGCATGTATAATTAATGCACAGAGCTCAACTGATGAAATAAACCATTTAGTGCTTGCTAGGAAGGAGCTAAAAAGATTTAATGAACAAAATTGGTAAAAAGAGAAATGGGGGATTGTAATAAGTAACAATATGTTTGTTCATTAACAGCTAGGTAATTTAAATTATAAAACAATAGCTAAATAGCTCTTGTTTAGCAGGATACCTATGTGCAGCCACGTATGGTAAAACCTTTAACTTCGTAGGACTTGCTTTGTTTACAAACCCCCCCTTGTAACTAGGTACAGCTACATCTGGTAACAATTACTAACTTTGCTAGAATTGCTGTGTTTGCAAATTTCACCCCATAGATATAGGAGACTTTCTGAAACACATATAGTAACAATTATTAACCTTGCAAGAATTGCTTAGCTTGTAGAATTTAGACTTATAGATATGCCTTATAAGGAAAGCGGCCAAAGAGGAAGACTTGGGGCCTTCATCCCACGACCACCAGAAGGCAGAAAAAAACCCCCTAGCAACCGGACGAGCAAGCGCAGAAGACGGACCACGTCATCCAGGAATCCGGAGAAAAGGGACAATAAAAAGCGAACTTTAAAGGGGGAAAGGCGCGCGCCTAAGAGGAGCGGAGACTCCTGGCCGCCCAGCGCTGAACCTTGCTTATTCTTGCTTGCATAATAATAAAGATAATTGTACGGTTCTTAAATTTGGTCAATTCGTTTATCACAAAGAGGATGGAATTCTTGGAACTTTCCTGTCAGAAAGACATTTCTATGAGTTCTTCCGATGGGCAAAGCTTTTTGGGTTTTTTACGAATGTGCTATATGCCCTTGATGTTTTTGTATGGGAGTGTATGGAATCCATTTTCCAAGTCCTTTTGGACCGTGGATTCGCCCCCCCCCCCCCCCCCCCCCAATTTACGTAATATTTAAGGCACTCCTTCCAGTCTTGGAACGAAGAGCAGCTGTTTTTCCCTGGATTGCTAACTGCAACGGGCTTGCTGCATTTCCCCTGACTTCAGCAGGAGAAGACCCTTTGGGGGAGGATCTGCTGCTTCCCAGCCCCCCTGCATCCCGGCGGGGGGGGCAAAGTTTCGCCGGGAGCCGAAGTTTTTTTTACTGCGTCTTCAGAGCATGCTCAGATGGAGCGGTCTTTCTCCCCCCCTTCTCTTTCTCTGGGGGATGAAGAGTGGGCGGAGCCGCTCCGGCCAGCCCCGTGAGCACCGCCCCGGCCAGCCCCGCGAGCACCGCCTCAACCCGCCTCGCGGGTGCGGGCGCTTTCCTGCACGGCCTCTCCCGTGGTCGTCCCTCCGGCAGAGCCTGTGGGCACAGCTTCCCTGCCTGCGAGCTCTGAAACACCGTTTCCCACAGCTGAGCCACTGTTGCTAGGCGACGAGGACGCGGCTGCTGCTTCCGGCTCAGCGGGGGAGGCATTCTCTCCTGCCTCGGCCTCTCCGCCAGCCCCCTCGGCCCCCCTGCCGCCTCCACTGGCCGCCCCGGCAGTTCTGCCGCTGTCGGGGACTTTGTCTTCCATGTCTGAGTCAGAGGCTGCCCTGGAACCGGCGGCTTGTTCGAGCTGGGACCATCCCAGGCCGTTTGCCCTTGCAGCAGCGGCCCCGGCGGCTGGTATCTCCTTCCGTGGAGGAGGCGGGGCTCGCCAGCTGGCTGTGGGTGCAGCCTGTCTGCCGGCTTTCAAGATCAGCGTTCTTGGCGGGTTGGGGGGTGTTTGGTCAGTTGCTGCCCCTTGGAGGTTGCCATCTCTGCCGCTCCTCGTGCGCCCCAGTGGCGAGGGACAGGTCGGTCCCTAAAGTTTTGCCTTTGGTCCCCAGCCCGGAGAAGGTGGTGCCTTGAGACAGATGGGAGACACACCTGTGGCATTTGCATTGCAGAGGCAGAGGGCACAGCTGGAAGAGATCATGGCTTGCTTGCTGTGGGGAACAAACATTCCTAGACCCGAGATGAGGGTTCTTGGGGCTTCTTCTATTTCCCTGCTGCTGGCATGCCTCAGTGATTTTGGGGAAAGGAAGCGTCTCACCACCCGTTCTGCCATTGTACTGGCAGCAGGGTGCAGGCCTGTGGCAAGGCAGAGCCTGCCTCGGGGGCTGGGCCTGGGCTGTTGGGCTCAGGTCCCTGGGCCAGGGCCACCTCCCGGCCTCCTGATGGGTTTGGGGGTTTTGCTTTCCCTTTCTGGTCCTGGCCTGCCTTTTTGTGGGCCAGATCTAGGGTTCCTGGTCCCATTACATGGGCCAGGACCCCCCAGGGCCTTTCTCTGGCTCTGCTCTGCTGCTGCTGTTTTTTCCGATCACCAAAAAAAAAAAAAAAAAAAAAAACCAAAAAAAAAAAAAAAACAAAATTAAAATTAAATAAAAACAGTTGAATAGCTGGCAGCATCTCTGAAGCATTGAAGGGCCAAAAATTAGCTTCCGCCCAAAGTGTTCAATAAAGTGCTGTGGCCAGGACATTCCAGAAGTTGTTTCAAAATTGTTTGAAATTGTTTGATGACTGTCAATGGACTTTTGATAACTATTGATGGACTTTTCTGCAGCAAGCCTGTTTCAGGACCAAAATGGACTTTTCCTGAAGCTCAGCTGCTTGGACTGGAATTTTCTTTGCATTGTTTTTGTATTTTCTTATATTGTAAGATTGTTTTAGTGATTTGATAGAATTGTATGTTCTACAGATGAAGAAATTCCCTGTTCATTTCACACTAGCACTTGATTGAGATTTCGATTGGCAACAGATAACCTGTCAAGTGTTTGTTCTTTCCTCTGCATGTGTACGGCAGAGAAAATTACAAACACTTTTCTTTCTAATTTAAATAAATAAAAGAAAGGTGACATTTCACAGACATCTTTTCATTAAAATCCTTTCTTTAGGATTTTTCCCCCTTCTGAGAAGCGGTGGCCTCAGCAACAAATGTAAACAATGGTTATCTGCTGCTGTGGAATGTAACAGGTGGATCCGTGATTGGTCTCCTGTGGATGTTTGGATTTACTGACCACTCACGGCAGAGCTGTTCTTGCTTTCTGCCGAGACACAGAACTTTGTTATTCATTCCTTTTCTATTATTAGCTTAGCTAGCTTTCTGAGAACTTTTCTCTCTATTTCTTTTAGTGTAGTTATAATGTAATATATATCATAAAATAATAAATCAAGCCTTCTGAACATGAGGTCAACATTCTCGTCCTTCCCTTCATCCTGCAACCCTTGCAAGCTCTGTGACATATGACGGTGACAGTTCTTTTTGTGCTGGTTTCCTTCCCGAATGGCAGTTACCATTACCTTTGCTTTCGCCTTCACCTTCTCTTTGTGCCTCTTTACATACACCTTCTATGCCTCCCTTAAAAGATCCTCTAACCTCCTTTCTTGCCAACCACCTAACTTTTCTAACTTTCTCCGTATATCTGGCCAAGCGTGAGTGACAAAATTTATCTTTAGTAAGATCTGTCCGGCCGCTGTGTCAGAGTCAACCCCTGAATATTGCCTCATATTCTTCCTCAGTCTTTCCAACCGCTATGTTGGGGTTTCTTCCCTCTTTTCACAGAATCACAGAATGACTAGGTTAGAAGAGACCTTAAAGATCATCGAGTCAAACCCATGCCCTAACATCTCAACTAAACCATGGCACCGAGTGCCACATCCAGTCTTTCTTTAAACACATCCAGGGATGGTGACTCCACCACCTCCCCAGGCAGACCATTCCAGAACTTTATCACCCTTTGCATGAAAAACTTTTTCCTAATATCCAACCTATATTTCCCTTGATGCAGTTTGAGACTAGGTCTTCTGGTTCCGTCAGTTGCTGCCTGGAGAAAGAGACCAACCCCCACCTGGCTACAAGTACCCTTCAGGAAGTTGTAGAGAGTGATAAGGTCACTTCTGAGTCTCCTTTTCTCCAGGCTAAACAACTCCAGCTCCCTCAGCCATTCCTCATAGGGCTTGTGTTCCAGGCCCTTCACCAGCCTTGTTGCCCTCCTCTGGACATGCTCAAGCGTCTCAACGTCCTTCCTATACTGAGGGGCCCAGAACTGGACACAGTACTCAAGGTGCAGCCTCACCAGTGCCGAGTACAGGGGAAGGATGACCTCCCTGCTCCTGCTGGCCACACAGTTCCTGATACAGGCCAGGAGGCCTTTGGCCTTCTTGGCACCAGAGCACAATGCTGGCTCATGTTCAGCTGGCTGTCGACCAGTACCCCCAGGTCCCTTTCTGCCTGAGCACTGTCCAGCCACACCATCCCCAGCCTATAACATTGCAGGGAGTTATTGTGGCCGAAATGCAGCACTCGGCACTTGGATTTATTAAACTTCATCCTATTAGACCCTGCACATCCATTCAACCGCTCCAAGTCTCTCTGCAGAGCCCTCCTACCCTCCAACAGATTGACATCTGCTCCTAGCTTAGTGTCGTCTGCAAACTTACTAATGAAGGACTCAATCCCCTCATCCATGTAGCCAATAAAGATATTAAACAGAACTGGTCCCAGCACAGACCCCTGAGGGACACCACTGGTGACTGGCCAACAGCTGGATTCTGCACCATTCATCCCTGCTCTCCGGGCCCAGCCATCGAGCCAGTTCTCAACCCAGCAAAGAGTGCTCCTGTCCAAGCCGCCGGCTGCCAGATTTTCCAGGAGTATGCTGTGGGAGACGGTGTCAATGGCCTTGAAGGCCTTGCTGAAGTCCAGGTACACAACATCAACAGCCTTTCCTGCATCCACCAGGTGGGTCACTTGGTCATAAAAGGAGATCAGCTTGGTCAAACATGACCTACCCCTCCTAAAGCAATGCTGGCTGGGTCTAATACCCTGCCCATCCTGTAAATTCTGTGTGATGACATTCAATATAAACTGTTCCATAACCTTACCTGGTACTGAGGTCATGCTAACCAGCCTATAATTGCCAGGATCCTCTTTCCCACCCTTTTTATGAATGGGCATCACATTGGCCAGCTTCCAGTCATCGGGAACCTCAGCAGTGAGCCAGGACTGCAGATAAATGATGGAGAGCGGCTTTGCAAGCTCATCTGCCAGCTCCCTCATCACCCTGGGATGGATCCTATCTTGTCCCATGCATTTATGAATATCCAAGCATCTCAGAAGTTCTCTGACTGCCTCCTCTTGGATAATGGGGGGACCATTCTGCTCCCTGATATCATCGAGCAACCCAAGAGGACAGTTATCCTGAGGACAAGCCATCTTCCCACTAAAGACTGAGGCAAAGCAGGCGTTAGGCAATTCTGCCTTCTCTTCATCTGCAGCTACCAAGTTCCCTTCTGCATCTAATAAAGAACAAAGGTTAGTCTTAACCTTCCTTTTGCCATTAATATATTTATAAAAACATTTTTTGTTATCCTTTACAAAAGTCGCTATGTTAAGTTCAAACAGAGCTTTAGCCTCCCTAATTTTTTTCCTACATACTCTATCAACCCTCTTAAATACTATCTGAGAAACCTGACCCTCCTTCCAAAGATAATACATCCTTTTTTTTATTCCCCAGTTCCTCCAAAATCTCCTTGCCCAGCCAGGATGGACGTTTGCCTCATGGACCTGTCTATCGGTACACAGGGACAGTCTGTTCCTCTGCCCTCAAGATCTCCATTTTGAGGCATGCCCAGCCTTCCTGAACTCCTTTATTTTTAAGGATTACTTCCCAAGGATCTCTCTGAATAACTCTCCTGAATAATCCAAAGTCTGTCCTCCGAAAGTCCAATGTAAAAGTCTTATTAATGTTCTTCTTGACTTCACCAAATATTGAGAATTTTATAATTTCGTGATCACTCTGCCCCAAGCAGCCTGCAACCACCACATCTCCCAACAACCCATCTCTATTTGCAAATAACAGATCTAACGTTGTCCCTCCCCTGGTGGGCTCACCCACCAGCTGTGACAAAAAGTTCTCCTCCATACACTCTAAATATTTCCTGGACTGCCTCTTTCCAGCTGTATTGAGTTACCAAAAAATGTCTGGCAAGTTGAAGTCACCTACAAGAACAAGGGCTGATAATCCAGAAACATTCTCTATCTGCTTACAGAATAAGTTCTCCACCTCTTCTTCCTGGTTGGGTGCACGATAACAAACTCCCAGTAGGATGTCAGCCTTGTTGGCCTTCCCCTTAATTCTTACCCATAGGCATTGAACTTCATCATCATTAGTTTCAATACCCATGGCATCCAAAGCCTCCCTAATATAAAGGGCCACCCATCCACCTCTTCTCCCTTTCCTGTCTCTTCTGAAGAGCTTGTAGCCATCCAGTGCAGCACTCCAGCCATGTGAGTCATTCCACCACGATTGTGATGGTAATTACATCATAGTTCTGCTGCTGCACCATGGCCTCCAGCTCTTCTTGTTTGTTACCCATGCTGTGTGCATTGGTATACATGCACCTCAGCTGGGCTGCTGATTTCACTCCTGAGGCTTACTACCCTTGGGCTTGCATCCAGACAGCCCAGATGCATCTCCTTCCCTCTTCAAACCTAGTTTAAAGCCCTCTCAATGAGTTCTGCCAGTTCACAAGTTAAAAACCTTCTTCCCTTAACAGAGAGATGGAGCCCATCTGGTTCCAGTAGAGCAGGTGCCATAAAAGTTGCCCCATGATCAAAGAATCCAAAATTCTGCCGATGGCACCAACCCTTGAGCCACTTATTGATAATGTGAGCTCTCCTATTTCTTTCATCATTTTTCTCAGCCACCAAAGGGACTGAGGAAAAGACTACCTGTAGCCCTGTCCTATCAACTACTTGTCCCAGTGCCCTAAAGTCCCTTTTAATTGTCCTGACACTCCTCTTTTCAGTCTCATCACTGCCAGCCTGGAGTATCAGCAGTGGGTAATAATCAGAGGGCTGAATCAATCCAGGAAGTCTCTCAGTGATATCCTATACCCAGCCCCCAGGGAGGCAGCAGACTTCTCTGTGGGGTGGGTCCAGTTGACATATGGGGCCCTCTGTTTCCCTCAGAAGGGAATCACCCACTATGATTACCCTTCTTTCCTTTTTGATGTTACAAGTTGTAATCCTTCTCACAAATGAGTCATAATTGGGAAGCTCAGTGTGCAGATAATTTTCTTCCAATTTTCATCTGGCTGACTCTCCAAATCTAGTGATTCATACCTATTCTGAAGTGGCACCTGGCTTAAGCGTGGGGGTAGGGAGGAATTTTTATTATTAACTCCTCTAGTAGGTACCCATTTCCACTCCCCTTCATCTACCAGGTGTCCTTTTATTGTCTGACAGTGAGAGGAATGGGAGTTCTCTAACTCTTGGTGGGCCTCCCTCAAGGACGGAAGGGCTGAACTCCACCAATCTATTTCCCTTTCACTTTCCCTGATACTCCTTAGTCTTTCAACTTCCTCTCTAAGCTCGGCCACCAGTGAAAGGAGATTGTTCACCTATTCACACCGCAGGCAGGCTTCCTCCGCTGTGCCCCCTGAAACCACTGATAGGCTCAAACACTCCACACGGGAATGGGTCTGGACAGACGCATCCTGTTCGGACGGTTGCATCTGATTACATACACTTGTACTTAACTACAGTTTTTGATTGCATACAAACCATTACTACCAGAAATGCTACAACCTACCAACCAACCGAAACACTGCGTACAACACACAGTAAACCTTACTAGCAAGACACCCTACAACCATGCCTGTTTGCCCTGCCTTTGCAAACTGCCTCACAAACTGCTGTGCCATGCCTGCAGAGCCATGCCATGCCCCTGTTTGTCCGCTCCTGTTCACCGCGTTCCCTAGAGACCTCTTTTAATCCACTTGCTACTCAGAGAGGGAGGAAGCCCTGCCTCAAGCACAAGGAACACACCTGCTCAGCGTTCTCACAAACAGCCACTCAGTGATAAAGGAAGCCCCACTCTGGTACTGTGAGGCTCTCAAGTACAAGCTGCTCATTGAAAGCCTTGCGGGCATTTTGATTACATGGAGCTGCCTCTTTGATACGTCTCATAATCAATGTTTATATTCCTCCATGTCTTGCCTCCCCCCTGTGCTGTTGTGGTCCCGATTGGGGTGCACTATGGGCATTTTCAGATCCCCAGGAGGTCTTTGCACATGCTCCCTTTACCATATCTGTATCCCAGCTGCCCAGATCATCTGTCTTTCTTCTGGTGTGAATAACATGGTCATCATTGATTGCATTTCTTCCCATGTCTATATATTGGGCCCCAGAAACTGGTCTAACTGTTCTGCTAATCCAATGGGTGTTGCAGTGTGTTTTAAACTTCCGGGTCCCTTACCTAGGTGTGCCTATATGCCTCTCCCTTCCCCCTCGCCCCTTGCTGAGTGAGTCCTGTCAATCAGGCTTAACATTCCAGTGAGGCGTCGTGTGGTTGGTCAAGTTCAAAGGATGACCCTATGCCCAGAGGTCATTGGCCTGTCTAGGTCTCAGCCTCCCCTGAGACCCTGCCCCTCTCACCTGGTTGGTGGCTCACCTGTCCCCTCCCCTCCCCCTGCCCCGGGAGCTTAAAAAGGTAATCAGACCATGCGGTGGGGATTTCTGTTGGAGCAGTTCCCAAGATTCAGACCTCTGTAACCATGGAATAAACCTCTGGATATAACCCTCCAGCAGAATCCTCTCCTTTTTCTCCTCACCATCACCTGAAGCTTTCCTCCTGAGGTAAACAGAGTTCCTAAAAAGACTGGACTTGTTTAGTGCCCAGCTGCAACCACCAGCAAGCTAAAGGTGTCTCTGGGGTGATACACCACAGCTGCCGCCTTTGGCCCAGCAGCAAGGGTCAGACTGGCCCAGGCACAATCTAACTGGTAATATTGGGATTCATATTCCCATAAATGGGGTCCTCTAATAGTCCTTTTAATTCCTTTTTGAACATTCTCCCATCAGAGGAACTGAGAGGTACAGTTACAAATCCAATTCCTCCCTGCACCCCACCCAGTGGTACTTCCTCAGGAGGTATAATCCCCATGCTTGGCTCCCATCCTCTCATATACTTTCCTATCATTGTGGTACCCTGTTTCTGGTGTTTCGGCTAGGCCCATCAGGGGGTAGGGAAGGTGCAGTTGGAGCTACTGGAGGTGGGGAGGGAGGGGGTAAGTGGTCTAATGGGTCCCATTCTTTATGTTCTGTTACCTTATTCATGCTTACTGTTTTGCGGAGTAAAGAAGAAACCTCACAACTTGTAAAAGTTGTAAAGCCCGGTATGCTTTATTACGACGTGCGCCGGACGCAAGACTCCCCAAAAGGGCATGCGTACCCCTGAAGATTTCAGACCTCCTTTTATCCCCCTTCCAAATGCATATGCATACAGTTTCACAATAAGTTCATACATATTCATCTTGCATGACACTTAGCACTAATTCTTCTTTATCAGAGGAATTCCTAGGTCGGGGGCAGATTGACCTCGTGGTTTTTCTGTTTTTCTTTCTCTGTCTCCTTGCTGTCTCTGGAACGCGGCCTCTCCTTCAGCTATAGCTCCACAGACCCTTCACCTCTCCCAGACACTTCACCTAGTTCAGGATGGATCCTTACTCTGTCTCACTTACCTTCGAGGATGCAGTCTCCCCTTCCCAGCAAACAACGCATTCACTCTCTTCCTGATTGAGTGGTTTCTTGGCTCTTACATACAAGTTTAATGCCCAGCATATCCATCCCTCATCTGATCCATATCTCAGCCAGTATACATGATCGCCCCTGATTTCCCTTCTAGTCCATTCTACCCTGCAATACTGAATCCTTTTGAGCTCATCCTTATTTCTGGTGTTGGGGTGATATTTCCACTGGGCTAGTTTCCTTCTTATTCGTGGAAACAAAGAAAACTCTACAACTTTTGTGAAAGTTGTAAAGATGGTATCTTTATTACAGTGCTGGACACATGTGGGAATCATTCTCCTAAAATGACATGCGTACTTCTGGGAACTCTGTGTCTTCTTTTATCTCTTTCTCAAATACATATGCATCTAATTTCACAATAGGTTCATACATATTCATTCTACTGATTTCGCGTGGCACTTGCCTCTAATTCTTCTTTATCAGAAAGAACTCTTGGATCAGGTTGCTCTGCTCCGTCTGCCTTTTTGCTCTTCCCTTATCTCTTGTCTTTCGACTGAAGCAGTCTCTCCAAGCACAGGCTCTTTGCGAGAACAGGCAGTCAGACTAAACAGCAAGCTACAGACTTAACTCAAAGATGTACATTTCACTTAAATCAAAATGGATTTCTACTTTGGAAAATTTCCACTCAGCCTTACTTCCCAGTGGGCTGTTTAGGGGGTATGCCCATTGGTACCTCCTCAATCTCTGCTTCTTCCCTTGTGGATTTGCTACTCACCTATAATCCCATCTTGACCAGCAGATCACAGGACTTGCCCTGACAGAGCCCGCCATTCCAACCACAGGCCCTCCTGACAGAGTCCACCTCCCCTAATCAGCCAACTACACACTCTCCCAGAAGGCCTGCCTCCTTAAAAAGGGAGAGGGAAAGGAGGAGAAGAAAGAAACCAGGAAAGGAGGAAGGAGAAGGAGAGATAAGAGAGAAAGAAAAGGAAAAAGAAAAGGGAAAAGAAAAGGGAAGGGAAGGGAAGGGAAGGGAAGGGAAGGGAAGGGAAGGGAAGGGAAGGGAAGAAAAGAAAAGAAAAGAAAAGAAAAGAAAAGAAAAGAAAAGAAAAGAAAAGAAAAGAAAAGAAAAGAAAAGAAAAGAAAAGAAAAGAAAAGAAAAGAAAAGAAAAGAAAAGAAAAGAAAACTTTATCTCTTCCGATAAACACCTTCGATCCAGGGGGCTTCCGTCCCACAATCACACACTGCTCAGCTCAGCTTTGGTGGCTCCGCCCACTCTGATTTGACTGCAGCTGCAGGCCCGCCCCCTCATCCCAATCCCCCTTGGCTCAGGGACTCCACCTCACTGCAGCTCGGCTCAGGTGGCCGGCCTGCCCCAATCCCTTTCAGCTCGGGGGTGCGTGAGCCGTCGCACCACCGAGCGGTATAGCTACTCCTGGGCAAACCCTCCGCCACAACCCCTCGGCGGTCTCCCCGCTCTCCAGCCCGGTCTCAGCTGGCTCCGGAAATTACAGTGCTGGCTATGCACAGAAGCCACCCCTGCTCCAAGTGGCGCAGGAGCTGACCAGCTCCTCTGCGTGAACCCCCCATGCACCGTGGAATGGTACACCTACTCCTGGGCAGCCCCTCCCCCTCAACCCCTCGGTGGTCGCCCCGCTCCCCAACCCGGTCCTGGCTGGCTCTGGAAATGATAGTGCTGGCTGCTCCCAGAAGCCATCCCCGCCATCCAGTCCCCACAAATCCTTCAATCTCATGTGTCCCGCCAGCCAGGGGGTCTTCATCACGGTCTCCCCTGCCTTTCTCACCCACGTGTCCCACCCTGCTTCCAACCGTCCATTATCCTGAAGCTTCAACTGACCAAGACAGATCTGTATATAATCCTGATGTGAAGCTCACATTCATATAGTGAAATTACAGGAATATGATCTGGCCACAAAACAGTTATGAGGATGTTACTCACTCCTGTCGAAGGAAGGGGACCAGGACACCAGTTGGTTCATCACAGGCCTTTCAGGTCTGGTCCGGTCCCGGTCCCGGTCCCGGTCCCGGTCCCTCAGGTCTTTCTGGTCCAGTTTATTAAAGAAAGTATCAAACACTTATACAGCAAATAATAAGCTTATGAATATTCTGTAAGCCAAGCAATCTATTGGTTAAACTATAGCCTTAACTCATCTTCATTCCTTAGGGGTTACATCTTTCTTTTCTCATGTCTCTTTCACTGTTTGTTATTATACCACAGCTAGGCCCAAGGACACTGCTATCTGTGCAGGTGCAGGACTTGGAATTAGCCACAGTTTTGTACTTTTCCAGTCTTTAGCAGCTAAATTCCCAACATCTCCCCTGTTTTTATTTTTTAAAAAAAAAATTCTATGTGCTGTAAAGCTTAAACAAAACTCAGGTGTGCTAATATAATTCATAAAAATAAGCTAAAGGAAGTTTGCTTTCTATTCTCAAATAGCAAATATATTTTAAACAAAACTAGTTTTACTTATAAAAGTTTCTGATTGTTTCTTTCAACTAGAGTTTTTTTTAATGTTTACAACAACACTTTGTACACAAGTTATAAAAAAAACACTTATTATAAAAGCATAAATCTATCTAACATCACCTAAACTTAACAGCACCTAGACTTAATATTTTAAACTTAAAATATTAAACTTAACAGAAATTAAAACCTTAACAGCATTCAACATTTAACAGAATTTAACATTACTTAAACTTAAAAAATCATCTGATTTTAAATTCTATATAACTTATACTTAATATAATTTTAATCTTAAGAAAAAACTTTTGGTCAACAAAAGTTTGTTTGTTTATAATCATGATAAAAAGCAAGTGATATCTCAAAATGAATACCAAATGCTGTATGTTTTTGTTAATCACATGCTTTTAAAAACCATGCTTTTATTAACTGAAATTTGAAATTATTAATTATTTCAAATTTTTTTATTTTATATTTTATTTTATTATTATTATTATTTCATTTTATTTATTTCATATTTTATTATTATTTATTTTTATTATTATTTATTTAATATTTTATTGTTTTATTTATATTATTATTATGCCTTCTAAAGTGGCTTTGGAGTAGGAAACACCACTTTTAAAAAACAAATATTTCTTTTGGATTCAGAGAAAGGAAACAATGCTTATTTAAAAATAATTATATAGTAATTTTATAAAATGCCTCTTTGAGGAAATACATCAACAGATGTTTTCTTTGTGTAAAATAGACATTTTTTAGCTCAAATCTTTGAAACACAATATACTACTTAGAGTTTGTGTTTATGCATTACCTTCTATATTAGTAATTCAATAAAACTTTTAATCTATATCAAAACTATTTTTCTTTATTCAAAATGTGTACCACTCCTAATTTAGCTTTCAGGGCTTGAGCTAAAACCATGTTATCAGAAACTTCTGGGTTTCTTATTTTTAAATTATTTTTCTAAGGTTTTTTCTCATTATGTATATTTACTTTTGACTCCATAAGTCTATTATGAAGGCTATATAAAATACATTCTCTCTTAGAAAACAGCAAAGCCACATTGCATACCACTAGAATAAAACACTGTTTAAAATATAGCTGTAAAAAAAACTTCCCTGAATTCAGTGCTCGCCTCCACATCCATCACATCGAAACAAAGCTTAAAAAATACAAAAATACACTTATTACATTTCACTTCTACAACCACTTTAACCTATTTTTAACATTTTTAAATTTTTCAAAATGCAATTTTAAAGTCTAATGTTCTACTGACTAAGTTATTTTGGGCTTCTGATGTCTAAAGTCTGTTAGGAAAAACAAAAGTCCTTTTTAACACTTAGGTGAGAAACGCTGGCGCAATGGTTCTTGGTGTCGTTTGTTTATTTTCACTGGTCTCTTAATTGCAGTAGGAATCTTTCTTTTGCTGACAAGAGTCATATTTCTTACGGCTGTCTAACTGAAACTTCGGAGAGGGCGAGCCCCCCCCCCCCCCCCCCCCCCCCACTGGGCTCCTTGTTTCACAAGACGCGCCGGCAGGCTGGCTCCGCTGCAGCCACCGCTGGTCGGCTCGCTCCCCCCGCGGCTGCTCCTGCGGCGGCTCCCGCGGCAGCTGGCTCTGCTTCCCCCTCGGCCCCCCGCCGCTGCGCCCATGCCGAGTTTGGAGTAGGATAGCTTTGCAGGCGTCCCGAGCCGCAGCTGCTGCTTTGCATTCAGAAATATGCTGAAGCAGTGTGTGGTGTATCACTTGCCATGGCTGGCTCAGTTTCTTTGCTGTTTTATCCTCTTCTAACACTGCTTCCCACAGTATATCCCCAGATTTTTTCTGTTCTGAGAGTTCATAGACCGTATGAGGGTTAAGGAAAATTTCTTCAGCGTATCCGTAGGCTAATAACAAATTTATCCCCTTTATCTCTCGCCATTCTAGATACGCGGCTAATAACTTATATGCTGCTTGCCTTTTTCATACCTCTTTTTATTTTTCGTGAGCGCTCTTGCAGCTTTCCAGGCTCCGGCAGCACGTAATGGCTTGAGTCACCGATGTGAACCCCAAGGGTGCTTCAAAATTCCGGCACCATCCTGGCTGCTCAGGACCCAGCTCCAACTTCCTTGACCGTGGCGTGCTCTCTCCCCCTTTTTCTTTTAGTCGAGACGAGGACGGTCAGCGTTCAGGGTCACCATTATGTCGAAGGAAGGGGACCAGAAAGACCTGAGGGACCGGGACCGGACCGGACCAGACCTGAAGGGCCTGTGATGAACCAACTGGTGTCCTGGTCCCCTTCCTTCGACACACTCCCCTTCCCCTCTTTTCTTTATCCAGTCTCCTGGTGTCTTCGGACTCTCAACCTGCAACCGCCAGTAGTCCTGGGAGAGTCTGATAGATTCCACCAAATACGTGGCGGGGCACGCCTCTTTTGAAAACTCCTAGTACCACTGGGGTGAGGTGTAAATCCCAGGGAGAGCCCCATTGTGAGAAATGATACTCACTTTTAAAGATTTTTAAAGGTTTATGAAAACCTAATCAAAATTACAGCAGAAGACTAAATAGAGAAAATGTTACGGCACCTGGAGCAAAGGATTTTTCCCACCATGTGCTCCTCCACACTGTCAAAAATATGTTAGAAACTGTTATAAAATAGTTAATAATTGTTAAGCATGTACTGTTAAAAAGTTTGGTTATTATATCGTAAAATAAAAGGCTAGTAAAAGGCTAGGTATAAGAAATACGGTACTCAAAGTACCATATTACACCCAAGTAAAGTGCACCCCCCCCCCCCCCCCCCGCAGGCCTGGATGGAACTGTAAGGGCCAATCAAGCATCTTAATCGTCATGCAAATGAAGGATCTCAACAGAAACCAAAGCAAAGGAACAAAAAAACAGTATAAAAAGAGGGCATCTGAGTCAGTGAACCCATGCCGCTCCACCTGGAACATCCGGAACATCCCTGATCAAGAAAAGAAGAAGATCCAGTGCCAGCTCTGCAGCATCCTTGCTCATCGGGAATGCTCCTGCTCAACCCGCAGGGCCCCCTAAGCTTTAGGCCTTATAATAAAAGCTGAAATCACTTTAGCTCCGGGAGTGCATTCCCATTTATAACACACACAATGGAGGTTTTGCCTTCCCAAAGTTCTGTCCATCAGCACCTTTTTCACTGTCCAGTGGTGGAGTTTACTTCCTTAAATCTTGGAGGTCAGATGTTGCCATAGTAACAAGCCGACACTCCGAAATGTCCCAAACCCAGGCCACTCCCTGATAACAACGCAAGGTGGGATAAAACATAAGTCTATAAAACTTCTCCCAACATATATACAAGATATTTGCCTTTTAACTGTGAGAGTTGAAATAAACAGGGCCAGGTGATCAGCTCAGGATTGGGCAGCTCGGCAGGGCTGCAGTCTCCCGTGGTCTCTCCATGGGCGACTCAGAGGAGGAGGATATGCTGTGGAAGTCCATCCGGAAATCCTTCAGTTTTTGCCTCACAATTGTCATGAGACCACCGAAGGGTTAAAAAACTGTTGAGCCAGTTGGGAAAGAAAGTCTCATGCGTATTTAGCGTGTTTACAGATGGTGTCTGCAGAACATGCCATGCTGTACTCGAAGGGGGCATGCTGCCCTTTTCTGAACAATGGAACTGGACTTTCTTCCAAACTTCAGGCCTGGCTGGACTGAGCTCTGGGGTGGCTCCCCCCCGCTCCAAGAGAAGACCCCTCTTGCCTGTCTTCAACCACCGTGACAGACCAACTGAAATGCGAATCCCCTCATCAAAGAACCAAGAACCCCTCTGGCACCCTATTGGCACCCCCATGGCACCCCCCTGGCAACTTCCTTCCAGAGACTGGGACTGTACCCCCTCCCAACTCAGGGAAGGGGGAGAACCTGCCCAGAGTAAACGTACCTGGGAGCATTCGGCCATGAAAACAATGGACTTTTCCCCTCCATGGAAACATAGTTTCGGCCACCCTTCCCCCAACCAAGAACAGTATATCTGGGGTTCGGTTCAACTGCCTCTCCGAGAGTCTCCCCAAGACGTGTACCAGCGAGCATCAGCGGCGGGACCCCGAAGGCATCACGTCTTGGTAGCTATACCCCATTCCCTGACCTTCTTTCCTTCCTTTTTCCTTATTCTATCCTTCTCTTCCCCGGATCCTCTAACCAATGCATATTTAGCTGTGGTTATTATCAATAAATTCCATCTTGTTGATTTGCTACTGCAAACCCCTGTGCCTTTGTTGGTTATTTTTCACCCAAAAATCATTCGTCACCCGTTCATGTTGGGCGGACCTTCACATATGCGCAGCTTTGTCCACTAGGGGCAGAGCTGGGGATCAGGTCCTCGTGGGAGCCTTTTAGGGCGTGATGATCCCTTTGTTGTTACTTTTCCCGGCCCGTTCCCGCCGGCTCCTGGCGTCGGGACGACTCCCATGGTCAGGGCGAGAGGGACTCTGAAGGTGTTCCGCATCTCTGCAGGCTCAGCACTCCGTTCCTCACGTCCAGACATCACTCCAGTCTCTTAGCTCTTGGGTGGCTCGTTGTTTTGGGGGTTCTTCCTGCACGTTTGGAGTAGGGGTCCCACACAGTATGCTGGTCCTTAGAGCTATTTTGCGTATCCCTCCACTCCAAAGTCTGTTCTCCTCACTGTTCGGGAGATACCGCACCCTTTACTGTCTGAGAGAAGAGCTATTAACTCGCCCCAGCCAGGGCTTTTACCGATACAAAAACAACTATTAACAACAACGACCCGTAATTACCATAACACAGGCAGCAGCCCAGCAGTAGTGGTAACCTTTTTCTTACAGAAAAAAATCATCTGAATTTTTGTTCATAACAAGAGTCAACCATCACGTTACTCATCTATCACATCTCTTACACCGGATACCAAAGCTGGTCACTGTCCCTTACAGTGCATTTCAAAGCCGTTCCCTGTCCAGTCGCAGTTTCCAGACACCCCCCAGCACTCCTGTCTGGGCCCCTGGGCCACTCTTGCAGCACCACAAGCACTGTAAAGCACCGGGTCCTGACAGGCTGGCACAACCAATGGTGCTATAGGGATGTGCAGGTGGCCAGGGCACCCCGCAACCTCATGGGGCTGAGGGGCCACGGCAGCTGCTGCCCGCAGTGGTGGCGGCACTGGGCACCACCCAGCACCGAGCTCCCAGCTATCCCAGAACCTTGGCTTGGTCCTGCACCTCCCCCACAGGCCCCCAGCCCATTCTGCCGGGCGCACATGGCTTTGGACACAAACCCCTTTTAAGTCCTGAATGGCAAGTGGACAAACCCAAATCCTCTACCCTGGCTAATGACCCGAGGACGGGTGGGGGTGTAGGAGCAATACTTCCCTGTTTTCCCTATCCTGGAAGCTGGGAATACAAAAGATTTGCAGCTGGCCCTGCACTGGACTGCAGATTTTGAAGATAAGGCATAGAACTTCCCAATCTTTCTTTATGACATAGCCTTCTGCTGCTATCTGCCTTCACCATATTTCTCCACAATTCCTTTTGTCAGGAAAATCCACTAACGCCAGAGGTTTCTGTCCAAAAAGGAGACAAAGGAGTCCTTCAACTTTATTCGAATAAAGAGAGAGAGACCACTGGGGCACACACCCACGGGAGTTTTCTCTCTTGTAAAAAATGCATAGTATATGATTGGCTCTTTGCAAATTATAAAAGGAATACTATATGTGTTATCTTGGAAAGTTATGTTGTATTAATTTTTTTGCAGTGCTGTATGAATCCGTTTAAGTAGTGTGGTAAATATAGTTTTAGACTATAACATAATATTAAAATAGAAACTGCAATATAAGACACTTTTTCCAACTAGCTCAAGGAATGGATAACATAATCAAGAGATTCTTTGCATAGAGATAACAGCAAAAAAGATACCAAATTTCCAAGAGAAGAATTATTGACTCCTTATCGGGAAAATCAGACTTCTCTAGACTTCGAGGAGCCACAGGACTTGATTTACAAGATGAGGGGGGAAGTTGACAATAACCAGAAAAAAACCTTTGTTCCAAAACCAATTTTTGAATCATGTATGAGATATATGAATATGCAACAGGCTATTGCTTTTAAGGGTTAATCCTTTGTTAGCATGTATGCTTTGGTGGCTTAGTGCCCAAGAGCATCCAGACATAATTCTTTGTTTTTTATTGTCTTTTATTGTCCTAACTTTGATTGTTCACATTCTTATTGCCCTAATTTTTATTACTATTTTATTACTATTAAACTTCTAAAATTTTAACACAAGTGATTGGCGTTTTTCACATCTGTCCTGGGTTGACTATATGATGCTTTTATCCCAAATCGTCTGCTCTGTTTATGATGAATAATATTTTGCACCTTTAAGACTTGTTCCGGAGAGTGAATGGGGGAGACAAGAAGCACGCAGCTTGTTTTCAGACACTGCACTCACTCCTCCACATTCCTGCTCCTGGACTGTTGTTGTCTGTGGATGGACAGACAGCAGGACAGAGCTCTCCTTTGTTTTAGTTAGTTTTAGCTAGCTGAAGCAAAGAAGTTGCCTGGACTGTGTTTTTTTTCCCTTTTTGTTGGACCTGTTTAAACCTGCCCTAGACTGAACACCCAGAAGAGCACCGGCAGCTGCACCTGTGGCCCACCGGGCTGGGCCTGGGCTGTGACATTTCCAGCACCCGAGGGACTGATAAGAGACTGAGTGAGCCAAGCTGCAACCCAGGGACAGGACTTTTCTGAGTTTGTCATCTCTTTTGAAGCAGCAGGAGGTTTTATTATTTAATAAACAATTTTTTTCAACTTTTCTCCAAGGAGGTATTTTCTCTCAAAGTGGTTGAGGGAGGGGCCAATTGAATCTGCTTTTCTAGAGGAACCCCTTTGGGGGTTGTCTCCCAAATTTTCCCTGAACCAGGATAACATCTCTTGAGGTTTCAGGGGGATGCAACCTCCCTGTTGTCCTAATTTCCCAGCTGCATGTTGTCCTCTTCCGTTCCCTATTGGCTGAGGTACTAGTGTCCTAGGGTGACAGTATGATGATTGTATCCCCAGTTGTCTGTTCTGTTTATGCTGGATATTACATTCTGTGCCTTCAAGACTGGCTCTGAAGAGTGAAGTTTTGTTTTGTTATCAGCCTGCTCACTCCCCCACAGTCAGCGGGACACAGTCAGCCGAGTACATAGTGCTGCTCTTGCTTTTTGCTCTTGCTTTCACTTTTGCTCTTACTCCTGCTTTTGCTTTTGCTTGTTAGTTTAGCTAGGTGATCCAAATTTTCTCTGGTCTCTCTCTCTTTTCTTGGAACCATTCGAACCTGCCCCAGACTGGGACCTGGGAAACACCGAGAGTTTTCACTTTGTGGCCTGCAGCAGCCATCCCCAGTGCCGGAGGGACTGATAACAGAGCGACCACTCCCAGGAGAGACTTTCTGAATTTGTAATATTTTCAGAGTGGTGAAAGAGTGTTGTCATCTAGTATTGTTCATTTTGTGTGCTGGGGAGTGCTTTGCCTGTTAAATAAACAGGTCCTTTCCACTTCTCCCTGAGGAATCCTTCCTGAACCAGTTGGGGGGGAGGGGCCATGTGGGTTTGCTTTCTGGAGGGGCCCCCTTTGGAGGTTTTCTCCCAAATTTACTCTAAACCAGGACAACTAGGAAAGTACAGCCTTCCTGAGCCCCCTTCTCCATATTTCCCCCACTGAACCTACTGTTTTATCCCAAAGTTCAGAAGTTCAGGCTTGTACAGACCCTTATCTGTTTCAGGAGCCAAGCTGTCTGGCCTCTGTAAGGAACCTGCTGCCCAAAGTCAGTAGAGACATTAAGAGCCATTTAAAGACAATAACACCCATACCTTTACCCATCAAAATATTTGTAAAGACATTAGCACACATCTTTTCCCTCATGTGGGAACAAAAGGGAGAAGGGATTATTGGGGCAAGAAGTCAATTTATTCCATCCTGTGAAAAATACATGTATTTTATAATTGGTTTTTCGCAAATATTAAAATGAATATTATATCTGTTGTGTTAGAAAATAATGCTGTATTAATTTTCTTAAGTACTGTGTTAAATATAGTTTTAGGTTATAAAAATTGTTAAAATAGAAATGATGCTATGTAGGATGCTTTGTTTAACAGAAAGGGCTTGCAGCGAGATAGCAGCCACAGGACACCTAGATCTTTCAGAGAAAGGGAATTTATTGCCTTCTTATCAGAAGAAACAAACTTCTTCCCGGCTTGGAGGCACTGTTAGGATTAGAAGGAAGAAGTTGACACTGACCAGACAGAATCCTGTGTTTGAATGGAATTTATGCATCATGTATGAAGTGTATGAATATGCAACAGGCTATTGTTCCTAAGGGTTAATCCTTGCATTTTTCACAATCCCTAGTCATTAGATTAATGCAGAGTGTGAAGGACTTGCTCCTATGGAGAGAATGGGAGGAGGTGGTAAGGGAAGCCACTGTGAAATTGTTCCGTTTTCTGGCTGGAGGGAAGCCTTGGAGTGTCTGAAGGGAAAGCATAGATGATGGAGAGAGAGTGTGAAAAATGAAGGTCAGGAGAAAGAATTTTTGTAAAGTTTAATAAAAGACAAAAATCCAGCTCTGGGATGCTCCTGGTGGACAGCCAAAGAACATGCTGGTATATACAGACTGTTATCTTCATATGAGTATTTCGGGTACTTCACTGAGGTACATGCATGTTATGAGTAGAAAAGTTGCCAATTTTTTAAAAGGTTGCAGAGTTCACAGGTTGGGCTAGTTGCTGCCAGGGTGGAGTTCTAATTGTTTGTTGTTGTAATCACCTGTCGTTTTCGTTAACTACCTGTTGTTGATGGTTAAGAATTCCAACTTTTGTCGAGTGGCACCCTGTTGCTTCCTGGAAGATGGCACCTGGGATGGTGAAGAAGAGGGGACATCAGGGCTGGCATGCAAATGAAGAAGCCCCTCACCAAACCTAGAAGGTTTAGGTCTCCTGTCCTATTTACTTCAATGCATATTCATATTCATGTGTTTCATACATTATTCAAACATTCTTTAGAACTTTGTGATGTTTTGGGAACTCCTTTGTTTGGCTTCTTGACACTCCGGCTTATCTTTGTGGCATCCTGTGTGTCAAGTCAATATATTTTATTTCTTCTTGTGTCTCCATCCTGCTGTTTCACATCCTCTGAGAAGGTTTAATGTGTAATGATTTAATGTGTTTGATATAAAATTTCGATAGTCAAACAGAATTTTATTTTTATATCTTTTATTTTAAAGAAAGCAATTGTGAAATACAGAACAACAAAAGGAAAGAATACGAACATTCAGATCCTCTCCTAAAAAAAGAATGTCTCACTAACAAAGGATTTAATCTTAAAAGCAATAGCCTGTTGCATATTCATATATCTCATACATGATGCATAAATTCTTTTCAAACAAAGGGTGTTCTCTGGTTATTGTCAACTTCTCCTCCTTAATCCTGCTGGCGTCTCAAAGACGAGAAGGACGTGGAAGAAAGTTTGTCTTTTCTGATAATGAGGCTGTGGAAAAGGCCAATAACTTGTTTTTAAAATTTTAATAGTGTGAATAATGTGTATTTTATGTAATATATGGTAGAGATAATTCATGCTATAGAAGTAGATATATGTGTATAAAATATTGTGAAGATCCAAAGTTATGCCTCTGACCACTCTGGCTGGGGAGAGAGTTCTATTCTTATAGTAACCAGTTCCCGGACAGCGTTAAGATAATATCAGGTCTGTTACCGTAGGAATGGGACGGTCCGGGCCATCACAGAGGATTTCCTCTGTCACCTACACCTGGGAGATAGCATCTGGACCTTCCTGGAATTGAATGTCTCAAGGAGCTCACAGGACCTACACCTGGGCATGATTTCATCGCGGTACTCAGGAACTGGTATCATTCTATTACATGTGAATGCAGCTTCTGCCTGGATACTCAGACATTCGTCTGCATCTCTGGATTCGTCTTTGTCTGTTCTTGCACGTGTATGGATCCAACTCTACATGTGAAGAGACACAAAAAAATATGTGGTCATCCCTGCTCCAGGCAGAATAAACTGTATATAAGCCGGCCACTGGAAGCACTCGGGGTGTACCTCTGGGGGAACGCTGTCACTCTGTCAGCCAGAACCCTAGGTCACCCAGCGCCTGCACCCAGGGCTGTCGCTGTCTTGGCTGTGGTGGTTTTTCTAAATTCTATTTTTTGTTATTAATCTAATAAATCTTTGTTAAATTTTTCTTATAAATTTGGCTACAGATCTGATAATTTATAAAATTTTATGATTGGCTTTTCATAAATATTAAAATGAATATTATGTGTTGTGTTAGAAAGTAATGCTCTATTAATTCTCTTAAGCAGTGTGTTAAGTATAGTTTTAGGTTATAAAAAGTGTTAAAATAGAAACTATGCTATGTAGGATACTTTTTTTGTAAAGAAAGGACTTGCAGAGAGATAGCAGCCACAGGACACCTAAATCTTTCAGAGAAAGAGAATTTATTGCCCTCTTATCAGAAGAAACTAACTTCTTCCTGCCTCGCTCAGGTCTGAAGATGCCGTTAGGATTAGAAGGAAGAAGTTGACGATGACCAGACAGAATCCTGTATTTGAATGGAATTTATGCAACATGTATGAAATGTATGAATATGCAACAGGCTATTGTTTTTAACAGTTAATGCTTTGTTAACAGGTGTCCTTTTTCGGGCTTGTGCTGCCCAGAAAAAGGTACCCGGATGTCTGTAACTCTTTGTCTCTATTGTCTCATATTGTCCTAATTCAAATTGTCCAAATTATTATTACTCTAATTGTATTACTATTTGTATAACCATTTTATTACTATTAAACTTTTAAATTTTTTAAACACAAGTGATTGGCGTTTTTCACCATTGGCTGAGGTACTTGAGAGGTACAGACTTCCTGAATTGCCTAATTCCTAAGACCCCTTCTACTGTAATACCCCCCCCCCCACTTTTCTTTTTCTTTGTGTCTCTGTCCTTTTTCTCTAAATCCAGAGATTTAGCACAGTCTTGAGTGATTAACAGTCTGTGTCAATTAGTGGAATTGCTATGTGTGAGAAACATGGCTCACTGTTGCAGTGTGTTGCAATTTCCTGTTTCACCTACCCCATTCCCTCAGGTGTGGTAATACCTTCTCCCTTCCCCTTCCCTTTGCCCCCTTGCTAAGTGCTGTCCGTCAATCTTAACATTCCAGCAAGGACATTGTGTGATTGGCAGAAGTTCAAAAGATGCTTCTCAGCACTGGGGTCATTGGCCTGTCTAAGTGTCATTGTCCCCTGAGACTCGCCCCCTCCCACCTGGTTGGTGGCTCACCTATCCTTTCCCTCCCCCTAGGCTTAAAATGACATTGAGACCATGCGGCCGGCATTTTGTGGGAGCTGTTACCAAGATTCAGAGATCAGTGACCCTGGAATAAAACTCTGGATTAAAACCCTCCTGCAGAATTCATCTCCTTTTCCTCTTCACCTCGCCTAAGGATTTTCCACCAGAGGTAAACCTGAGTTCCTACTAGCCTGGACTTGTTCCAAGTGCCTAGCTGCAACATACAGCCAGCCAAAGGTGTCTCTGAGGTGGAGTGATTCTATCAGCTGCAACCTGTAAGGCTCATTGACAGAAGATGTGGTTAACACAAGTTCATCTAAATCATAACAAAGGTTATTTTCTTTCACTTGCAACAATGGACCAGCAGACGTGGTCTTTGAAGCATCTGCTTCACTTACAGAAATATTAACATTACCGCGTGCTTGGGGTATTTTGCTTCCCTTATTCCCTTGGCCTGCTCTTTTTGTCTCTGCACGCCTGGCAGGCCGGTGCTCCCCATTGAGTTTTTTGTTGTTGTTGACCCCCTGGGAGTGCTTGTAGTTCTCCTCCCCTGCCATTTCCAAATTCATCAAATTGCTTTTTCAGGGGGCACTGGGTACTCCAATGCCCAAGGCTGTTGCAAAGCAGGCATGGCTTTGTGGGGTCAACCATTGCTGGTCTTCGTTGCTGACCAGTGTGCTGCTGTGTTGAGGGAATGGGCGCAGGGTTGGCAACAGCAATACGCTGAGGTAGTCTTGGCAGCAGCCTTGGTCTGGTGTCTTCAGCAACACTCATCAGAGGCACTTTCCTGTTACAGACTAGAAGCATATCTTTTAATGTGGGGGGGGGGGTCGAGAGGAAGACTCAAAATTGCTGCGTGACACTGTTCATTTGCATTTGTAAATGCCATTTCCTCTAAAACCTCTTCCCTTGCATTCTCTTTTTTAACTTGTATTTCAATGGCTCTATTTAACCTTTCTACAAATTTCAAAAAAGGCTCTCATGGTAGCTGCTTGATCTTACTATAAGGCTCAAAAGGCCCCTCAGGTTGGAGGGAAAAGAATGCTTTTTCAGCTGCTTCTTTGACTTTCTCAAGTGTTTCTGCAGGAATTGTGGTAGCTGGCATTGAGGGTAAAGACCATTGGCCCTTAACAGAGAGATGCTCAATGGTAATTGGCATGCCATTGGCATCTTTCTCTGTGTTTGGATCAGCATGCAAGCCAGGGAGAGCTTCTTTTAGCAGTTGTTTCCATGCTAATTCCCATAATTTGAATTCCATAGAGGTCATGAGGCACGAAAAAAGCTGTTTTAAATAATGTGGGACTACTACAGTCCTACTCAGTTCAGAATTTAAAAGGCCATGGAAGTATGGGCTGTGTGGGCCATACTCCTTATGTGATTTGCACAGCTCTTTAATCAACTGTCATCCAAAAGAGCTCCAATTAGCAGTTGGGGCTCCCCCTTGTGCTGCAGGCTGATACGTAACAGGAGCAAATGACAAAGTGGGACTCTGTATTGGGTCTGCAGTTTCCTGCCCTGTATCACTTGAATCGGAAGCACTGGGAACACTGATACAGCTGTGGGGAGAGGCAGTGGGCGTGCCCCCACCATGGGAACTGGAGGGGATACTGGGTTTATCATAGGGGAAGCTGAAGAGGTCGAAGGAGGAATTTGAGCAGGTGGTAATGACATGGCAGCCGGGGGAAGAACCTGACCTGCTGTTTGAGGTGCTTGAAGAAGAGGATTATAAGGTGGAGGGGCAGAAGGAGGCAAATAATCCAGGGGGTCCCATCTTTTACTAATTCCATCATCCCCTCCTTCATTTCCCTCCTTCTTCCACTATACCTTACAAATTTGCACCCCTTCATCCCCAATAGCGCTCTTTACCCAGCAAGATACCTACAGTAATTGCTCAGGATCAGTATCTCCTCGAGCTGTCAGATAATGACTCAGTTGTTGACACATCCACTTATCCTTTGTCCCACACCAAGGTCATCCTCCTTGGACCTCTAATTCCAGCCAGACTTCTACACAATAATGGATCATTTTCACTTTATCTAATCCCTCCGTGGCCTTTATAGAATCCCATTTCTCTAACAGTTCTCCTAAGGGACTATTGGAAGGTATATTCGTCAGTCTCTTGCTGGTCTTTTTACTATTACACCCTCCCATTTTACAGGTCTCAGTAGTAAAAAGTCCCAAAGGTGCCTCTACTGACCAGTAATTTCAAAAAAAACTTTGTTTGAGGAGCTTCAGCCTCCTCCACCGAACTTCAAATTTCTGCCTGATGCTCAGGACTTTATACTGAAACAACTACCCGATCTCTTGATTGCCCAACTTTTCCAACATCAGGTCTTGCATCTATCGGGACTTGAACACACCAAGCCTCGGCCTAAGAATCCGGGTCGTGCCTGACTCCCTCTGTCAGGAAAAACAACTGCTTGATTTTTAGTTTGCCTAACCTGCCAATTTTTAGGCTTCACCGTATCAGGACTTAAAAACAAACTGCAGCCTCCTTCGCTGGGGTTTGTGCCTGACTCCTTTGTCAGGACTTACTTTGCCTGCAGGGCTTGTGAGCTTACCCGAATCCTTCTAGGGACTTAAAATCTTACCCGAATCCTTCTCAGGACCTACAATCTTACCCGAATCCTTCTCGGGACTTACAATCTGCCTAACTTCCCTCTGTCAGGACTTACTTTGGGTGCGTGCCACTCATACAACTATTCCCTCCGCACGCCCAGAGGGGGGGGTCCTTCTTTCCCCCTTAGGAGACAACTCACTCACACTAATTCCACTCGCTTTCCCCTGTTCCCGGCCAGCTTTCTCGCGAAAGTTCGGAAACGCGGTACTGAGGAGTCTGCTCTCACTTTGAAGGTCCGGCTGCTGGCCCTCGTCTCAGTCACACACACATGCGCACGTCTCCCACTCCCGCCACTGGATTTCTCACCAGTCAGGTGCTCCGGTGCTCCTCTGCGTCGCTTGCTCCTGAGCCGATCCCTCTGGTCCTGGTAGCCAGCTGTCCTGGAGGTCCAAGATGGCCAGTCCTGGTGTCCTCTTCCAGCGTGGCTATCCCGGATGAGCGCCCCCAGCTGAAATAAACAGGGCAAGGAGACTTTCTCTCCTTTTAATGCCTTTATTAAAAGTGATCAGCTCAGGCTTGGGCAGCTCGGACTGGTCTGCAGCTTCTTGTCGTGTCTCCCAGGGCGACTCAGAGGAGGAGGATATGCGCAGCTTTGTCCACTAGGGGCAGAGCTGGGGGTCCGGTCCTCGTGGGAGCCTTTAGGGCGTGGTGACCCCTTCCGATGTTGAATTGGTCCCAGTCTCGCCCCCTCCCAGACCCGGCCCGGGGGCTCTCAAACACAGGGTGATGAACAACGAAGGTTTTCAGCATCTCTGCAGGCCCAGCAGTCCGCTCCTCACATCCAGACATCACTCCAATCTGTCAACTCTTAGGTGGCTGGTTGTTTTTGGGGTTTGCTCAGTCCGTTTGGAGCAGTAGTCCCTCACACCATGCTGGTCCTAGAGTCACTTTGCATGGCCCCCCACACCCTCTCAGGTCTCTTCAGTATTCTGGGGAAAAGTACAACTTAGCCTCGGGCAGGGCTCTGCTAATACAAAAGGAGAAATTAGCCACAATGATCCGTGATTACAATAACAAAACAAGCAGAACTTTGGCAGCAACAGTGATCTGGCTGATTTTTGTAACCTTTTCTCACAAAAAAATTAACAGAATTTTTGTTCATAACATTTATTAAAGTATAAAAGGGATAAAATCCAGTGCTGGGGTGCTTGGCTATTTGCCAAAAGCACACGGTTAACTTAACTTAAACCATGTTCTCTCTATACTTTTACATTACAAGGGGTACATGCATATTCATAAGAGTTTATATATATTCAAACATTCCTTTGAGTTTAGATGTTCTTTTGCTTGGTTTTAACCTCTGACTTGTCTTCATGCCATCTTGTAGATTAAACCAATATATTTTATTTATTCTTGTGGTTCCATCCTGTTTTATTTTCACTCCCTGATAATGAGGGTCAAAAAATTATTTTTTTTTTCGGTGCTCTGGTTTCTGTTTCCATTATCTTGTCTTTCAGGTAAGATAGTCCCCAAATGTGGGAAACCACCTAATTATTTTACGCCATTTTCTGAGTTAGTTACATGAAAAAACATTTCAACATTTCACAGTCTCTATTATGCTATGGTCTAAGATAGTATGCATTACACTACTATTTATAAAAGTTATACAGTGCATACATAAACAGACAGATTATACTATATTGTGAGAAACGACGCTCATGTTTAAAATTTCAAAGGTTTATTAAACCTCAACAAAAATACAACAAAGGACTAAATAAGGAAAAATTACAGCTCTGGGAGTCTCTGTGACCAGCAGCCACATGCTCGTCTACAAAATGGATTCTCTGCCTTTTATACCCTTAGCCCCTTTTAAATTTTTTTTTTGTCTGTCAACTCCTTCTCTGCTGTCTATTGGTGGAGATTACTTTCTTACATCTTGATTGGAGGTCAGGTGTCGTTACGCTGCACCTCTTAATAATAAGCCGGCCCTCCCCTAATGCCCTGACTACCAAGACTATTACATGGGGGAGGGGAAAGAGGACTATGGGAGGACATATTACAATAACATCACTATACATCTACAAAACTTCTCTTAACTTACACATAATATCCATCTCTTGTGAGACCCAACCATCACGTTACTATTAATCTATAACATATATCAAAAGCAGTAATTAAAAATGGTACTATATCAGAATTTTTGTGATCAATAATAACTTGCAAAACAAAAGTTAATACATAAATGTAAAAGCCAATAACTATATTTGTTATTTATAACACTATGGAATTTATGGTTTCCCCCATTGCTTCATTCACCTTGCCATATCTGGCCTTATCTACCATCATGCCCAGAGTTTGTTTGTAAGGACACCTCCTTCTCATTCCTTTCAGCAGGATCCACTCACCTTTTATTAGCACCATATGGGCAGTGCAAAAGTCTAACAGAGAATGGAGACTAACAGTAGGTTATCGTGGCTTGAATGAAGTTACAACATCACTGAGTGCTGCCATACAGGACATGCTGGAACTTCAGTACGAATTGGAGTAAAAGGCAGCCAAGTAGTGCCACAATTACAGAATCACAGAATCTACTATATTGGAAAAGATCTTTGAGATCAGAGATTCCGACCTGTCGCCTAACATCACCTCGTCAACTAGACCATGTCACTAAGTGCCACATCCAGTCTTTTCTTAAACACCTCTAAGTACGGTGACTCCTCCCTGGGCAGCCCATTCCAATGCCAATCACTCTTTCTGTGAAGAATTTCTTCCCGCTGTTCAATCTAAACCTCCCCTGGTGCAGCTTAAGACTGTGTCCTCTTGTCCTGTTGATGGTTGCCTGGGAGAAAAGACTGACCCCCACCTGGCTACAATCACCTTTCAGGGAGCTGTAGAGAGTGATATGGTCACCCCTGGGCCTCCTCTTCTCCAAGCTAAACAACCCCAGCTCCCCCAGCCATTCCTCACAGGACTTGTGTTCTAGACCTTTTATCAGCTTTGTTGCCATTCCTTGAACACACTCCAGCACCTCAATATCCTTCCTAAATTGGGGGGCCCAGAACTGGACACAGTACTCAGGGTGTGGCCTCCCCAGTGCCAAGTACAGGGGAAGGATCACTTCCCTGGTATTGCAGTAATGCAGCTGGGACTCAGTATCTTCATGCAGGAAAAGCCAATTCTTTATTCACATAACTCATTTTATACACTTTTTACAGACCTTGTGTGCAACTTTAAGTGGTTCATAGCTTTCTTGCCAATTACTCTATTGGTTAGTAAAAGCTGTTTTACTTGTCTATCAAATTTCTCTATTCTTTAATTGTTTACACATTTTCTTCACTGATTCTCATGGGACAGATTTAATGTTTATGCAGGTGCTAGTTGTTTTTCACCCAGGAATAGATTGTTGTGTTAATGAATCTTTCATACCAAGATTTTTTCGCATGTGTGAGAAACAACTGCTCACTTTAAGAATTCAAAAGGTTTATTAAATGTTAACAAAAATACAAAAAAGGGACTACATAAGGAAAAACAGGCCTGGGAGCTGCCCTTGTGGCTGCCTACCACACACCTGGCTCATCTTCAAGATGGATGCTTAGTCTTTTATACCCCTGGGAGTTGCATCAGCCAACCCTGGCCCCTCCCAAAGTCTGTCAGACAACTCTTCTTTGCCGTTTATTGTTGGAGACTGCTTTCTTGGAACTTGATTGGAGGGTCAGGGGTTGTCATGCCAGCACCCCCCCGCCCCAGAAACAAGCTTTTTCATTCCTATTTGCCCCATGTAAGGGGCACATGTGCACACCTCCTCTCTACCTTTCCTAGACAACCCAGGCTGTCTGATGGCAACAATACAGAGGGGAGGGGGGAAGGGAACTATGTGGAGAACAGAGGACATCTAAACGACATTAACATAACTATACATCACTAAAGCTTTTCTTAATATTCACACAATAGTCATCCCTTAATTGCGAGAGCAAATCATCTCATTATCTACCTAAAACAATGAGAAGGGCTTTCATGTTTCTCCTGTTCTAATGACATAGCCTTAGCTATGTTGTTAGTTCTGGGAGTGGCTAATTTAATTGCCCTAATCAAATATGCATGGTAATTATGGAGGCGAGCCAGACTGGTCTGGTTATTCGGGTGCCACTGAGGGTCAGCCTGGGGGATGGCATCATCCACTGTAGGTACATTAGGTCCAGCTCCCCTGCTGCTTGTGGATGTTCATCCTCCGACAGCTGCTGAGCTTTCTGCAAAATCATTCCTTTCTCTGATGACCCCAACAAAATCCCCAAAAGAAAATCCCAGTCCTTCCATGTATAATCCTCATTTCCCACATATTCCTCTATCTTTTACCCACCCCTATGGGATCATCCCAATATGGGGGTAATTCTTTTTTCAACCCTCTTATATCCTGGGTAGTAAGTGGTAAAATTACAAACCCAAACCCTCGCCCTTGACCCCCAAAGGAACTTGGCAGAGTGGCATCTGGTGTACTCCTGTCTCTTTGGTCCAGGGGGCTTCTGATGTCCTAAATTGAGTTCCTCTTCTAGTTCTAGGGGGAGATATGATATGCCGCTCCCCTCTCCCCACACCATCATTATTTTTAAGTGGGGCCATAGGAACAGCATTTCCCTGATCCCTTTGCCCCAGGAGTTGAGGATACAGGGGACCTGCAGCTGGCCCTGGGTCAGTTGGCAACACTGTAGTGTAGTAGACTCTATGGAGCTGGCTAGAGCTCCATGGAGGGCTGAGAACTGCTGCATCATGATGAGACAGCAAAATAAGTTCCTGTCTTCTACCCCTCGCCCCCACAGCTTATCTCTGTAACCTCATAGGGCACTTTCCCTGACCCTTACTATTGGACAAGTTTGGATCCCCCTATACCCTATAAAAAGGGGATGTTTTAGCCCATTCGACAGAAGAAGAGCTGTCGCTGGAACCCTTCACAGACTCCCCAATAAACCATCGCTGTGGAACCGCCAGGACTTCTCCTTCTTCTCTCTCACGTCTGCTTTTGCCTCAGCCAAAGGCGCCCTAGTGAGCAAGCAAAGAGCTGAAATCCGAAGAGAGCTGATAATCACTAAAGAGTTGACAATCACCAAGCTTGCTAAGGGTAGCCTTCGGTGACAGCTACGAGCTGACTGGGTATTCGGGCACTCTGTCTCCCAGAGGGATTGAGCTATCCAGACTACCTTGAATCACTCGATGATAAGGCCAAGATCGGGGCTTTATTATACTGCAGGACAAGATTGGGGAAGGTGCTGAAAAAGATCTCAATCCTCATCATTTTCCTCTTCTCCCATTTTTCTTAATACATAGATTTCTCCTGCTGCTTGTCTAATCCATATCACTCCACATTCCCTTTCAATCCATCCTTTCCAATTCTCCTCTAAATACCTCCACAAAATTCGACACAAATGAATTCTATCTGTTCCATAAGGTGGCCATATAAGCCCTTTTGGCAACTCATACTCTGGCCACACAAAATAACAATATTTTACCATGATCTCCATAGTTACCTCTGGGTGAATGTATAATCTGTTCCAAGACCTCAGCATTCTCCCCACATGTTGAGGTGTGTTTTAAACTTTCAGGTCCCTTCCCCAGGTGTACCAATACCCTCTTCCCCCCCGTCCCTTGCTGAGTGAGTCCTGTCAATCAGGCTTAACATTCCAACAAGGCGTCGTGTGGTTGGTCAAGTTCAAAGGATGCCCCTCAGGCCTGGGGGTCATTGGCCTGTCTAGCTGTCATTCTCCCCTGAGACCCTGCCCCTCCCACCTGGTTGGTGGCTCACCTGTCCCCTCCCCTCCCCCTGCCCCGGGAGCTTAAAAGGTGAATCAGGCCATGCGGCCGGTATCCTGTTGGAGCAGTTCCCATGATTCAGACCTCTGTAACCATGGAATAAAACTCTGGATATAACCCTCCAGCAGAATCCTCTCCTTTTTCTCTTCACCATCGCCTGAAGCTTTCCTCCTGAGGTAAACGGAGTTCCTAACAAGCCTGGACTTGTTCAGTGCCCAGCTGCAACCACCAGCAAGCTAAAGGTGTCTCTGGGGTGATACACCACAGCTGCTGCCTTTGGCCCAGCAGCAAGGGTCAGACTGGCCCAGGCACAATCTACCTGGTAATATTGGGATTCATATTCCAATACCCAAGGGACTCACCAGGAGTATTATGGGATCATCATCCCTTTTGCTGGGGCCCCTTCCTGGCTTTACCCCTGCTACCCTCCATGGGTGCCTTGTTTTACCTGCGCTACCCTCCATGGGTACCCTCCCAGGTTTACCTGTGCTACCTTCCATGGGTGCCCTCCCAGGTTTGCTCCCCAAAGATCCCATTTTACTCACTAGTGAGATTTTTGGTGTTCCTTCCCTGTGGACTGTTAATGGACCCTCCAGTCCACCACTCGTCTTTCTCCTGGACAGTCTCGGGAACCCAATCAATTGCCCAGAGCCGGCCACCACCAAGGGGAGCTGATCACCCAAACTGGGTAAGGCGTGCCTTCAGCTATGCTCACTGCCCGCTGCTCTGGATGGTGGAAAGATCCCAGACGAGCCCACAGTTGTTAGGAAAATTAATCCACCAACATCAGAGGTTTATGTCCAAAAAGGAGACAGAGGAGTCCTTTTACTTTATTTGAATAAAGGGAGAGGCCATGGGGCACTCCCCTGGGGTCTCTTGAATTTTTGGAGGATGCAGCCTCCTTTTTATCCTAATTTCCCAGCCACATTTCCCTTCTCTCTTTCCCCATTGGCTGAGGTACTTGAGAGGTACAGAATTCCCGATATGCCTGATACCAAAGATTTCCCTCTAATGTATAATCTTCCCTTTTAATTTTTAATTCTTGTGGAATTTAGGGGTTTCCCCCATTGTTTCTTTCATCTTTCAATGTTCAATTTCCTTTATCAGACAACCTACAGTTTGTTTGTAAAGGCAAATATCTTTTTCCATTCATCAATCAGTGGAATCTTTCCCATTGTTTCTTTTATCTCTCAGTGCTAGTTTTATCTACCAGCAGACGCACAGTTTGTTTGTAAAGACAAATATGTCATTCCTCTCATGCCCATACAGAGTAACATCATATCACTTCAGAAAGCTTCAAACATCTGCCCTTCTTATTCTTTAGCCCAACCTTTTATACTCTTCATGCACTGCACCTGTGTGTCTTCTGTTCCCTTTTGTTATTAGTCAGTACACCTCGGCACTCCATGTCTCATTACTATCAATAATGTTCACCTGCTTTTCACAGTTGTAGCCCATTAGGTATGAGGCTTGGCTGAAGCACCACTCCCAATTACTACAAACTGTGTACCTACGGGCCTCTGTCCCCTGATGGAGGAAATCACCCACTATCACTCACTGCTTCCTCCTGGTGCTCCTACAGGATTCAGGCTCACATGCTACTGACTCTTTTCCAGACAGGACTTTCTGCCCCTCTCCTGCTACCAGGGTACTGAGCCTAGTCTGCAATTCCAGATCTGCTGCCAGAATGGGAGTCATCCTCCTGTTAGTAGAAGTCAACTGCTTCCAGCCCTATGTCTCTATTTGTCCCACGGTTGAAGTGTCTTTGGCTATCTCTGGTTTTGTGCAGTTGGAGGTTCAGGCTTTGATCTCTGCAGTTTCTGTGAAAATCTTGTCTTTATTATTATCTTCCCTGCTGCTGTGCAGTCTGTTCACTTATCTCCTTAATTTGCTAATGCAAGTCCTTGGCCAGCACAACCTCCGTGCAGATGAGGACATCACTTCTACCTGCACCAGGCACTGCCTGCAGCCCCAGACCTAGGGAGCTCATTCCTCCCTCTGGAGCTTTGCCTGAATTGAGGCATTTGAGTTATATTACCCTCTATAGCTCAAGTAAACTGTCAAAATATCAAAGTAGGAGACAGTTCCAAAACCAAAAGTATTTTACAAAACATCAGCTGCTTCTTCGTGAATCAAATATGTTGAAGTTAAAGGTCATTTTGCATCTGATCTTCCTAGTTGTGGTATTACAGACTTTTTTCTATTAATGCAGTGTCCAATGTAAAAAACATGTTCACTCTCCTGTGAAAATTTGAAAAGTTTAATAAAGGACAATAGGCAACAAGGACCTAGGAGACAAGGACCATAGAGCAAAGGTTATTACAGCTGGCTGCATCTTGGCACTAAGCCAAGATCACACAGTTACCTTCAGGGATATTCCTTAAATACCTTTTAATTACATCAGCCTATCGCATATTCATAGACCCTTATGTATTTCCATAAACTAGTTTACATATTCCAGGAACTATTTTACATGGCACTTCCTCAGGTCTGCCTTTTTAGAGCATGCATGTTTCTTGGCTGTGGTTTTGGCTCCTCTTTATCACTTCCAGTTTGGGCCTTGGTCCATACTGTCTTCAGATGATGAGTGCTGATAGTTGGCATATCTGTAGCAGGTGTCCTCATCCTATGTTCACTGGATGTTATCCAATCCAAGCAGGCATTTTAACACAAGCATACTTATATCAGCTCTTTCACTACTATGTCTAAGCTTAATTAACAGCAGAAATAAAAATTAGATCTTTATAATCAAAGTTAGTTTTACATGACACATATAAAATCCATTTTAATATTTGTGAAAAGCCAATAATGCAATATGTATCTATAACACAAATATTTCCAATATTATCTGACACCAGGTGGCTTGAGCATAGTAGACTTTTTCTGTAAGGCATCACATTGCTAGCTGTGAAGAATGCATATTATATGATTGGCTCTTCACAAATATTAAAAGGAATGCTATATGTGTTATGTTGGAAAGTTATGTTGCATAAATTTGTAGTACTGTATTAATCCTTTTTAAGTAGTGTAGTAAAAATAGTTTTAGGTTATAACATAAAATTAAAATAGAAACTATGTGATGTAAGATACTAATTAGCTCAAGAAATGGATAAGATAATCAAGAAATTATTCGCACAGAGATAACAGCAAAAAGATACCAAAATTCCAAGAGAAGACTTATTGCCTCCTTATCAGGAAAAAACAGACTTCTTCCAGACTCCCAGGAGCCAAAAGGAAGTGATTTACAAGATGGGGGGGGAAGTTGACGATAAACAAAAAAATCCCTAGTTCAAAAGTGTGAAAAACACCAATCACTTGTTTCTAAAATTTTAAAAGTTTAATAGTAATAAAATGGCTATAAAAATGGCAATGTAATTAGAGTAACAAAAATTTGGCACAATTTGAATTAGGACAGTATGAGACAATAGAAACAAAGAGTTACGGACGTCCGGGTACCTTTTCTGGGCAAAATAAGCCCGAAAAAGGACACACGTTAACAGAGGATTAACCCTTAAAAACAATAGCCTGTTGCATATTCATACATTTCATACATGATGCATAAACTCCATTCAAATACAGGATTCTGTCTGGTCATCGTCAACTTCTTCCTTCTAATCCTAACGGCGTCTTCAGACCTGAGCGAGGCAGGAAGAAGTTTCTTCTGATAAGAGAGCAATAAATTCTCTTTCTCTGAAAGATTTAGGTGTCCTGTGGCTGCTATCTCTCTGCAAGTCCTTTCTTTACAAAAAAAGTATCCTACATAGCATAGTTTCTATTTCAACATTTTTTATAACCTAAAACTATATTTAACACAGTACTTAAGAAAATTATTACAGCATTACTTTCTAACACAACACATATAATATTCATTTTAATATTTGCAAAAAGCCAATCATAAAATACATGCATTTTTCACAATCCCCACTCTTATTCTTTGTAAACCATTTGGCTTGAGCAATATTTCTTGTCTACTTGCATCTTCTGGACTATGCTGGCAAAATAAAACAGGGGATTATGTAGGAACTCAGCACATCATTCCTGATGTGCAGTCACCGAGACAACCCTTGGGGGGCTCGGAAGTCCTGGAACGTTGCCAGAAGTGTTTGGTGGCTAGACTTTGATCCTGCACAGGACGCAACACCTGTATGAGGATGGGAGGATCACACGGGGATAAGTGGTGAAGGGATAGATTATTTATAGTGTGAAAACACAGGTTTTGGAATCTTGGTACAGAGGGTTCTAGGAGACAAGATGGAGGAATTAGGGCGTGTCCTGTCCTTCTTCTTCTTTTTCTTGTCATCCATCTTTGATGGTGGTGGTGGCACTTTGAGATTGGTTCTTACTGAATGTGCACTTGTCAATAAGGGTGAAAAGAATTGGGGAGAAAAGGTAAATATCTTACACTTAGTTTTTGGTATAAAAATAAGTGACCGCCCCGAGGGCAGTCAGTGTGCTCATGGCTGGCTTGCTGTGCGGACCTCTGTCAGGCTGGGAGAAAATACTGTAGATAAGAATTAATAAACAACACTGAAGAACTGAAAAACCTGAAGACTCCTTTCGTCCTTTAGAGCTCGGGCTGCCTCAATGCCATCCAGAGCCTTACCAGGCCATTAGAACAGCCGAGACAGGACAACTGGCGTCCCTGGGTGGGCTACTCCCACCAAAAAAGGGAGGTATCAGCCCTGAAGAGCCAAGAGAGGGCAGCTCCTGACTTGGACGAATTCCCAGGAGAGCACTGATAACTCCTTGGGAGAGAAGCCAGAAAATGGCCAAGAGAGTCTGAAAAAAAACAGCAGTCACTGAGAATTACACCTCTCAGCTTCTGCCGAAGAATGTTCGTAGCAGAACAGCCCGGACCGGAACCAGAAAGGCGCCTCTGGATCCCTCTCCTGTGACCTGCTGGACGGAGATCGGGAGCCTTCGGACTGCTCTGACGACAGAGATTCAGTGAGAAGGTCAAAAATTAAGAACATTGGGGGCACACTCTCCCAAGAACAGCTGGGAATTTTGTCCGCCTTACAAGGCGTGGCAGAAACATACACAGTTGGGATCCCAAAGAAAGAGCTCAAAGAACTTTTATTTTGGGTGAGACTTAATTACCTGTTTTCAGAGACGTGTCTGTTGTTTGAAGTGGGGTTTTGGCAAGAAATTAATAGGCACCTCTATCGTTTAGCCACGAAAAAAGACGAGACAGCCCTAAAATTGCTGTCTCCGGCAAGAATTATGTTAGAAGGTATCTCAGTGCAGTCAAAAAGACTGGAAAGGCAACAAGCTGTTGAGGGTCCCTCAGAGGCAGTGGGAGAATAGCAAGGCTCGAGACAAAGATTGGCTCTGGCCCCAGTTAGCCAGGGGGAAAAGGCTCTCGAGGGACAGGAGCAGGGAGCAATGTCATTGCCTCCAATCCCACCACCCAGAAAGCCCAAGAGATCCCTAAAACGCCCTGAAAGCCCAGAGAGTATGGGGACTTCAGGCTCCGACTCAGGCTCAGAAGATACTGTCCTACTTCCAGAAGAGTCGAGGTTTTCTCCTCATGAGCCAGAGGGAGTAGGGACGGGAAAAGCGGCAGAGTCAGAAGGGGGGAGTCCGAGGGGGAGAGAAGGGGGGGGTGGAAGCGCTTTCCCACGGCGAGCACGGCGGCGCGGTGGCAGTGGTGCAGGCCGGCGCGGCGGCGGCGGTGCAGGCTGGCGGGGGGGGCGCACGTGAGGAGGTGATGGGAGACACGGGTTCTGGTGCGGCTTTTGTAAGCGCAACACCGGGAGCGGCGGCTGCTTCAGCCGGCACGGTGGCAAAGACGCACGTGAGGGGCAAGGCTCACGAAACCTCTGGGGAGGGGTCTCAAACCGATGGGGGAGCGTCAGACACGGGCAGCAAGTTGGGAGAGGCTGCACAGCCCCAAACGGCCACCGTAGGGAGACGCAGGAGGCGCGCGGTTGTGACGTCAGACCCAGAAGTTGGGACGCGGAGATCGGCTCGTATCGCTGAGCATGCCGGGGTGCCGGCGGGGGGCGGGCTACGTGCACCGGTGGGAGGAGTGGATACAGCGTCAGAGGAGGAGGAGAGAGAGTCAGGGACAGATCGTAGGGAAGAGATTTCAGAGGCGGAATGGGAGGGAGTGACGTCAGCTCTGGAGAGACGGGGGGGTGGTTCCGAAAGCACGCATGCGCGGAAATCAGATCACGGTCGGAGGCGGACCCAATCCCCTGTGACGTCTCGGGCGAGGAGAGGCCATGCTCGGGGTTCCACATCCCGGGGCTCCACCCTCTCTCCAGTCCCACTGCCTTCAGTCCAAACCCTTGGGGTCCAAGCCTCTTCCCTCCAAGGGGGACGTTCACGTATTCAAGCTCCATTGTCAGCTGAATTAAAAGCCATGCAGACTCAGTCTCAAACAAGATCGCAGGCATGGCAGTCGGCCGAGCGAGGGGCTGTCGAGTTCATGCTGTCATCCAAGCTACCCAGTCCGGTGACAGCGCCACCTCGTGGGGGGATGACAGAAGTGCACGACATGCTGGATCTGTTTGGTGGAGCCACAGCGCCGTCTCGTGGCAAGTCTGCAACAATGCAGCGATTTTTTCCAACAACATATAAAAAGAAGAGTACATCTAAGAAAACAATGACAACGCAACAAATGGATTATCCTTCGACTTTGGGATTTCGCGAAGACGAAAAAAATTTAGATGAAGCACAGCAACAAGGAGAGGACATCATACGGATTACAGCATCGGAAGGTGTTCCAGCGTGGATGCTGTTAGCAGCGGAAGCGGCAAAAAGCTTCTTACATTCTTTTGATACAGCCAAAAAGAGATATCAACAGGATCCTCAAGTTTCCTTTTCGGATTTAGGAGCGAGGCTGAAAACCTCAAAGCAAAGAATGAGGTACAACGAATCATCGATGACCTCCACGACTCCACTGTTCATGCAGATACCGATGGAGTTTCCAGAGGAGGAATTTCAACAGCCGGTGAAGACGATGGACTGGAAGCGCATCAGAAAAGCATTGGCAAAAGACAAGCATTTATTTCTGGGTTCAGGAGATTTGACAATGCCAGTGACATATGATGCCCAGGGACAGAATCCGAGATGGGAAAGGATGGGTGACGAAACACTCGAAGACTTAGGGAAGGCGGCTCAAACTTTTGGGCTGGATACACAATATTTCAAACAACTATTCAGAGGGACATTTACTATGTACGACCTTATGCCATATGATATTCGAAGCATTGTGGCAATGATTCTCACTGACACACAGAGTCTCGTCTGGGAAAAAAGATGGAGAAAGTATCTTTCCGAGTTGCGAAATAGATATCAAGGTGGGCCAAACACGAATCTCACAGAAGCACAGTTGGCAGGAGATCCTCCGGATGACAACCCAAGGGAACAAGCAGTGCGGCTTCCACTGAGTGTTTAATGACATCAAAGAGGCAGCGCGAATGGCAATCATGCAGATTACGCCAGCAGGAACTCAGGATGTTCCGTTCTCTTGCATCAGGCAAGGTCCCACAGAATCATTCATGTCGTTCATCGATCGATTCACGCAAGCCGTGGATCGACAGGTGACGATTGAAGAAGCGAAGAGGCCTCTCTTGGAGAGCTTAGCTTTCGGCAATGCCAACCCGGATTGTCAACGGGTCATTAGTGCCGTGCCAGGACGGCCATCCTTGGCAGAGATGGTGGAGGCATGCAGCAAGGTGGGGACACCTCAGCATGTCGCATTGATTGTGAAGAACGAGTTAAGAGAGGAATGGGAAGAACAGATAAAGGGACACTCAGAGAGGCAATCGGAAGACAAGGCATTGGAAAAGATGCTGGAAAAATACTTCATCAACAGAACGAGAACACCAACAAAGTTCTTGCAACAATGCAGAAGAAGAGCAATTCCCCAGGAGGACAGAATTCTCAATCATCAGATTAGCTTTGATGAAAGACTATTTCGATTGGGCGATGCAACAATCGAAAGACTTGTTAATCGCGTTGTTAGCTTTTCCAGGAATTTGCACAATCCATTTTCCACAGCATAGAATACTGCTATCACAAATATGTTATAGAGAGAAACCAAGAATAAGTGAAGAACCTTTGGACGGGATCACAGTGTTCACTGATGGCTCAGGGAAGACACAGAAGTCGGTGATCACGTGGAGGAACTCAACGACAGGGGATTGGGAATCAGATGTAAAGACGGTCCAGGGCTCTCCACAAATCGTGGAGTTGGCAGCCGTTGTCCGAGCATTTCAGTTGTTCGAATAATCTCTCAATCTGGTCACAGATTCCGCATATGTTGCGGGTGTGGTCAAGCGATTGGAGGGTTCGCTCTTGAAAGAAGTCAGTAATGAGGTTTTATACTCATATCTGGTGAGCTTGAAACATTGCTAGAAAGCAGGGAAAGAGAATATTTTATCACGCACATTAGAGCGCACACAACACTTCTGGGGTTTTTAGCGGAAGGGAATGCTCGGGCAGACAGGTTGACAATGCCCATTTCGCAAACACTGCCGGACATTTTTGAGCAGGCAAGATTGAGTCACACGTTCTTTCATCAGAATGCACAGGCGCTGATGGAATCTTTTCGCCTCACAAAGAGTCAGGCGAGGGAGATCATTAGTGCTTGTCCAGACTGTCAGCTTGTGCAGCCACCTTCTTCTACAGGAGCAGTCAATCCACGGGGACTGCAAAGTCTTCAATTGTGGCAAGCTGATGTCACATGTATCCATCCTTTGGGAGGCTCAAGAATGTTCATGTTTCAGTAGATACATTCTCAGGTGCAGTCTTTGCCTCAGCACATGCAGGGGAAACAGCGGACCATGCTTGTCGACATTTTCTGCAAGCATTCGCATCATTAGGTGTGCCTCAGGAGATAAAAACAGACAATGGTCCCAACATATACAGACAGGGTGCTTGACAGATTCCTGAAAAGATGGGGTGTCAAACATATATTTGGTATTCCACATTCACCCACAGGTCAGGCCATCATTGAAAGAACACATCACACCCTGAAATCCCTTCTGGACAGACAAAGAAGGGGTGAGCCACAGGCAACACCTCACATGAAACTAAATAAAGCGTTGTATGTGTTGAATTTCCTAAATAGTTCATCTTCAGAACCTAATCCGCCAATCGTGAGGCATTTTTTAAACAGCACACAGGCAAAGCTAAAGGAAAATCCTTTAGTTTTGATCAGAAACCCAGAGACAGGACAAATAGAGGGCCCTTTCAAACTGATCACTTGGGGCAAGGGTTTTGCTTGTGTTTCCACAGATCATGGTCTGAAGTGGGTGTCGGCGCGACACGTGAAGCCATTTCGAACGCGAGAACAGGAGAACGCTGATCCGAGAAACAAAGAGACACTCAGACAGAAGTCGAGGCTCAGACTGCAAAAGACGACTCAGAAGAGAAATAAAAAGAACTAAAGACTTTGGGGATCTTTCCTTTGGGATATGGAGTGAAAAACATAACAATGATTTCGCACGAAAGTGAAGTAATGAGTTTCATGATGCTCATGTGCATCATTCTTTCATTCATTGCAATAAGCAATGGGGCAAATTTACCCATTGATCAACCGAAACAAAATGTATGGGAAGCTTTAGCTCAGGCAGCGAATCTAGATAGTATTTGTCTGACACATTCGAGGCCAGGGAGACCATTTTCAGCATGCATGGTTGGATTGCCAGTGGACGAATGGCCAATTCCAGGGCACTCCGCAGTTAACATCTCCCAGGTCATTAAAGATCCTGTGAAAGAGTGGTGTGCTTGGACACATCTTCCTGTGGCTTCTACAGAACCTCAGGAATTGGAGATTTTTGGGTCCATGACAATGGAACTCTGCATGCAGTTTGAAACTCCAAATGTCACAAAGGCAAACAAAACTATCGATGTAACTCCCAATCATGAATTCTATAAAAATGCATCAGCTTGGTGTAAATACACAGAGAAAACTGCCAGAGGATCAATCCAAGTCCCAGTGCAATTGCCACGGGGTTTGTTTCTAATTTGCGGGGACAGAATCTGGCACGGCATTCCTGCTAATGCCAGAGGAGTTCCATGCAGCATTGGGAAAATTTCAATGTTGTGGCCAGATTTGAAATCGCTAAGAGAGTAAAAGCACAAAGAAAAAAGATCATTGGAACATTATGCGGCAGATTGCAATGACGAAATATTTACTTGGGACAAGGCAATGAGAGTTGCTACAGCAATCTTCTCACCTCAAGCAGCATCGGAGGTGGCCTTGGCTCAACTCGAGCGCATGGGTTGTTGGTTGAGCAAACATGCTCAGTCTGTGTCTGTCGCGTTGAGTGACATGTTAAAAGACATCAGTAGTGTAAGACAGGCGACTCTTCAAAACAGAGCAGTGATCGATTATCCACTGCTCGCTCATGGAGATGGGTGTGAAGAATTTGAAGGAATGTGCTGCATGAATCTCTCAGACCATTCAAGATCAATTCATGAAAGTATTCAGAAAATAAAAGACAGCATAAATAAACTTGGCGAGATCACAGGATGTTGGATAGATGATCTGGTAGGATTTTTTGATATCTCTCCCATATGGAGAGGAATTTTAAAGATAGCATTATATGTCTTAATAATTCTCTTAGTCCTCATACTTGTTATCCCATGCATCTTTTCATGTCTAAGACATGTCGTGAGTCAGGTAGCAAAAGAAGTGTTTTTAGTGCAAACAGAAGGGGGAGATGTGGGAACTCAGCACATCATTTCTGATGTGCAGAGTCACCGAGACAACTCTTGGGGGGCTCAGAAGTCCTGGAACGTTGCCAGAAGTGTTTGGTGGCTAGACTTTGATCCTGCACAGGACGCAACACCTGTATGAGGATGGGAGGATCACACGGGGATAAGTGGTGAAGGGATAGATTATTTATAGTGTGAAAACACAGGTTTTGGAATCTCGGTACAGGGGGATTCTAGGAGACAAGATGGAGGAATTAGGGCATGTCCTGTCCTTCTTCTTCTTGTCATCCATCTTCGATGGTGGTGGTGGCACTTTGAGATTGGTTCTTACTGAATGTGCACTTGTCAATAAGGGTGAAAGGTATTGGGGAGAAAAGGTAAATATCTTACATGTAGTTTTTGGTATAAAAATAAGCGACCGCCCCGAGGGCAGTCAGTGTGCTCATGGCTGGCTTGCTGTGCGGACCTCTGTCAGGCCGGGAGAAAATATTGTAGATAAGAATTAATAAACAACACTGAAGAACTGAAAAACCTGAAGACTCCTTTCGTCCTTTCGAGCGTGGACTGCCTCAATGCCATCCAGAGCCTTACCAGGCCATTAGAACAGCCGAGACAGGACAGGATTACACAAGAAAGAAATATCAAACAGTTGTAATGCATAAAATGAAAAATCTTAATTTCTTCTAATACATTACCCCACCAGCTAGGTTTTAACATTGTTTTCTAATTTTTGGACTGGTACCTGGGTTATTATATGCATATATTTTTTATTTTTCTTTGATTTCTTTTGCTTTTTCTAGAATGACTTTTCTGTGGTCATCAATTTTTAACAACCTGATATATTGAACTTTCCACAAACACCCCCTTCTTTGGCCAATAAATAGTCCAAAGTCAACCTATTCTGATACACTACAGTTTTTGTTTGGCTTAGCTGACTTGATATTAACTCTATTATATGGCAGCCTTATTTGCTATCATTTCTATAACTGCTTGGAGTCCTGTAATATGACTCAACAGATAATTTGGGGTCAATACAGAGTTAAATTGCTGTGCTGGCTTTACCTTTTTGTTTACTATTTGGTTTTTTACCGAATCTTGAACTGTATCTTTAAGATTAAATGTAAAACAAATCCATCTCTCTCCTTTTGGACATTCAATTCCAAATCTATTACCACTTTTTCCTAAGTTTCTTGCAATCCAATAATTTTCCCCATTTTGCCTGCAGGTACTTAATTTGCATGATTTATAACAGTGACTGTTGACATGGGTATGTGTAATAAAAAAGGAACTTTGGTTTCTTTCCACGTGATGCTTTCTGTAGCATTTGTGACATGATCTTGCTGGTATGTCGAAAGGGAAAAGACAACAAATAAGTTACAGAAATAGGAATAATAGAGGTCTGGCATGGCTTATACCCCCACCTTCCCTACCTATGGGTTTGCAACCCATAGCAGGTGTATTTGATCTTCTCGGTGGTGAGTACAGTGGTCAACCCAGGCTTGCCCTCTTTTCCCTTGTCACTTCCTTTTTATTAATTTCTAGGTCAATCATTTTTGACACTTTAACTGTGGTTTCCCACTGTTCCTCAGGTATCTCTCATTCAACATTCACTAATAATTCCCATCCACAAAACAAAGTTCTTACTTCGACACTTCTTGGAACAAAAGCATAGATTTTGTGAACTACAATACTAATTATTCCCACAATTCAAACATTTACTTGTAACCCAGCCAGCATGTCCAGTATTGGGATGAATCAAATAAAGTTTACAGTATAGTATGGATTGAAATGTTAATTCCCCTTCTTCCTTTTACAATTCACAGGCTAAGGTCAGAATATAAGAACTCTTTGACCAAAACAGTCCTGATCCTTCTGTGTGAAGTTTTCCTCCCCAAGATGTCGGAGGTGTCTCAGGGTTTATTCAGGCAGTGCTTGAAACCAGTGATGTAAGCTTTGCTTTATTTCTTAATTAGGTGTTATTCTTTGTACATTCCTTGGATCATTTGGTTTTTTCCAAACCATTACCACCAAGTCCCCGTTTGAAAGTCAATTTGGTATCACCCGGTTTAGATGCGATAGTCCATTGTTGCAGTGTGATGTCATGGTTTGCCTCAGATACCCCGGGTTTCTCCCTGAAGATTCCTTCCCCAGGTGTGTCAGTCACCTCTCCTTCCCCCTCCCTCGCCCCCTGCTGAGTACTGTCTGTCAATCCTAGCATTCCAGAAGGGCATAGAGTGATTGGCAGAATTCAAAAGATGCCCCCTACCCCTGGGGGGACATTGGGCCACCCAGGTGTCCTTTGTTCCCTGAGACCTCCTCTCCCGTACCTGGTTGGTGGCTCCCGTATGCCTTCCCTCCCCCTCTCCCCTGGGTAAAGGGGTGAGCAAACCACACGGTCGAGAATTCTGTTGGAGCTGTTGCTGTATTCAGAGGCCTATGGGCCACGAATAAAGCTCTGGATCTAAACCCTCCATCAGAACCGACTCCTTTCCTTCACCATCACCTTAAATCTTCTCCGCCAGAGGTAAACCCAAGCTGCTGCATGCCTGGACTTGCCTCCAAGTGCCCAGCTGCAGCATCCAGCTAGACAAAAGTGTCTCTGGGGTGAAAACACCACAGTGCCGCTATTTGGTTCAGCACCAAGGGCCAGACAAGCTCAGGCATGTGCCGTCCAGCTGTATTAGTACTTATTCTATTAGTCCATTCTTCAGGTTCCTTCTCAAGTCCTTTGATTCTGCTGGCATGAATTCACCCTCTTTCCGTGGTTCGGATTTCTGCTTCAGTAGTACCTGGAAAGGACTTCTTAATAGCATAGTGATAAAAGGAAGACAATACTGCATTAACTTTAACCAGTAGCTTTTTTTTTTTTCAAAACTTTTTGAGTTTAGCTAAAATCTTTCTCCACATCCACCTCTTCTTCTTGTATCCAGCTGTGCTAATAGCTGCAGAGGCAAATTCTTCTTTCTGTGAGCTACAATTAGTGAAACAAGAAAAAAAAAAACAGAAAGAAAAAACCCCACTTAACTTTAAAAAAATAAACCACTTTATGAGGTTTGGAGAGTCATCAATCTCAGCCTTGATCTTATCTTTATTGCTGTGGCTCTGGCCAGGGCAGATCCTGCCCTAGTGAGCGCGAGGGGGGGGGGGGGGGGGAACTCACAGACAGCCACAGGCATGGGGACCCTGGGTGCTCAGCTCTGGTCGTTTTTGCCCCATCTCTCTCTCTCTTTCTCTCTTCTCTCTCGACCCACTTGCCGGGGCCGAGGCTGCTATCTTGGACTCAGGACCCCAGCAGGCTTGGGGCCACCCCCAGCAGCTCCGCTCCTGAGACCCCGCTGCTCGTACGAGAGTGGCCAAACACTTTTTAGCTTTGATAACTCCAAACCTGGTGTCCCCAGGTGCTCTTGATATTCTTTTTTTTATTTAACATATCTTCTTTTACTCTTCAAGGAGGGTCCATTCTGTTAAACCTTCTCTGGAGCCCAGTTCGGCATTGAACAACCTCCTAAACAACCATGTGTTAAGACACTTCCCTGCCCTTCACGTAGAAGCTTCATTCAAACACTTGTTGTCCTCCAGCACCAAGACATCATCACTCCACATTCCAAAATCTCAGAGTCTTTTAAGTACCCCTCCCCTTTCTTCAACTTCTCTCTTTCTTCTCTTCTTACTTTCTTTTCTTTTCCCTATCTTTTTCTCTTTTCTTTGTTTCAACGCACCTCAGACTGTATGAGGTGTGCACACAACTAGTTTACTTCCAAAAGAAAGCTTACAACTTTCTTTTACTAGGATTGCAGTAGCTGTTATAGCTTGAATACATACTGGCCAGCTGTGGCTTACTGGGTCCAACATCTTAGATAAATAAGCTACTGGTCTCTTTACTCCTCCTCACTCCTGAATTAAAATTTTATGAGCTACTCCATTTTCTACATTTATGTACAAATAAAAAGGATTTTTATAACAAGGGTAAGCTTAAAGCTGGTACTTACCCCAGTTTTAACTTTAGCTCTTCTAATTAAGCATCATTTTCTTTCGTTAATTTTCTATATACAAATTTTATTGCTTGTGTGTACCTGTCAATCCATAATCTGCAATATCCCGATAATCCAAGTAGTTTTTTGATTTCCCTCTTTGATACCCTTAATCCTTTTTTTTCCCGAGAAAATTCAGAAGTTATATAATAGCCTTTATCCTCAACTTCATTTTCTCTGGATAATAAAAGGTAGTTTCTACTGACCTTCTTTACTGGGAGAATAGAGGTATTATGAGAAGACATATAAAGTTCTAATGTTTCATCTTTTATAAGTCCTTTTATTACTGACTTCAAACCTTCCTGTCCTTCTAAAGATATGGGGTACTGACGCACACGTATAGGATGATCCTCTCTCAGTTGTGTGAAAAACGCCAATCACTTGGGTTTTTTTTAAATTTTAAAAGTTTAATAGTAATACAATTAGACTAATAATAATTTGGACAATTTGAATTAGGACAATATGAGACAATAGAGACAAAGAGTTAGGGATGTCCAGGTACCTTTTTCTGGGCAGCACAAGCCTGAAAAAGGACACCTATTAACAAAGGATTAACACTTAAAAACAATAGCCTGTTGCATATTCATACACTTCATACATGATGCATAAATTCCATTCAAATACAGGATTCTGTCTGGTCATTGTCAGCTTCTTCCTCTGAATCCTAACAGTGACTTCAAGGTGGGAAGAAGTTTGTTTCTTCTGATAAGAGGGCAATAAATTCTTTTTCTCTGAAAGATTTAGGTGTCCTGTGGCTGCAAGTCCTTTCTTTAAAAAAAGTATCATACATAGCATAGTTTCTACTTTAACATTTTTTATAACCTAAAACTATATTTAACACACTACTGTTATAAATGATCAAATCGTGAGACAAAATTATCAAAAAATTTAGCAAAGATTTATTAATTTGTCTGTGAGACTGATGTTCGGTCTCCGAAACCACCACAGTCAAAGATACAGTGTTGAGCCCAGGGTCGACACCAGGTGAACCTGGATCTGACCTCCACAGTGTCAGTCTCCCGCTTGGTTCACAAATGCTGTCTCTTGCAGCAGGGTTTTATACAGTTTATTTTGCCCGAGGCAAAGATGACCAAATTTCCTCTCTATCTTTTCACATGCATAGCTGGACAAAGGCCGAGTCCAGGTGTGCCATCGATGTCAATTGGCTTCTGGGAAGCAGTGAATTAAGATGTATCAGTTTGGCGCTGCTGACTATCTTGAAAGATGCATTCAGCAAGGCGATATTCCTACGTTAAGGCGCTGATCGTTATCTTGTGTCCGGGAACTAGCTGGATCTGAATAAGACAGCTGCTCCTGGCTGGGGTGGTCAAAAGACATGGTTTGGATTTCACAATATTTTATACCATACATTAACAGCATGAATTATCACTATTGTTATGAACAAAAATTCGGTTAATATTTTTTTTGTGAGAAAGAGTTACAGGGACGCAGCCAGGTCTCTGTCTCTGCCAGGGTTCTTGGTGCTTTGTTATTGTAATCACGGGTCGTTGCAGCTTATCTCCTCTTTTGTATTAGTAAAGGCCCTGGCTGGGTGGAGTGATGGCCCTTCCCTGAGGCAGTGCTCTCTTCCAGCATAGGAAAGACACCTGAGAGGGTGGGGAGGGTTATGCAAAGTGACTCCAAAGACCAGCATGCTTTGAGACCTCGACTCCAAAATGCACAGAGAAAACCCCAAAAACAACGAGCCAAATAAGAATTGAGAGACTAAAGTGATGTCCGGACATGAGGAGCCGATTGCTGAGCCTGCAGAGATGTGGAGCCCCTCTCACCCTGAGCAGAGAGTCGTCCCAATGCCGGGACCAAGCTGGACAGAATCAGGGAAACCAAGATCTGACGGGGACATCATGCCCTAAAGGCTGCCACGAGGACTGGATCCCCCGGTTCTGCCCCTAGTGAACAGAGCTGCGCATATCCTCCTCCTCTGAGTCGCCCTGGGAGACATGATGGGGACTGCAGCCCTGCCGAGCTGCCCAATCCTGAGCTGATCACTTTTAATAAAGGCACTAAAAAGGAGAAGTCTCCTGGCCCTGTTTATTTCAACTAACATATACTACAATCCCTCCCCATTTATATCACTAATTTAATTCATGCTTCTTTTATAATCCAAATTGCTAAATTTCTTTCATTTCTACTCCTACCCGCCACCATTAAGGGTCTTTCACAAAAAGAGTAACCTTCTTTTCTCCCAATCTCATTATCTTAGATGTGTTGCCTCCGGAAGCCACCTCCAGGTCCACAGGTAGTATTGCTATCTGCATCCCCTGGGCCACAGAATGGATCAGTCTAATAAAACAACGAATTAGACAGGGCAGGAATCGGATTCCAGCTACTGAACAGAGCATGAAAAACATAACTTTGTTCCACCAGGCCCCATCGAACAATCTGTCCCACCATGAAGATTGCAAAATCAAATTCCGTTTTTGAATGGGGACATGGGCCACCTTTTTGATTTTGGCTGCCAAACCTCTTATAGTTTCCCCATAATCATCAATTTCAATACAACATTCTGATTCATTGTACTTCCCACATACTCCCCCTTCTTCGGCCAGCAAATAGTCTAAAGCTATTCGATTCTGGTACACAAATGCCCGTACCTGAGTGTGCTGCCGACTGAGTAAATCCAGGGCCTCAGAGGTGTGATTCGATACAATTTCCACCACTGTCTGCAGCCGAATCAGTCTGTTCAGTAGATAAATTGGAGTCCTATACCAATAGCTTCCATCCTGGGCCCACGTGGCCGGTCCATAATAATCAATTATTCTTGCCGCCGGCCACTCTTCCTCCCCCCAAGTTTGTTTACCACTTATCACTGGCATCATCCTTTCAAGCTTCTCCTCTCCCTTCTCAGGGTCTCGTACGGTGAAGCCCCTAATAGGTTGCTCTTTGTTCGAGGGAGAGTAAAGAACACCGGCTGGATCATGCCTAAAGTGCATGATCCTCTCCACCTTGGGGGTAACTCACTGTATGTCTTCTTCCCACAGATCCAGTAAATTCCATCCGGGGCTTTCCATCTGATTTTATTCTCCCTGGGTCTCCCCAGTATTCTCTCAGGCCCTCCAAGGATTGAAAAGGGTTGGATTTTTGACCCTACACAGTCCTATTCTTTTATTCCATTCACAATTTGTCTCATTCTTCCGGCTCCAGTACCCCAAAGGGGATTCTGGCTGCCAGACCTTGCTTTTTGTGTTTGAGTTCACCATCAGGGTAGACACACACAGAGTGTATCCCACCATTTCGGTGTACTCCTTTCTTTCTTGACTGATGCAGATAGTTCCAATCACCCTCTGGTCCAAAATCCATCCCTCAGGTCTCTGTGCCAATTTTGAGACACTCGGATTGTCCCATTTCAAAAGCTGTTCTGGAGCCAAACCTTCCCCTTTCCAAGGCCATTTTTCTGATGAGTTCAGCTCCCCACAAATCCAACAATTTGACAATCCTAATTCGGTTGCAATCTCTTGCATCAGGTCAATGAACAGGTTCCTGTCCGGGGTAGATAGTTCCCCATCAGCATATTATTTCTCCAGCCATTCATACTGTTCTCCCAGTGTTTTCAATCTTTCCTGTTCAACTAGTTTTCTCCTCATTTCTGACTCCCTTCGCTTCAGTTCCTGAGTTATTTCTCTCATTCTCCCCTCAGGATCCTCACCATCTTTATTTCTCGTGAAACAGACAACCCGGTCATATTGCAGGCACACCCTATCATCATTCGTCTGTGCCAAATCCAATATGATGGGTTCTCTGTTCAAGGTAAGTTTGCTATCAAATTTAACATTTCTTCCCATCCAATACATTTGCCCATTCATCATGCATATCCCCAGCCTCACATTGTCATAACACAATGTAGTAGGTGATTCCCTCCTGAAGGGAACTGAGGGCTCCATATGTCGACCAGACCCATCCCACAGGGAAGTCTGTTGCCTCCCTGGGGCCCGGGTACAAAATACCACTGAGAGACTTCCTGGGCTGATACAGCCCTCTGATTATTACCCACTGCTGATACTCCAGGCTGGCAGTGATGAGATTGAGGAGTGTCAAGGCAATTAGAAAGGACTTCAGGGTACTGGGTCAGGTAGTTGATAGGGCAGGAGCACAGGTAGTGTTCTGCTCAGTCCCTTTGGTGGCGAAGGAATATGATGAAAGAAACAGAAGAATCCGCATCATCAACAAGTGGCTTAAGGGTTGGTGTCATCGGCAAAATTTTGGATTCTTTGATCATGGGGAAATTTTTACAGCATCTTCTCTGCTGAAATCAGATGGGGTACACCTCTCTGTTAAGGGAAAAAGGTTTTTAGCTCATGAACTGGCAGACCTCATTGAGAGAGCATTAAACTAGGTTTGAAGGGGGAAGGGGAACCAGCTGAGCTATCTGGAAACAGGCCCAAGAATTGCAAGGCTGAGTTAGGGGTGAAGTCAGTAGCCCAGATGAGGTGCATGTATACCAATGCACGCAGCTTGGGCAACAAAGAAGATGAGCTGGAGACCATGGTGCAACTGCAGAGCTGTGATGTAGTTGCCATCACAGAAACATGGTGGGACGACTCACATAACTGGAGTACTGCACTGGATGGATACAAGCTCTTCAGGAGAGACAGGAAAGGAAGAAGAGGTGGAGGGGTGGCCCTTTATATTAAGCAAACTTTTGATGCCATCGAAATTGAAACTAAGGAAGATGGAGTTGAATGTCTATGGGTAAGAATAAAGGGGAAGGCCAACAAGGCTGACACCATACTGGGAGTCTGTTATCGTCCACCCGACCAGGAAGAAGAGGTAGATCACTTATTCTATAAGCAGCTAGGTAATGTTTCAAGATCATCAGCCCTTGTTCTTGTGGGTGACTTCAACCTACCAGACATCTGCTGGGAACTTAATACAGCATTAAAGAGGCAGTCCAGGAAATTCTTAGAATGTATGGAGGACAAGTTTTTGTTGCAGCTGGTGGGTGAACCCACCAGGGGAGGGACTATGTTAGATCTGCTGTTTGCAAACAGAGATGGGCTGGTGGGAGATGTGGTGGTTGGAGGTCGCTTGGGGCAGAGTGATCACGAAATAATAGAGTTCTCAATATTTGGTGAAGTCAGGAAGAACACCAGTAAAACTCTTGCATTGGACTTCCGGAGGGCAGACTTTGGCCTGTTTAGGAGACTTATTCAGAGCGTCCCTTGGGAAGCAGTCCTAAAAAACAAAGGAGTTCAGGAAGGGTGGGCATACCTCAAAACAGAGATCTTGAGGGCACAGGAACAGACCATCCCTGTGTGCTGAAAGATCAGTCAGTGGGGTAAACGTCCAGCCTGGCTGGGCAAGGAGGTTTTGGAGGAACTTAAGAATAAAAAGAGGATGTATCAGAGTTGGAAGAAGGGTCAGGTCTCAAAGGAAGTACTCAAGAAGGCTGCTAGGGCATGCAGGAAAAAAATTAGGGAGGCCAAAGCTCAGTTTGAACTTAGAATGGCAACTTCTGTAAAGGATAATAAAAAATGTTTTTACAAATATATTAATGGTAGAAGGAAAGGTAAGACCAACCTTTGTTCTTTATTGGACAAAGGAAGGAACTTAGTATCTGAAGATGAGGAAAAGGCAGAAGTGCTTAATGCCTATTTTGCCTCAGTTTTTAGTGGGAAGATGACTTGCCCTCAAGACACCTGCCCGCCTGGGCTGGTTGATGGTGACAGGGAGCAGAATGGTCCCCCCATTATCCAAGAGGAGGCAGTCATAGAACTACTGAAATGCTTAGATGTTCATAAATCTATGGGACCAGACGGGATCCACCCCAGGGTAATGAGAGAGCTGGCAAACGAGCTTGCAAAGCCACTCTCCATCATTTACCAACAGTCTTGGCTCACTGGTGAGGTTCCGGATGACTGGAAGCTGGCCAATGTGATACCCATTCACAAAAAAGGTGCAAAGGAAGATCCTGGTAATTACAGACCAGTCAGCCTGACCTCAGTACCTGGCAAAATAATGGAACAGTTTATATTAAGCGCCATCACGCAAAATTTACAAGATGGCCAGGGTATCAGACACGGCCAGCATGGATTTAGGAGGGGTAGGTCATGTTTGACCAACCTGGTCACCTTTTATGACCAGGTAACCCGCCTAGTGGATGCAGGGAAGGCTGTAGATGTTGTTTACTTGGATTTCAGCAAGGCCTTTGACACTGTCTCCCACAGCATACTCCTAGACAAGCTGGCAGCCCGTGGCTTGGACAGGAGCACTCTTTGCTGGGTTCAGAACTGGCTGCATGGCCGGGCCCAGAGAGTGGTGGTGAATGGTGCTGCATCCAGCTGGCGACCAGTCACCAGTGGTGTCCTTCAGGGGTCTGTGCTGGGGCCAGTTCTGTTTAATATTTTTATTGATGACATGGATGAGGGCTTAGAGTCCTTTATTAGCAAATTTGCAGATGACACTAAGCTGGGAACGTGTGTCGATCTGTTAGAGGGACGGAGGGCTTTGCAGAGGGACCATGAACGGTTGGATATATGGGCAGGATCTAATGGGATGAAGTTCAATAAGTCCAAGTGCCGAGTCCTGCACTTTGGCCACAATAACCCCCTGCAACAATATAAGCTAGGAACGGTGTGGCTGGACAGTGCTCAGGTGGAAAGGGACCTGGGGGTGCTGGTTGACAGTCGGCTGAACATGAGCCAGCAGTGTGCCCAGGTGGCCAAGAAGGCCAATGGCATCCTGGCCAGTATCAGGAATAGTGTGGTCAGCAGGAGCAGGGAGGTCATTCTTCCCTGTACTCGGCACTGGTGAAGCCACACCTTGAGTATTGCATCCAGTTCTGGGCCCCTCAGTTTAGGAGGGATGTTGAGATGCTTGAGCGTGTCCAAAGGAGAGCAACGAGGCTGGTGAGAGGCTTGGAACACAAGCCGTATGAAGAATGACTGAGGGAGCTGGGGTTGTTCAGCCTGGAGAAAAGGAGACTCAGGGGTGACCTTATCACTCTCTTCAACTTCCGGAAGGGTGGCTGTGGTGAGCTGGGGTCGGTCTCTTTTTCCGGGCAACAACAAAGAGAACAAGAGGACACAGTCTCAAGCTGCGCCAAGGGAGATACAGGCTAGAATTAAGGAGGAAGTATTTTACAGAAAGAGTGGTCAAATACTGGAATCATCTACCCAGGGAGGTGGTGGAGTCACCATCCCTCGATGTGTTTAAAAAAAGACTGGACATGGCACTTGGTGCCATTATCTAGTTGAGGTGTTAGAACATCAGTTGGACTCGATGATCTTAAAGGTCTCTTCCAACCTAGAAATTCTGTGATTCTGTGACTTTTCATAACTTCCAAGGAAAGGGGGCTAACAGTATTTATTAGTTTTGACAGATACATTTTCAAGGTAGCCAGAAGCATTCCCCACCAGAACTGTCAAAGCTCGAGAAGTAACCAGAGTATTATTACAAGAAATAATAGCATGCTTCAGAGTTCCAGCCACAATATCCTCAAATAGAGGATCACATTTCATTTCCAAAATAGTGCAACAGATTAGTAGCCACCTGAGAATAGATTGGGAACTTCACACTCCATACCACCCCCAATCAAGCAGCCAGGTAGAGAAAATGAATCCTTTGATTAAGCAGCAGATTGTAAGACTGGGGCAGAAATTTAATCTACTCTAGCCCCAAGCTCTTCTGTCTCAGGCATATTTTCATTAAAATCCTTTCATTAGGATTTTTCCTGCTGAAGTTGAGAAGTTCCAGCAACAAAGTGTAAACAATGGTTATCTTCTGCTGTGGAATGCAACAGGTGGATCCGTGATTGGTCTCCTGTGGATATTTGGATTTACTGACCACTCACGGCAGAGCTGGCTCTCACTCTCTGCCGTGAGAGTATATATATCTCATAAAATAATAAATCAAGCCTTCTGATCATGGAGTCAACATTCTCATCTCTCTCTTCACCTGCAAACCCCTGTGACCACGGTCACAGTTGGTGACCCCGAGTGACTGAATAGGAAAATCATCACTTGGTGCGACCCCCAGAGGAGCATTGCTGCATTTGGGTAAACTCTGAATGTGTGGCATGGATGGTCACTTCACAAGTGACCACAGAAGTGGATTCTAGCCAGGAGCTGAAGAACTGAAGATCCTGATTTGGACGGAGTTCTCAGCTAAGGCTGACCACAAAGAGAACCTTCTGAAAAGCCTCCAGGAAGATGTCCGGAAAGCCTAGAAGCATCATGCAGTTAGCCAGAGTGTGCTGGACACTGTCACAAGGTGTAATAAGTAGCAATACGTTTGTTCATTAATAGCTAGATAATTTAAATTATAAAACAATAGCTAAACAGCTCTTGTTTAGCAGGATATAATGTATATCTATGTGCAGTCACATATGGTAAAACTTTTAACTTCGTGAGAATTGCTTTGTTTACAAACCCCCCTCATAGGTATAGGAGACCCTCTGTAACTAGATACAGCTACATCTGGTAACAATTATTAACTTCGCTAGAATTGCTTGGTTTGCAAATGCCACCCCATAGGTATAGGAGACCCTCTGTAACTAGATACCGTCACATATGGTAACACTAATTAACCTTGCAAGAATTGCTTAGCTTGTAGAATTTAGACTTATAGATATGCCTTATAAGGAAAGCGGCCAAAGAGGAAGACTTGGGGCCTTCATCCCACGACCACCAGAAGGCAGAAAAAGACCCCCTAGCAACCGGAGGAGCAAGCGCAGAAGACAGACCACGTCATCCAGGAATCCGGAAGAAAGGGACAATAAAAAGCAAACTTTAAAGGGGGAAAGGCGCGCGTCTAAGAGGAGCGGAGACTCCTGGCCGCCCAGCGCTGAACCTTGCTTATTCTTGGTTGCATAATAATAAAGATAATTATACGATTCTTAAATTTGGTGAATTCGTTTATTACACAAGGTACTGTTGGTTTTTCCCCTCCTGAAGAGGCTGGCCTTAGCAGATTATGGCTGAAAAGGTGGTGGGGTCGTCCCATCAAGGCCAAGGTTCCTTTCTCCCCTTCAGAGGAGAAACTTATTGCCCTCTGGCACAAATGGGGTGAAGAGGACGGATTTCCCCTGTTGGAGACATATTTCTATGTGTTTTTTCGATGAGAAAAGCTCTTTGGCTTTTTCACGGATGTGCTGTATGCCCTTGATATGTTCGTATGGGAATGCATGGAATCCATCTTCCGAGCTGTTCAAACCATGGTTTAGGGCACCCCCGCGTTTACCCAGTGTTCTGCATGCTCTTTTCGATCTTGAAACTGAGAGCAGCTGTTTCTCCCTGGATTGCTAACTGCAAGGGGCTAGCCCCGTTCCTCCCAATTCCCACGGGAGAAGATCTTTTGGGGGAAGGCGATCTGCTGCTTCCCAGCCCCCCTGAACCGCAGCGGGGGCAAAGTTTCGCCTGCAGCAGAAAAAGTTTTTTCTCTGCGTCTTAGGAGCATGCTCAGACGGAGCTGTCTTTTTTCTCCCCGTTCCTCTCCGGGGAATCCTGAGTGGGCTGCGCCGCCCCTGGCTGCCCTGCAGGTCCCGCCCCGGCCGGACCGCTGGACCCCGCTCCGCTCAGAGATGAGGGCGGCACCAGTCTCCGAGGCCCCATCCGCTGGTCCAGCGGGGCCACCTCCCGGACCCGCCCCGCGGCTGCCTCCCTGGACAGCCCCGCCCGCGGCTCCGCCGGCTTCCCCGCCTGCGCCTGAGAGCTCAGAAACACTGCTTCCTGCAGCTGCACTTGTGTTGCTAGGCAACCGCTTTTGCAGTCTGCGCCTGCGCAGCCGACCTCCGACGCACCGTTTCCCGCGGCTGCGCCGGTTTAGCTAGGCGACAACGACCTGCCGCAGCCCCCACCGCCGCCCGTGCCGGCTCCGCCGCTTTTGCCTTCGGCGACCGCATTCTCTCTGGCCTCGCCGCCTTCCGCCGAACCGGTCCCAGTTCAGGATGCTGCTGACAACGACGCTGAGCCCACGGGACCCTCGGAGCAGCCCGCTGTCCCGTCGCCCCAGGAGGCAGCTGCCGCGGCGGCTCCTGCACCCAGCGTGACTTCCCCCCCGTTTTTTAGGTTGTCCTGGGACTGCCCCTGCGGGGGGAACTGGGACAGGGGAAGAGGGCGTCATCCTCTCCTTCCGTGGAGGAGGCATGGCCCGACAGCTGGGTGCGGGTGCAGCCCGTCTGCCTGTCTTCACGATCAGCGTTCTTGGCGGGTTGGCTGGTTCGGTCAGGGGTTCCTCCTTGGAGGTTCCAGAAGCCCCTGCCGCCCCTCGCGCACCCCAGTGGCGAGGGGCAGGTGGGTCCCGAAAGTTCGGCCTTTGATCCCCAGGCCAGAGAGGGTTGGGGTTGTACCGGGAGGCAGATGGATGAAACACCTGTTGCATTTGCATTGCAGAGACAGAGGGCACAACGGGAAGCGATCATGGCTTGTTTGCTGTGGGGAACAAACATTCCTAGGCCCGACATGAAGCTCCTCGAGACAGCTCCTGTTCCCCCACTGCTGGCATGCTTCGGTGATTTTGGGGGGAGGGAGCGATTGGTCACTCGTTCTGCCATTCCATTGGAAGTGTGGTGCCAGGCTGTGGAAATGCAGAGCCCGCCTGGCGGACCGGGACTGGGCTGTTGTCTTGGTTCCTTGGGCCAGGGCCACCGCCCGGCCTCCTGCTGGGTTTGGGGGCTTTGCTTTTCTCCTTCTGGTCCTGGACCACCATTTTGTGGGCCAGGTCTGGGGTTCCTGATCCTTCCACATGGGCCAGGCTCCCCAGGGCCTCTCAGGCTCCTCTGCTGCTGCTGCTGCTCTTTCCAACAAAAAAAAAAAAAGGTTGAAATAGCTGGCAGCAGCTCAGAAGCATTCAGGGGCCAAAAATTCCAAAAATTAGCTTCAGCCCAAGTTGATCAATAAAGGGCTGTGGCCAGGACATTCCAGAAGTTTTTTCAAAATTGTTTGAAATTGTTTGATGACTGTCAATGGACTTTTGATAACTATTGATGGATTTTTCTTCAGCAATTTGTTCTTTCAGGATTCTGCAAGCCTGTTTCAGGACCAAAAGGGACTTTCAGATATGGCAAAGAGGAGCATCTTCAGTCCATGGACTTTTCCTGAAACTCAGCTGTTTGGACTTGAATTTTCTTTGCATTGTTTTTGCATTTTCTTATATTGTAAGATTGTTTTAGTAATATGATAGAATTTTATGTTCTACAGGTGAAGAAATTCCCTGTTCATTCCACACCAGCACTTGATTGAGGTTTGGATTGGCAAAAGATAACCCATCAAGTGTTTGTTCTTTCCTCTGCATGAGTACAGCAGATGAAACTACAAACACTTTTGGTTTTAATTTAACTAAATAAAAAAAGGTGACATGTCACAGACATCTTTTTTGAAAAATCCTTTCTTGAGATTTTTCTCCCTTTTGAGAAGCTGTGGCCTCAGCAACAAATGTAAACAATGGTTATCTGCGGCTGTGGAATGTAACAGGTGCATCCGTGATTGGTCTCCTGTGGATATTTGGATTTACTGACCACTCACGGCAGAGCTGGCTCTCGCTCTCTGCCAAGACACAGATCTTTGTTATCATTCTTTTTGATTCTATTCTTAGCTAGCCTTCTGAGAACTTTTCCTTCTATTTCTTTTTAGTATAGTTATAAAGTTATATATATATATATATCATAAAATAATAAATCAAGCCTTCTGATCATGGAGTCAACATTCTCGTCTCTCTCTTCACCTGCAAACCCCTGTAACCATGGTCACACCCTTCCACTGACACTATTGCAAATTCGAACTAAACCTCAGGCTAAAAAAAGCTGAGTCTTTTTGAAATGCTTTATAGAAGACCATATAGAATACAAATAAGAATGTCCACCCACATTAGAGAAGTAACACTGGCCACCTACATGGTAGCTTTAAGCAAACAGTTCAAAGAAATTGAAAACACGTGGCTGGAACTCGGAGCAAGGTGTTAGATAAGCCAGTACATAACATACAGTCTGGAGATTATGTATATGTTAAGCCTCTTGCAGAAAAGACTTTGGAACCACAGTCAGAGGGACCACTGCAAGTACTTCTCACCACCTTCACTGCAATCAAGGTCAAGGAGCAGAATGCCTGGATACATCACTCTCGAGTGAAGAAGGCCCCAAGAGCCCCTTAGAGAGTGACACCAGGAGACAATGAACTGAGATTAAAACTTACTCAGACAAAATGAGTATATTGCAGTCGAGGGTAGTTCATACTTTAGTTTACAGAATTGTTTTGTATGTAATTATAACTGAAGTTTTAGAACTAGAGAGTACCTCTATCCAAAGCGATGCTGAATAGCCTTAGTCCCAGGCTTTTAATCAGTATACTGGATCCATGGGAGAACTTTCTGAGATAAAAGATTTAAACCTATCCACTGTAGTAATCCATGGGAATCAGGTATATGAAGAGCAAGAATGGCAAGAATGAGAACATCTCAAAAATCCAACCAGCCTGCTCCTCTTTGCTAAGAACATTGTTTTAGGGCTAGACAACGTGGTTACCAAGACAGGTATATCTCAAGAGCAGAATAAGAAAAGATCTAACTGGCATATTAGGGACAGGATTAGGAGTTTTAAATGGAATTGATTCAGAAATACTGATGGATAAACTGGCCACTGCAGCAGGTGGCCTAACAAAATTGAAGCAGCCTTTACAGTCATCTCTATTGGAATTAGAAACTAGCCAGTAGCAGCTTTCAAAAGCACTGCCAAAGTGAGAAAAGGCCAGGGACCAAGACCACAAGTTAATAGTAGAAGCACTTAGCACAGTTCAAGATAACGTGTCTTTCAGTTGTATGCAAACACAGTTATAGATGCAGGCAACAGCAGCTCTGATCATACGGGAAGGGGGTGAAAGTAATTTTCCAGCTGAAATTCAGAAAATTGCCTGAGATAATGTGATTGATTTTGAAAAGAAGTTTCAATCCTGGTAAACTATAGTAAACTTCACCTATGATCCTGCTTCTAATGTAGCTACTGCCTTTTTGCTTACCATATGTAATGCCATTGTTTACGTTACCCATCCCATCATTGCTCTAAGATTAAATAATGAAAAAACAGTGTTCTACCCTTCAGAACATAGAGTGTGAACACGAAAAGTGAATGAAAAGTGGCAAACAGAACTTAGAATCCTGTATTACTAGAGAACAGCTGAGATTAATTTGTGAAAGCAATACTATTAATGCCCAAGATGTGTTTGGACACTGAACAGGGTATTTGCCACTTTGAAATTCATCCAGTCACTGACCAGAAAACTGTGCTTGTATATACTGGTAAAAGTTGTATATGCCTAAGAACTGCTTGTGCTTCTGTAAAGATTGATAACAACGATGTTATTTTGTCTAGCAGAAATCATTTTAATTTTTGTATTTGTAATTTGTTAAGATTATTGAGCGTAGTTTTTTTTACTTAGCCCGAGTGACATCCCACCAGTTGCTTAAAATCAATTACACAATGAATCACAGACTATCACCTACTCCTATTAGAATGGACCTTACATTAGTAAAACAATTAATTAAATACCAAGACCTACAAGAGATCTTGAAGAAAAGCCCAAGAAAGCAGAGAGAACTGTCCAACATGATACAAAAAGAAATAACTAGAATTCTGCAAAGAATAAAACAAAATGCAGATCATCACTAGTAAGATGCGATCTTTAAGTAGTCACAAACTGCAAATAGAATCTTTAATAATTTGTGTCATCTCATTGTAGTTTTGTTAATATTAGTTAGAATAAGTTCAAGATTATCCATTATATTTCTAATTTGCAATTGTGGAATACTACAGCGAGTAGCTGTGTTAACTTCCTTTTCAAACGTAAATGGCAAAGCACTAAAGTATACTTAATGTCATAAGAATTTGCATTAAGTAAAAGAATTTACTTCCTGCTTTTTAAGAAAGGGAGTAATGAGGCAAAGTGTAAATTTTCCTGGGTAGAAATCCATTTTAATTTAGGTGAAATGTACATCTTTAAGTTAAGTCTGTAGTTTGAAACATAGATATGTAGCCTGACTGCAAGGCCTAGGCTCAAGGATTCAGTGAAAGACAGAGATAAGGGGGGGGAGACAGAGGGTGATAGAGACAGAGAGACTGCTGTAAGAGCAGGTCAATCTGACCTAAGAATTTTTTCTGATAAAGAACTAGCGGCAAATGCCACGTGAAATTTGTAAAAATGAATATGTATGAACCTATTGTGAAACTGTATGCATATGTATCTGAGAGAAGAATAAAAAGGGACCTGAAGTTCCCAGATGTAAGCATGTCTTTTAAATAATCTCCACATGCCTCTACATGCGTCCGGCGCTGTAATAATAAACATAGCGGCTTTACAACTTTCACAAAGTTGTTGAGTTTTTCGCTGTCTCTGCAAAACAGCCCACCCAAAAGGAGATCAAATGTTATGAAAAGATTGGAGGAGGATTGAAAGAAGGCAAGTGGAAATTACCTGACAGGAGAGAACTAGTTTCTAAAGGTTTTACCAGGAGGATTTTGCGGAAACTGCATCAGTGAACACATTGGGGGGCTCAAGCCCTGGCAGAACGATTTTTGAAATTTTTCAGGTGCAAGGGAATTTACAAATTGGCCAAACAAGAGGTACAAGGGTGTCCCGTCTCGGCTGTTTTAATGGCCTGGAAAGGCTCGGGATGGCCTTGGGGCAGCCTGCGCTCCAAACGATGAAAGGAGTCTTCAGGTTTTTCGGTCTTCAGTGTTGTTTATTAATTCTTATCTACAATATTTTCTCCCGGCCTGACAGAGGTCCGCACAGCAAGCCAGCCATGAGCACACTGACTGCCCTCGGGGTGGTCGCTTATATTTATACCAAAAACTAAGTGTAAGATATTTACCTTTTCTCCCCAATTCCTTTCACTCTTATTGACAAGTGCACATTCAGTAAGATCCAATCTCAAAGTGCCACCACCACCATCGAAGATGGATGACAAGAAGAAGAAGAAGAAGGACAGGACACGCCCTAATTCCTCCATCTTGTCCCTTTAGAACCCCCTTGTACCGAGATTCTAAACCCTGTGTTTCACACTATAATCAATCTATCTCTTCACCATTTATCCCCGTGTGATCCTCCCATCCTCATACAGCTGTTACTTCCCGTGCAGGATCAAAGTCTAACCACCAAACACTTCTGGCAACGTTCCAGGACCTCCGAGCCCCCCAAGGGTGGTCTCGGTGACTCTGCATATCAGGAATGCTGTGCTGAGTTCCCACACAAGGGTGCCTGATTTGTCAGAGAATTAATAAGACAAGGGCAAAACAGGCCACCCTGGGTGTAGTAAACTTCATGGACTTAGGTAAGGCCCCTTGGAGAATCTGAACAATAGGAATGCTGAGGCAGCAAATAAGTTCCTGTCTCCCTGGCCCCCTGCCCCATAGCTTATCTCTGTAACCCTATAGGCCAATATACTTAACCCTTATCATTGGTCAAATCAGGATCCCCCCGAACCCTATAAAAGAGGCATACTTTAGCCCATTCAACAGAAGAAGAGCTGTTGCTGGGACCCTTCACAGACTTCCCCAATAAAGCCATCCCTGCGTAACCGCCAGCGCCTCTCCTTCTCTCTCTCTCGCCATCTGCTGCAGCCTCAAGCCAAGGGCAATCTACCTTAGCAAGCAATGAGCTGAAATCCTAAGAGAGCTGATACCACTATAGAGCTGATCACTACAGAGTTTTCTTAGGACGTTGGCCTGCAGCACCGGCCTGAGCTAGCTTAGCTTTGGGCACTCTGTCTCCCTGGGGACTGAGCTCCTGAGTTATCTTGCACTGATTTATGATAAGGCCAAATCAGAGGCTCTATTACTTGGGGAGCTGCCCCATTGCGTACCAACCATTTGAAAGAATTCAGGTTGATTTCACAGAGTTGCCAAAAGTGGGAAGATTCAAATTTGTGCTTGTGGTTGTGGACAAATTGACCCATTGGGTGGAGACTTTTCCTAGCCCAAGGGCAATGGCTCAAACAATGTCCAGAAAATTGTTGGAAGAAATTGTACCCCGATATGGGGTGGTGAATTGCATTGATTCGGACCAAGGGACACATTTTACATCAAAGATTATTAAGCAGATGTGTGATGCGCTAGACATCCGGTGGGAATACCACACTCTGTGGCATCCCCAGAGTTCAGGACAAGTGGAAAGAATGTATCAGACCTTGAAGGCGCAGTTATCTAAATTGATTTTAGAAACTCAGATTTCTTGGTTGAAATGCCTTTAGCATTGCTTAATATCAGAACGATGCCTCATTCGGAGACGGGGTTCTCACCATTTGAAATGTTATATGGAATGCCATATAGACACGAAATGCCGGTGGGACACCCCAGGTTTGAGGACTGTCAGATTTAACCATATGTGGTTGTAATCAACAAGAATTTGCAAGAACTCAGAAAACAAGAGATAGTGGCTCAGAGTGCTCCTCTGGGATTTGCTATCCACAAAATCCAACTGGGTGACAGAGTGCTTGTGAAAGTCTGAAAGGAGGTACCCCTCTCTCCTGAGTGGGAAGGTCCCTTTCTTGTGCTCCTGACAACAGACACAGCCATTCGGACAGCGGAGAAAGGCTGGACAAACGCATCTAGGGTGAAGAAAGTCGAGCATCAGGAGGAAGCGCCCAGGTGGAGGGTCACTTCTTCCCCAGGTGACCTGAAATTCAGACTCCAACGTCCTTGTAAATGACCGACAGCGAGCGGATAAGTTGTATACTGTCTGATTGTGTATGCTATCCATTTGTACACTTCAAGTGTGAGTATTGTCAGGGGGTGTTTGTTGTTCACTGTAGAAGGGGACAGTGGCTGAAGGGGCTATGCACTCAGTGTCTGGAGGAAGAGCTCGAGCTGACTGACCGAATTCTAACCTTAGCCACAAATTTGGGAATCATTGAATTAGATTCACAGGAGAGGTTTCAGATTTTTCAGAATGGGGTGCGTGGAAAGCTTAGATCAAAAGCGAAGATTCTGGATGTGGAGTGCTGGAAGTCAATCAAAGTACCGTGCAGCTCCGATGCCATCAGAGTTTCATGGTGGGGTGCCTTTAAAAGGAGGTATGCCGCTAGGTCCGAGAATGTATTCCCCGAAGAATACTCCTGCTGCCGTGAAGGTGGTCTTCCTCGCCACTGGTGGCACCCCAGGGGGCGGAGGCAAAGGCAGAGGAGTACGCCTGGTGGGAATCTTGATTAGCCTTTGCCTAGTCGTATGCAGGACGCAGAGTCTGCACATTGAGGTCCCGATGAGAGGTGGAAACGAGAGCTCCGCAGATGAGTATGAAATTGCACTCAGGTGGTCCCAGTTGTGCAAGGGGACGGGAAACCATCATCATACCAAGCCCTTGAAGAACATCTCAAGGAGCCTGGCAGTTACTGTTGGAAAACGGCAGGAGGGTCAAATTGTGTGAATTGGAAAAGGGATTTGGTGTATGAATCCCGAGGCAGGGCCAAGGAATGGGCAGTCAGATGAGCACAAACACCAGATACAGAAACGAAATGCAGAAATATTGCCAATCCCCATTTGTAACCAATGCAACCGAACCACGTGGGTTGGGGGGAAGATGGAATTGATCTTTGTTGCGTATCACCAGGTGAATCACAGAATCACAGAATCACAGAAATTCTAGGTTGGAAGAGACCTTTAAGATCATCGAGTCCAACCCATGTTCTAACACCTCAACTAGATAATGGCACCAAGTGCCATGTCCAGTCTTTTTTTAAACACATCGAGGGATGGTGACTCCACCACCTCCCTGGGTAGATGATTCCAGTATTTGACCACTCTTTCTGTAAAATACTTCCTCCTTAATTCTAGCCTGTATCTCCCTTGGCGCAGCTTGAGACTGTGTCCTCTTGTTCTCTTTGTTGTTGCCCGGAAAAAGAGACCAACCCCCAGCTCACCACAGCCACCCTTCAGGAAGTTGAAGAGAGTGATAAGGTCACCCCTGAGTCTCCTTTTCTCCAGGCTGAACAACCCCAGCTCCCTCAGTCATTCTTCATATGGCTTGTGTTCCAAGCCCTTCACCAGCCTCGTTGCTCTCCTTTGGACACGCTCAAGCATCTCAACATCCCTCCTAAACTGAGGGGCCCAGAACTGGATGCAATACTCAAGGTGTGGCTTCACCAGTGCCGAGTACAGGGAAGAATGACCTCCCTGCTCCTGCTGACCACACTATTCCTGATACTGGCCAGGATGCCATTGGCCTTCTTGGCCACCTGGGCACACTGCTGGCTCATGTTCAGCCGACTGTCAACCAGCACCCCCAGGTCCCTTTCCACCTGAGCACTGTCCAGCCACACCGTTCCTAGCTTATATTGTTGCAGGGGGTTATTGTGGCCAAAGTGCAGGACTCGGCACTTGGACTTATTGAACTTCATCCCATTAGATCCTGCCCATATATCCAACCGTTCATGGTCCCTCTGCAAAGCCCTCCATCCCTCTAACAGATCGACACACGTTCCCAGCTTAGTGTCATCTGCAAATTTGCTAATAAAGGACTCTAAGCCCTCATCCATGTCATCAATAAAAATATTAAACAGAACTGGCCCCAGCACAGACCCCTGAAGGACACCACTGGTGACTGGTCGCCAGCTGGATGCAGCACCATTCACCACCACTCTCTGGGCCCGGCCATGCAGCCAGTTCTGAACCCAGCAAAGAGTGCTCCTGTCCAAGCCACGGGCTGCCAGCTTGTCTAGGAGTATGCTGTGGGAGACAGTGTCAAAGGCCTTGCTGAAATCCAAGTAAACAACATCTACAGCCTTCCCTGCATCCACTAGGCGGGTTACCTGGTCATAAAAGGTGACCAGGTTGGTCAAACATGACCTACCCCTCCTAAATCCATGCTGGCCGTGTCTGATACCCTGGCCATCTTGTAAATTTTGCGTGATGGCGCTTAATATAAACTGTTCCATTATTTTGCCAGGTACTGAGGTCAGGCTGACTGGTCTGTAATTACCAGGATCTTCCTTTGCACCTTTTTTGTGAATGGGTATCACATTGGCCAGCTTCCAGTCATCCGGAACCTCACCAGTGAGCCAAGACTGTTGGTAAATGATGGAGAGTGGCTTTGCAAGCTCGTTTGCCAGCTCTCTCATTACCCTGGGGTGGATCCCGTCTGGTCCCATAGATTTATGAACATCTAAGCATTTCAGTAGTTCTATGACTGCCTCCTCTTGGATAATGGGGGGACCATTCTGCTCCCTGTCACCATCAACCAGCCCAGGCGGGCAGGTGTCTTGAGGGCAAGTCATCTTCCCACTAAAATCTGAGGCAAAATAGGCATTAAGCACTTCTGCCTTTTCCTCATCTTCAGATACTAAGTTCCCTCCTTTGTCCAATAAAGAACAAAGGTTGGTCTTACCTTTCCTTCTACCATTAATATATTTGTAAAAACATTTTTTATTATCCTTTACAGAAGTTGCCATTCTAAGTTCAAACTGAGCTTTGGCCTCCCTAATTTTTTTCCTGCATGCTCTAGCAGCCTTCTTGAGTACTTCCTTAGAGACCTGACCCTTCTTCCAACTCTGATACATCCTCTTTTTATTCTTAAGTTCCTCCAAAACCTCCTTGCCCAGCCAGGCTGGACGTTTACCCCACTGACTGATCTTTCGGCACACAGGGATGGTCTGTTTTTGTGCCCACAAGATCTCTGTTTTGAGGAATGCCCGCCTTTCCAGGACTCCTTTGTTTTTAAGGGTTTTTTTTGACTTTTTTAAAGTCAATTTGCCACTGCTGTCCAGGCTCATGGCCTCTCCCAATCTGACCGAGTTTTGGCCTGGAGGTATTTTTGGGGTTAGTCTGGAGGCAAGGATCACACTGTCAGTTTACCTGAGTAATAGTGGCATGTAAATTCCTGACGACGATTCTTTCAATTAGATGTGTGTTCTAGAAAGCTTGGGGAAATTATTACTTCCAAGTCAACACTTCATTTCGATGCACTCTGTAACACTGGCAGCCACGGTCATTCTGGGAAAGGAGCCACACTTTATAAAAGCTTTTAAGTAGTTAGGCCTTAGAGTGTTTTCTAGTGCTCCTCCGTCACTAGTGACGACGAAAATGGAAAGGGATTACCAACTCTCTTTCAATGGTAGCCCACCCCTTATGGTTGCATGTGTCTTTTGATTAATATTATTATATTCTGGCTTACCTTCAAGGAAATCTGTCTCTAATTACTTCACCTTTTGTTACTTTCTTTGCCTCTCCACCCGCCAGCTCATTTTCTTCTTCCAATTCTAAGCTCACTCTCTGGTGTGCCTTAATATGCCTTTTCAGGTAGCTGAACTGCTTCTAGCAGCCGGATTGTCTCTTCTTTCTTTGTGAGGTTAGCAGTCTCCTCTCCTTCTAGATGGTTCCGTGTGCATGCACGACTCCGAATGCATACTTCGAGTCTGTATAGATGTTTATTTTCCTTTCTTTTTGCTGTTTCTAAGGCATGGGTCAGTGCATTTATCTCGGCCTTCTGTGCAGAGGTACCTGTTGGCAAGGGTCTAGACTCTATTACCTCTCTGCAGGTAATTACTGTGTACTTAGCATGTCACTTTCCACTGGCAATGTAGCTGCTCCTGTCAGTGAACTAGGTCTCTGCATTGTCCAGAGGAGTGCCTTTCAAGTCTGGGCATCTGGAGTAGGTGGCTTCAATGGTCTCCAGGCAATCGTGGTATACTGCTTCTCCTTGATTCCACTGAGAAAAGAAGCTGAGTTGACAATATTAGTCACTACTATCTCTACATCATCTTGCTCTACCATGATGGCCTGGTATTTCAGGAACGTCTGTGGTGAGAGCCAGTTGCTGCCCTTTACTGCTAGTACTGCACACACTGTGGGACACTAGCACAGTCATTTTTGTCCTAGGGTAGACTTGGGTGCCTCTTGAATATTCAGCACGACTGCTGCTACAGTTCTGAGGCAACCTGGCCATCCTTTGGCTGTTGCATCAAGTTGCTTAGAGAAGCAAGCAACTGCCCTCTGGTATGGACCTAAGTCCCGAGCCAGTATTCTCAGGGCAATTCTTTGTCTTTCATAGGAAAATAGAAAGAATGGTTTACTTACATCTGGAGGTCTCAAAGCTGGAGCTGACATGAGGGCATCTTTTAGCTGGTGAAAGGCCCGTGTGGCTTCTTTGTCTACTGGAGATCTCTGTTTCTATTGGCAATAAGAGCATAGAGGGGTCTGACGAGCAGTCCATAATTATAAACTTACAGCCGGCACCACCCTGCCATGCCTAAGAAGGTTCGAAGTTCTTTTATTGTCTGGGATTTCAGGGTTTGGCATAAGGCTTCCCTGCCCTAAAGTCTGTTGCCCAGCACTCACTTCGTACTCCAGGTAGATAGCTTTCTGTTTCACTACCTGTGCCTTTTTCTTTGAGACTCTGTATCTTTGGAGTCTTAGGAAATTCAAAAGGCTTACTGTCTAGGCCACGCATGCTTCTTTCGTCTGAGTGGCTACTAGAAAATCATATACATACTGCAACAGCCTCCCTTCTTCTTGTGGATCTTCCCAGGACTCTGGGTCTTTGCAAGTTGTTCTCCAATTGGAGTGGGGGAATTTTGAAGCCTTCAGGCACATGGACCATATGAGCTGTGTTTTGCACTGCTTCTAGGGCTTTTTCATTCGAATGCAAAATTTTTCTGGCTGGCTTTGTGGATAGAGAGGCAAAAGAAGGCATGTCTCAGGTCTAAAACAGCAAACTAGGTTAGCTCAGGTGTTAAACAAGTTAGCAAAGTATATGGATTTGCTACTACAGCGTATAAATTCTTTGTTATCTTTTTGACAGCCCTTAATCCAGTACTATCAATTAATGGGCTGATTTCTTCTCTATCTTCTTTTTGAGGGCGTACTGCTCAATTCTCACTGGTTGTGTTCCTTCCTTAAGCTTGATTACTATGGGGGGGCATTTTTCACTCTCTTTGGTACAGCAGAGATCCATACTTCCAAAAAATACTGATTTACTTATTCTAATATCTCCTTTCTAATGTCTTCCTTAATTTAAATGGCTGTTAATGTTAAGCCTAACATCTTTATATCGTTTGCCTCCAGAGTAACTTCTTCATTTGAGAATGTTTAGCGAATTGAGCATATGCAAAAGCTTCTAAGTACACATGTTACTTTAAAGGTATGCAAAAGTATGCCTTCTCAGACTGGCTAGTTGTTCTCCACACTACAACATAAACATTCTCCTCAGGTACTAAAGATTTATTTAAAACTGAATATATGGCTCCTGTATCAACTAAAATTCTACTCTTCTTTCTTCTGATGTCACTGCCTCTTGCAGAGGGGTCTGTTACCTCTTCGTTGTGGATGAAATTGGACTGACAGGAGGGGGATGGGTGCTAATGGGTATACAGTTGGAGCCTGAGTCCTCTTCCCTTTTGGGGAGGTCATCTTCATCTTTCTTCCTTTACTTTAGGAGGAGCCTTTAACAAATCATATGTATTCATTTTGCCAACTGAAACTGTAATGAACAAAAATTCAGTTGATTTTTTTTCTGTGAGAAAAAAGTCACCTGTACTGCTGGGCTGCTGCTTGTGTTATGGTAATTATGAGTCATTGTTGTTAATAGTTGTTTTTGTTTCAGTAAAAGCCCTGGCTGGGGCGAGGTAATGGCCCTTCTCCGAGACAGTAAGGGGTGGGGACCTTCCAGACCGGTGAGGAGAAGAGACAGGGGCGGGGGGGGTGTTATGCAAAGTGATTTCAAGACCAGCATGCTGTGGGGGACTACGGCTCGAAATGTACTGAGAAGACCCCAAAAACAACGAGCAAAATAAGAGTTGAGAGACTGGAGTGATGTCTGGACGTGAGGAGCCGAGTGCTGAGCCTGCAGATATGCGGAACACCTTTGGAGTCCCTCTCGCCCTGACCATGGGAGTCGTCCCCAGCGCCGGGACTGAGGGGGACGGGGCCGAGAAAAGTAACATCAGATGGGATCACCACGCCCTAAAGGCTCCCATGAGGACTTGATCCCTAGCTCTGCCCCTAGTGGACAAAGCTGCGCATATCCTCCTCCTCTGAGTCGCCCTGGGAGAGACGACGAGAGACTGCAGCCCCACCGAGCTGCCCAATCCTGAGCTGATCACTTTTAATAAAGGCATTAAAAAGGAGAAGAAGTCTCCTGGCCCTGTTTATTTCAGCTGGGGCGCTCGTCCGGAATAGCCACGCCAAGGGAGGACATCAGGACTGGCCATCTTGGACCTCCAGGACAGCTGGCTACCAGGACCAGAGGGATCAGCTCAGGAGCAGCGACACAGAGGAGCACCGGAGCACCGTACTGGTGAGAAAGCCGGTGGCGGGAGCGGGAGACGTGCGCATGTGTGTGTGAATGAGACAAGGGCCGGCAGCCGGACCTTCGAAGTGAGAGCAGACTCCTCAGTACCGCGTTTTCGAGCATTTGCGAGAAAGCCGGCCGGGAACAGGGGAAAGCGAGTGGAATTAGTGTGAGTGAGTTGTCTCCTAAGGGAGAAAAAGGGGCCCTCCCCCTCCGGGTGTGAGGAGGGAATATTTGTATGAGTGGCATGCACCCAAAGTAAGTCCTGACAAAGGGAAGTTAGGCAGATTTGTAAGTCCTGAGTAGGATTCGGGCAGCATTTGTATGTCCCGAGAAGGATTCAGGTAAGATTTGTAAGTCCCGAGAAGGATTCGGGTAGCTCACAAGCCCTGCAGGCAAAGTAAGTCCTGACAAAGGAGTCAGGCACAAACCCCAGCGAAAGAGGCTGCAGTTTGCTTTTAAGTCCTGATATGGTGAAGCCTAAAAATTGGCAGGTTAGGCAAACTAAAAATCAGGCAGTTGTTTTTCCTGACTGAGAGAGTCAGGCACGCCCCGGATTCTTAGGCCGAAGTTTTGTGTGTTCAAGTCCCAATAGATGTAAGACCTGACATTGGGAAAGTTGGGCAATCAAGAGATTGGGCAGTTGTTTCAGTATAAAGTCCTGATCATCAGGCAGAAATTTGAAGTTCAGTGGAGGAGGCTGAAGCTCCTCAAACCAAGTTTTTTTTTAAATTCCCAGTCAGTAAAGGCACCTTTGGGACTTTTTTTACTATTGAGACCTGTAAAATGAGAGGGTGTAATAGTAAAAAGACCGGCAAGAGACTGAGGGATATACGTCCCAATAGTCCCTTAGGAGAACTGTTAGAGAAATGAGATTCTATAGAGGCCACGGAGAGATTAGATAAAGTGAAAATGATCCATTATTGTGTAGAAGTCTAGCCAGAATTAGAGTTGCAAGGAAGATGGCCTTAGTGTGAGACAAAAGATAAGTAGATATGCCAACAATTACATAATTATCTGGCAGCTTGAGGTGATACTGATTCTGAGTAATTATTGTATGTATCTTGCTGGGTAAAGAGCGCTATTGGGAATGAAGGGGTGCGAATTTGTAAGGTACAGAGGAAGAAAGAGGGGAATGAAAGAGGAGATGATGGAACTAGTAAAAGATGAGACCGCATAGATTATTTGCCTCCTTCTGCCCCTCCACCTTATAGTCCTCTTCTTCAAGCACCTCAAATGGCAGGTCCAGTTCTTCTCCTGGCTGCCATCTCATTACCACCTGTTCAAACTCCTCCTCCTACCTCTTCAGCTTCTGCTATGATAAACCCTGTATCTCCTCCGGTAACCACTCCCTCACAACCCCCTTCAGCTCCTCCAGTTCCTTCTGCATCACCACAAGTGCCTACTGCACCTGCTGCATTCTCCCTCCCTTCTCCAGCTCCACTTAATATTCACTCAGGCTGTTCTCCCCCTCCTATTGCTGTCCCTTTACCTCCTCCTAGTTGGGACACAAATGCCTCCTAGCCCGATAAACAGCTATTATCAAATGCACCTGCTGATGGGCAGAACGTTCAGGGTAACCCAGATATCCCTCAATGTAGTTTAGCATCTGAAGATGGGCCGTACTGTAGCACCAGATCCAAGACCTTCAAGGCAGACAGACTCTTTCCCCTCAGAGAGGTTTCTATGGGAGGAGTAGCAGGAGGTATTGGCTTTGTGAATGCTCCCCTAACTGCTTCTGAAGTGAGAAGATTCAAGAAAGAGTTGGAGCATTTAGTTGAGGACCCAGTGGGCATAGCTAACCAAGTAGATCAATTTCTAGGTCCAAATATCTACACTTGGGAGGAGATGAATTCCATCCTGAGTATATTATTTTCCCCAGAAGAGGTCCAGATGATTAGGGTAGCTAACATAGGAATATGAGAAAAAGATAACCGTCCAGGACCCCAGGTGCCATCAGGTGAACAGAAATTGCCACTAACGGATCCCAGCTGGAACCCTAACCAGGAGGAGGGGAGGAAGGCCATGAAAGAATAGAGATCTTTGATAATATGGGGGATCAAAGAGTCAGTTCCCAAAGGAACTAACACCCAATTAGCATTTGAGAGTACACCAGAGAAAGATGAAGCTCCTGCTGCCTGGCTTTACTGCCTAAAGCGGAACTTCCAGTTGTACTATAGAATAGACCCAGACACCCCAGAAGGTCAAATGCTACTAAAAGTCCAATTTGTTACCAAATCTTGGCCTGATATAAGGAGAAAATTGGAAAAGATGAAAGATTGGCAAGAGAAGGACATAAATGAGTTATTAAGAGAGGCATTGAAAGTGTATTTAAAGAGGGAGGAAGAAAAAGCAAAGGCCAAGGCTAAGATCATGGTTGCTGTAGCTAGAGAAAGTGCAGGGTGGGCAGGTCCACCACCAGGAGGAGGCAAGCATAGGTCTCTTGTACTGTCAGGTGCAAGAGGGATGGAGACACCTCAAGTCCCTTTGAGAGAATGACATTGCTATTACTGTGTAGAGGCAAGACACGTCAGGAGGTTTTGTAGAAACCTCAGTCTCGATGCAGCAATAGCCAGGGAACAAGATAATTTTGAGAAGATCCTTAAAGGTGATGATTAGAGGGTCAGGGGCTTTACGATTTAAGGGACCCGATGCAACATCTAGAAGAGCCGTAAGTAAACTTTGAGGTGGGACCCCTAAATGAAGAATTTGAATTTTGAGTAGATACAGGAGCAGAAAAGTCCTGTCTCAACAAAGTATTAAAAAAAGTATAGTATAGTGAAAAAACATCTGAAGTCAGACAAAAACAGCTAGGTAGAAAGGATATCCAATAGCACCAAAACTGGCCAGTAAGACTAAACTTGTAATAAGTGATGTGAAAGTAAAAGGTACCTTATTGTTGTCTTGTTGTGTGTGTGAGAGCGAGTCACAAAGTCAGTCTCAACTTCCCAGGCAGGTGGGAAGGGGGCAGTGGAAGTGTGTGTGTGACCTGAAAACCAGGCTTGTGTCCCCCGGGCAGGTGGGGGCTGTGGCTGAAGTGTGTGTGTGTGAACTGCAAATGAGACTAGTGTTCTCCAGATGTGTGAGAGAGCCGTAGCTGTAAGAGCGTGAGTGACACGCAGACAGCCTCACAGGTGAATGCGCACCAGAGGCAACCAGAGTCAGGGCCCTTCCAAGAATCTCAGAGATACTGAGACCTGTAAGCCAACCCCAGGCTGAGGGGGGGGCTACAGGGACCTGTGATTATCTAAGAATAATGATCCAGTTTCTGTCTTGAGGGTGTGAAGGAATGTGTGAGAGTGAAAATAGACAAATTAGAAGTAATGTAGATTGTGCATTACAAGTTTTACCACATCTCCTTAGAGAGAAGTGTATTATGTAGAAGAATGGTGTAAGAAAAAAAAAATTAGGTGTAAGGAGTTGAAAGAAGTAAAGAAGTATTTAAGCTCTAAGTGAAAGTAAGAAACAGAAGCAAGAGATAAAGAGATAAGATCTTAGAACAGAAAACCAGTGAATTAAATACACAGAAAAATAGGAGAATAAAAGTACTTTGAGAGTTAAATTAGCTGAGAAATACAGAGTATGTAGAAGTTGATGAGAAAAACATGTAAGCTATAGAAAAAGAGAAATTAACCAATAACATTAAACACAGAAACTGAGTTTTGATAAAATCATTAAATAGCAGACCATTAATGCCTGTGTTTGAAAGCCCGTTTCAAGTACTCTTCATTACTAATTCGATTGTGCAGACCAAAAGAAAAAGGTTGGACTCACATCACTCTCACCCCCTGGCATTGGACCGGGATTCAACATCAGGGTTTTTTTTCCCTCTGGAATTCTGGCATTGGACCGGACTGCACCCCATTCTCCTTCTGGCATTGGGCCAGACTCCCAGTTTTTCCCTCTGGCATTGGGCCAGAGTCCACACCACTCACCTCCGAGCACTGGATAAAGATTCATCTGCTTCCCAAGTTAATTCACCTGAGTATACTGTGATTTAAAGTTGACTCTCAGAAGGAAGAGTCAAAAAGACTGAACTGTGTGGGAAAAATTAGTATCAGAGTTCTAATATTGCTTAAAATGTTTTAAGACTGTTCTGTGTAAACTATGTTGGTAAAAAGTTTAAGACTGTAAATAAGTAATTCTGGTTAAGTTCCCCAATTTAATTCTAAAGACTCCAAGTTAATCCTCTACAGAACACTCCCCTGAGAGAAACCAAAATTATTAGGGAATAGACCAAGAGAAGTTTAACCAGAGAAGCGGGTAGAAGGGACTCTAAAGAGCTTGGAAGCTTCTTCTCAGTAAAATTCCCCAAGCAGCAAGGCCAGGTGGGCAGGCTGTGCAAGATGACCCATACCGGACTCTTGGGAAGGGCAGTAATAATGGCTCTGATTGCTGGTGGTGCTCTGGGGAGCCCAGAAGAGCCATGCAGTGAGTGCTACCAACCCCTCTATGAGGAGGAAGTGAAGTCCTTGTTGAGAGTCCGCATCAATTCTAACCCAAATAGTGTTAACCTCTCCCAATTGGTCCTTTATCAGAAAAATAAGAGAGTGTATTGGATAGCATACAATACTGCCACTTTTAGGCAGCCACTCCTAGGAGAGTGCCCTATAGGGGAAGCCTGGTTGTGTTTTGAATGTTATGCCCCTGAAACAAGCTCAGCAGATCTAGTAAAAAGAAAAGAAATAGTGAAAATGGTAAGAATTGTTTGTAAAAAGTATTTAGCAGTAGAGTATTCAGCCACAGAGTGGATCCCAAGAGATCCAAACAAATTAGAGTCTGTTAAAAAAAAAGAAAGAGACAAGTGTGATCACCAAGAAGTTTATGAATGTTATGAGTGTACTGGAAAAAGAGATAAACCCCTTTTGGAACACATTTCAGGAGAGCTCTAAACCCCTAGGTTTGATCGGTGATACCACAACACACACCAAATTGTCAGGAGACTGGTCTGGCAGCTGCACCGCTAGCGTGATAAAACCAATTTTCTTCTTATTACCCAAGGAAATTGGATCAAGTTTGGGAGTTCCTATATATAATGATTTGAGAGAAATTAAACAGAACAGGCAGAGTAAAATAGAAATTGAGAAAATCCAAAATTGTAAAAGCCAAGTTCGGATCCCAATATCTATGTTAAACAAAGTCATCCGGCTCCAGGCAGTATTAAAAATAAAGAATTCAATTATTAGGAACATTTCAAACGAAATAAAAATATTAGCATGTGTAAATAATCAAGATCAAACTCCTACACTTGATCCCAGTGAGTGAGAGAACCTAGAGATTTTAAAAAAAGATGTATGGAAAAGGTAGTTTTTCTCGTTGTGTGTGTACTTAGAAGATTGCTCTTTTTACTATGCTTATTTATCTGTTTCAGTAAAATAGTATTTGCCATGCAGACCAACCTGAAGAAACCAAGGAAAGTAACAAAGTTAAGTAACCGTGATTACCAAAGTGCACAAGAAATTTATAGTCGATTCAAAACAAAAAATTGTGAGTTGATGCAAGCTTAAAATTTAAGCTCGATCAAAGAAAAAGAGGGGGGATCGAGTGGTGTGTTATGAACAAAAATTCAGTTGATTTTTTTCTGTGAGAAAAAGGTTACCACTACTGCTGTGGTGCTGCCTGTGTTATGGTAATTACAGGTCATTGTTGTTAATACTTGTTTTTGTATCGGTAAAAGCCCTGGCTGGGGCGAGTTAATGGCGCTTCTCTCAGACAATAAAGGGTGGGGACCTTCCCGAACAGTGAGGAGAAGAGACCTGGCGGGGGGGGGGGGGGGGGGGGGGGGGGGGGGGTATGCAAAGTGACTCCAAGACCAGCAATCTGTGGGGGACTACGGCTCCAAACGTACTGAGAAGACCCCAAAAACAACGAGCAAAATAAGAGTTGAGAGACTGGAGTGATGTCTGGACGTGAGGAGCCGAGTGCTGAGCCTGCAGAGATGCGGAACACCTTCGGAGTCCCTCTCACCCTGACCATGGGAGTCGTCCCCAGCACCGAGACTGAGGGGGACGGGCCGAGAAAAGTAACATCAGATGAGATCACCACACCCTAAAGGCTCCCACGAGGACTTGATCCCTAGCTCTGCCCCTAGTGGACAAAGCTGCGCATATCCTCCTCCTCTGAGTCGCCCTGGGAGAGACGACGAGAGACTGCAGCCCCACCGAGCTGCCCAATCCTGAGCTGATCACTTTTAATAAAGGCATTAAAAAGGAGAAGTCTCCTGGCCCTGTTTATTTCAGAAATCGCTTTGTGTTTCAGATTGATAATCTTTGTATGACTTCATACACTGCTATCTTATGCTGCATGATGTACAACATGTTTGTTTTGCCTTCTCTTTGCCTTGTTTCCCTTTTCAAGGACTAAGACCAGTGGATTTGAGGGTGATCTGATCTCACAATCCTTTTGCCATTCTTGATGATTTCTTAAAACAAAAAACATATCAGCATACAAAACCTCATCTCATTTACCTTCTCATCTTAAAAACAGCATTAACTGCAATGAGGTATTATAAATCTTTTTATTTTCTGAGCTGCCCTTACTGGCAGCTTTGTCCCAATGAGCCTCTCCAAAAGGGGCTAGTTCAGGAATTTCTTTGCTCTGGTTAGTTCTCATTATCTTCTCCTCCTTATACTATCTTGTTTCTACTCAAGCCTCACCGTGTCTTTTTGCAGTTTTTCTTCATACAAAGACTTCCAGGTGGCAGGTATCAGATGTGATTCTCTACACACAAGCTTTAAGATATCAGGTTCTGAATTGGCTTGATCAGGAACCTTTAATTTACACTTAAGATACAGAACAGGAATACCAGCACCTCTCGCAAACTCTGCATTGCATATAAGGTGCCAGCTTCTCAATGCACTAAAAACTCTCAGGAATTGCCTGCAGGCTATCTTGTTTATCACTTTGGCATTTATCACTTAACCTCTACGGCAGGTTGTTCTCAGTCTAAGCTTACTATAATACCCACTGAAGTCCCATAAACTCATTCATCTCTTCTACCTAAACTCTGTTTTACAAAATGTCAGTCTTTTCTAGTTCTCTTCTTGCATGATCTAATTAAAGCATTGTTTCTACTGACACTCACTTTACTGCCTTGCAAAAGGCTGTGCTTGTTACAGCAAAAACTCTGATATGCTCATAAACACAGACACACACACACCTCCCCTTATCTCAAATTCACTAGAGCCAGGGCTTGAATTGCTGGGGGGGGGAATTCTTGGAATTCCTTTGATTTGCTTTACCAGTTAAACATAAATCGCCATACCATAGTTCTTCTGTGTAAAATGCTACACTTGTTGCAAACAAAATCTTAAAATCTCCACAAACACCACTATACAATCTGAGAATCAAATTACTACAATGCGGTGGAAGAAAATCACCACACAAAATCACTGGGAAAGGGCATATCTCTCAAAGTGTCGACTTTTCACAACACAGCATACAATAATTCAGCATTTACTCACATCAGCTTTCTCTGGACACAATCAAAATAACAGCACAAAGTAAAATTCTAAAGATCAAGTCAAAACTACTAGGGCAAAGGAATTCTCTGAGCTTGTACTCATGGTTAAAATGTGCCAAATCTACAGAAATCACATTTAAACACAATAAATACCCTCACTGACATTTCTCCACTTGTTCCACTTCTCTGCAGGGCAGTCTTTGCTCTTACAGCCCGCTTCAGCCAGTGCCTTAAGCCTCACCTGGATGCTTCAGACACGGGTAGAACTCACTTCTCCGCGCCATGGGTGAACTCACTTGATCGCTCTCTCTTTGATACACTACACACTTGCATGATTACGAACACATTAACATTAACTACACAATGCATTATCTATACAATGATACAGTGTCTGGACACTATACACACACACAGGTTCACTTGACCTACTTTCAGGGTCGCTAGCGGTCCGCCCTATCAGCCAGTGAACTCTCATCTCTAGTCTAGCTGCTCTATCAGCTGCATTTACAGGCTGAGCACTTAGACGTCTCTGAGTGACTTACTAAGCTGTCCTATCTCTCTTTATCCCCGGGCGTCCCTCAATATATACCATATCTTCTGCACGCCAGCAGGTCCTTGTCTGTCTTCGCAGGAGGCAAGCCGAGACAAACGGAGCTCCTCTGGGAAAATCCTGGGGCGTGCCTTGGAGGTCCGTCTATCCCTTCTGCCCCTGTGGGGACAGAGATGGTCCCATATGGGGTGCCAAAATGTTTTGAGGAGACAGCCAAAAACTCCACAACTTTGTCAAAGTTGTAAAGCCGGTATGTTTATTATTACAGCGCCGGACGCATGTGGAGATTACTCTCCTTAAGAGGCATGCTTACCTCTGGGAACTTCAGTTCCCTTTTTATCCCCCTCTCAGATACATATGCATACAATTTCACAATAGGTTCATACATATTCATTTTTACAAATTCTTAGGTCAGATTGACCTGCTCTTACAGCAGTCTCTCTGTCTCTCTCTATCACCCTCTGTCTCCCCCCCCCCTTATCTCTGTCCTTCACTGAATCCCTGAGCCTAGGCCTTGCAGTCAGGCTACATAGCTATGTTTCAAACTACACACTTAACTCAAAGATGTACATTTCACCTAAATCAAAATGGATTTCTACCCAGGAAAATTTGCACTTTGCCTCAGGGCTGAGGACGATCATTGGAGACCTCAGTCCCTTTGATCTCCAGGGTACTCACTGTCATCAACACCGCGGTTTTGGCTTCCTGGTCCGCCAAATTGTTTCCCCTGGTCCGGAACTGAATTCCTGCCTGGTGTACTTTCCCATGGACCACCGCAATGTCCTCCAACCCATTTAGAGCTTTTAAGATTTGCTGAATTAATTCTCCGTGCATCAGTCCCTTTCCCCTCATGTTGATCAGTCCCCTTTCCTCCCAAATTTTCCCAAACATGTGAACCACCCCAAAGCCATACCTGGAATCTGTAAAAATTGCTCCCTTTTTCCCATTCAGTCCCTTCAGAGCCCTCAGAACTGTGTACAGTTCGCATGGCTGTGCTGACCAACTCGCACTCAGGGGAAGTGCTTCAACCACCTTTCCCGTTCTTCCATCCATGACTGCGTATCCTGACTTCCTTTTTCCCTTGACTACTCTGCTTGATCCATCCACAAACCCCTTTTCTCCCTCATCCAATTCTTCCTCTTCTAAATCCTCCCTGATTTTTGTTTGCAATTCCACCACCTCCACGCAATCATGAATCAGTTCCTCTGAAGCTTCCCCAAACAAAAATTGCACAGGGTTCTGCGCGGTTGTTGTTCTCAACTCCAAGTCCTGTGAGTGAATCAAAATGGCCTCATACTTTAGCAATCTAGCATCAGTGAGCCATTTGTCTGCCTTCTGCTGTAGTATTCCCCGCACGTTGTGTGGTGCAAATGCTACCATTGGTGCACCGAAGGTTACCTTCTTGGCTTCCTCTACCAGCAATGCTACAGCGACAATCACCTGCAAGCAGGTGGGCCAACCCCTGCTGACTGGGTCCAAAAGCTGGGACAAATAACCCACTGGTTTCCTGACCCCCGCCCAGTCCTGCGTCAACACCCCATGTGCTGTGTGACTGCTCACATCCATGAACAACTGAAAGGGTTTCCTCATGTCAGGGAGGCTCAGCACTGGTGCTGCCGTGAGTGCTTCCTTGACTCCCCTGAATTCCTCTTCATCCTCCTTTGTCCATTTGATCCGGTCCGTGGTGAGTTTCTCATATAGAAACTTCACCTTCTCACTGTACCTTTCAATCCACTGCTGGCAATATCCCAACAACCCCAAAAGCTGTCTGACCTCCCTTTTTGTTTCTGGGGGTGGTAAGGCAATAATCCCTGCCACCCTCTCTGGATTCAATTTCTTTTTGCCCTTGGTTAACCAATGTCCCAAGTACCTGACCTCAGGCTCTGTGAATTGCAACTTTGACACTTTCAGCCCTTTTCCCCCCAGAAAGTTCAAGAGCTCAATTGTGCTCGTCCTTACGACCTCCTCCCTTGGACCTGCAACCAACAAATCATCTACATATTGTAGCAATTTTGTTCCTTCTGTCGGTACAAAATGACTTAAAACCTGCTCAAGTGCCTGCCTGAATAAATTCGGAGAGTCCACGAAGCCCTGAGGCAACGAAGTCCACCTAAGCTGCTGCTTTCTGTTCATCTCCGGATCTTCCCACTGAAATGCAAAGTAATCTCTGCTGTCCTCTGCCAGAGGACAAGTCCCGAAAGTGTCCTTCAAGTCAATCACACTGTACCACATGTCCTCAGGAGAAATGTTATTTAGCAAAGTGTAAGGATTCGAGACTGTGGGCAACAAAGTCTTAGTTCTCTGATTCACAGCCCTTAAATCTTGCACCAGCCTAAAGCTGCCATCTGTTTTTCTCACAGCCAGAAATGGGAGGTTGTGCCAAGACATGCACAGCTCCAACGTTCCTTTCTTTATCAACTCGTCAATCACCAGCTTCAATCCCCTCCTCCCTTCCATGGAGATGGGATATTGTTTGACCCGTATAGGGTTCTCTGGTCTTTCAATTTCAACACGAATTGGCTGTATGTCCAGTCTCCCAGCCTCCCCTTGAACATACCACACCCTCGGGTCTATTTTCTCTTCGTCTCGGATGGTGAGTTTGTACATCCTCACTTTGAGCCGGGATTTTTCCACTGCCAACCCAACCTCTAGAGCAAACATCATGTCATTTTCTGCCTCCCCTCCTCCGTCTGGGCATTCCAAGATGGTTTCTGGTTTGGTCATCTCTTGTCCCCGGTCCCCCCCCCCCCCCCCCCCCCCCTCCCGTTAGGGTTCCCCCTTGTTTGCCGCCTCGCCCGATGGGGGAGGGCAGCCTCCGTGGACGGTCACCCGCCCCTCCTCGGTTCTGGGAAGGGTCCACGGCAGCGGCCGCCCACACAGGAGTGGAGCCACCGCCCATGTGGAAGGGAAGGCGCAGCAGCCCTCTCCAGTAGGAGCAGCAGTGCCGAGACCTGACCCAGTGGGATCGCCTCCCTGAGAGGCAGCGCGGGTACCGCCTGTGCCTGAGCCAGTCCCGGCTGCAGTGGAGGAACAAGGTAAGGAGGTGGGACACTGCCCAAAGGCTCCAATTCCCCTCCCCCATCTGCCACACATCGGAGGGCTCACACCAGGCACAAACTCGCACAAGCGCACCTCCACACCTCGGCACACTCAACCTCCTCCAAATCCTGCAGGTGGCGATCAAACACGTGATCGCACAAGGACTCGCAAGTCCAAGCCCCAAAAGCACCGAAAATCGGCCACACCACGCATCCTCCAATCTCCTTCCCTCCCCATTTTTCCATATCTGCCTGCTCCTCGGGCTTTCATCCCAATGTTCTACCATCTGCCCCAACAGCTTGGGATTTCTGGCAGAACTTTCCCAAGACTCTGGGGAGGTTTTTCCTGGGATTTTCTCTGAAATCTGCTCTTTCCCAACCCCATTTTTCCAAAGATTCCTGCGATTTTTCTTACCTTGTCTCCTCTGGCTGGGACGTTCGTCGCGAGTCACGATTCTTTGTCCAATGCCGATTTCTTGGGCTTGCGAAAAACCGCCAGTCTCACTCAGTCAAGCAGAGAACCATTCTGCTGACTTTTTGACTGATCTCCGGTTTTCTTACCTGTTTTCCCCGGATCAGAAGGCAGACGGGCTCCTAGAATTTTCTAGGATCATCTCTTCCCCCTCCTGACCCAACCATGACCGATTTTCCCCCCGAACTCCCTCCGAGCCTCCGGTCCCGCGTATGTTAAGCAAAAAGCGTTCCGCTTTCCCCTTGACCGACCACGTCCCTCGCAGGATGGTGGAATTGCAATCGTGGGGTCCACACTCGCTCCATGACAGAGTCACATCTCACACACACCCCACTCAACCACGCGATACTCACGGTTCGTTTCCAGCACGGATTTCTTCATGCACGTCAATTTTCCAAGTGGAAAAATCCTCGGGCTTGGAGATCCCCTGGATCGTTCCGAGTTTCCGAGAACTGGGCCCATTTTTATCCCTCTTTGGCTGTGGCCCTGGTTTCAGTTCAGTGATTTTTGATTTGGCATCGCGGACTCCAATCCCGCTCAGACCGCTGAAATCAGTGGGGCACCTTCCGGGCGAGAAGGGGATCCTGAACTCCAAATTCAAATCACGTTGGGTTGTCACCAGATTGTTATAAATGATCAAATCGTGAGCCAAAATTGTCAAAAAATTTAGCAAAGATTTATTAATTTGTCTGTGAGACCGAAGTTCGGTCTCTGAAACTACCACAGCCAAAGATACAGTGTCGAGTCCGGGGTCAACACCGGGTGAACCTGGATCTGACCTCCAGAGTGTCAGAGTCTCCCGCTTGGTTCACAAATGCTGTCTCTTGCAGCGGGGTTTTATACAGTTTATTTTGCCCGAGGCAAAGATAACCAAATTTCCTCTGTATCTCTTCACATGCATAGCTGGACAAAGGCCGAGTACAGTGTGTGCCATCAATGTCAATTGGCTTCTGGGAAGCCGTGTATTCAGATGTATCAGTTTGGTGCCGCTGACTATCTTGATAAATGCATTTGGCAAGGCGATATTCATATGTTTTAAGGCGTCGATCATTATCTTAACTTGTGTCCGGGAACTAGTTGAATCTGAATAGGACAGCTGCTCCCGGCTGGGGTGGTCAAAAGACATGGTTTGGAATTCACAATATTTTATACCATACATTAATAGCATGAATTATCACTATCATATACTACACTACTTAAGAGAATACAGTATTACTTTCTAACACAACACATATAATATTCATTTTAATATTTACCAAAAGCCAATCATAAAATATGCATTTTTCACATTTGTGACCTTTATGGGGTCAATATTTAATCCTCCCCTATTTCCTTTCTTAGCCTAAACTTCCTTGTTAATTCTTTCCTCATCCTCTTGGCCAAGTTTTAAAATTCTAGCTGTTATTTTCCCATTTTCTGGTATAACTCCTATTCCTAGTTTTACTTGTTTCTTACTAATAAGTTGCTACCTGCCCAAGGGACTAATAATACATCCCCTATCTAAATTCTAGTTTCTCCCTTAATTACTACGTCTTTAATGACAGGAACTCTGAAACTCTATCCTTTTGCTTGTGGTACTTTTACAGCGTCTTTGCTTACACTATAACCTTTTGGAATATTTAAGAGGCAGATTCTTTGTCTACCACAAATTCTAATTTTTCTTTTGGGGGACTTACTTTTTAAATTATCACAGGCTCTAGATGGTGTCTGTCTTCTAAAATATAGAGCTTTTAACTTCTCTATTCCTCTTCTGTGCCCATCTCTCAGAAATTCTTTAGATCTTTTACCTGATTAATGCAATTTCTTTTATAATGTCCTAAGTCTGTTTAACTATTCAGTTGGAGTTTCTTCTTTCTCTCTTAAAAGCTGTCCCTTAAAAGTCATTTTTTGCATTTCACCTTTGAGATGCCATCTCTTTTATTCTCTTGATTATCAAATTACGATAATTATTCATGTGTTTCCTCCCCTCCTGATCATTTTGACCCCAATCAGTAGGTACTATTAGCAATTTCTGATCTCTGAGGGGGCCCTGCTGGTTTTCCCTTAGTGTCAAAAGAAGGAGGATTGAGGGGAGGGATCCGCGCTGAGGCTCAGTCCTCCAAGATGCAGGCGGGGTCCACTGCCAGAACCGCCAGAGGGGGATCATCCGGTGGAGAATGAGCCGGACTGTGGATAGCCCGCACATGGCTAATGGTGGCTGATCCAGCAGCTCCTGGCAGAGACAAAGCAGGCGGGAGGCCCCAGCAGCAGCGGCGGCGCCCAGCGCGGCTGGCACGGGCAGGGCAGCTGGGGATGGGACGGCCGAGACAGACGGGATTCCCCCTTGGTGCAGTCGGCGCGGTGACCACAGACCACGCGGCAGGACAGACCTTCCCTCCCCGCTCCCCGGCATGTCCAGCAGAGCGGTCGTGGGCCAGGCGTCTGGGACCGGGGCAGACGAACTCACCGGCTGGCACAGGGGCTGGATTAAGTGGTGTGTTATGAACAAAAATTCAGTTGATTTTTTTCTGTGAGAAAAAGGTTACCACTACTGCTGTGGTGCTGCCTGTGTTATGGTAATTACAGGTCATTGTTGTTAATACTTGTTTTTGTATCGGTAAAAGCCCTGGCTGGGGCGAGTTAATGGCGCTTCTCTCAGACAATAAAGGGTGGGGACCTCCCCGAACAGTGAGGAGAAGAGACTTTGGAGGGGAGGGATATGTAAAATACTCCAAGGACCAGCATGCTATGTGGGACCCCTATTCCAAATGCACGGAGAAAACCCCAAAAACAACGAGCCACCTAAGAGTTGAGAGACTGGAGTGATGTCTGGACGTGAGGAGCCGAGTGCTGAGCCTGCAGAGATGCGGAACACCTTCGGAGTCCCTCGCGCCCTGACCATGGGAGTCGTCCCGAGGCCGAGACCGGGCGGGACAGGGCTGAGAAAAGTAACATCGGATGGGATCACCATGCCCTAAAGGCTCCCACGAGGACCTGACTCCCAGCTCTGCTCCTAGAGGTCAAAGCTTGGCATATCCTCCTCCTCTGAGTCACCATGGGAGAGACGACGAGAGACTGCAGCCCTGCCGAGCTGCCCAATCCTGAGCTGATCACTTTTAATAAAGGCATTAAAAGGCCCTGTTTTTTTCAGTGTAGCCTCTACCAGTAAGACCGAAGACGGGGATGGGGGCTGGGGGGGTAGGTGCAGCAGCAAACGGGTGGTGGAATAAGCGGGAATTGAGGAGGTAATCTCTTGTTCCCAGCCTTTCTCTTTCACCCTTTTTTTCTTTCATTGCTTTGTTTCAGCGGTTTTTGATATTTTAAAGATTTTATTTTCTTACAATCTCACACCTAGCATGCATCATATTCTTTTTCTTCTGGATTAAACTAATTTTTACAAATAAATCCAGAGCCTGACAAATCCAAACTTCTACTTCGATACTTTGAAATGGTCAACGAGCTAACTCACGACCTCCTAATGTTGTTTTTCTTATCACCTTTTTTTATTTATCCTTTGGCAAGTTATACATCTTTCAGTGACTTCTTTTGCTAATCTAAGAATCCCAATACCCATAGTTCCTTAAACAAATGATCACACAAAGCCTGAGTACCCCAGTGGGTTTTCTGATGCATGTCTTCTAATATTTTCCTAGTATGCATTTCATTAAGTAATTGTCTTCCATCAGAAAGTTTCCATTTCTTAAATTCATCTTGCTCTCTTCCTATCTTGCTTAATTCAAATTTTTCCTCATTTGGAGTTAATTTTAATATAACTCTTTTGGCCCTATTTTCTGCTACATCTTTAGCTTCTTGATCTGCCAAAAAAAATGCTCTTATTTCTGGGGTCTTTCCCTTTTGATGTCCCTTAATATGTACTATAGCTATCTCTTTCAGGTAATTTTAATGCCTCTAAAACCTCTAAAACAAGTTTCTCATGTACTAATCCTTTTCCTCTTGAATTAAGTAACCTCCCTTTTTAAATTTTTCTAAAGCTATGTACTACTCTAAAGGCATACCTTGAATCAGTATATATAGCTCCTTTCTTTTGTGCTAAATATTCTGGTGCTCTTTGTGGTAGATAGGGTCAGGCGTTCGGAAGATCTCACGATGTAATGGGAAGGCAGGGCCCCTGTTCCCTTAGATAAGAAAATTAACACAGGAATGTAGCCCCCTAAACCAGATGCCAGTAACTTTCCATTCCCTACCCAGTAACTTTCCACTCCTTACTAACCATAGATGGTAAAGACAGACCCCCTCTGACGGAGAAAATCCCTAGATTATAAAACCCCACGAGAAGAGATAATAAAGGCCTTTTGACCGTCCACCACATTGGTGTCTGTGTGTTTCATAGGCCCGAGCGACCCTGGAGAGTGGGTCGCCCTGCTGTTCCTCAGAACCAGGTCGCCAGCCTTGTATCAGAAGGCAACATCTGGTGCCAAAACCCGGGAAAGCGCCCAGGGAATGGGAATTCGCCTGGACAGAGGACAGCGGCTACACAGCTGGCCTAGTGCAGCGGGAGGTCACCTTCAGACCAGCGTGGACCATGGAATCCACAGCGAGGGTCGTAAGTCAGGCTCATGAGCAATGGGGAATTAAATGTGAGCTCAGGAATTCTAATCTTGCTATTGCAAGGCTCCTAGAGCTGGGGACGATCGAACGTCCGGTAAATACATTATATTCGGAAGTGTGGGAGAAGTGCACTGCCACCCTAGCAGAAGATACTAAGTCCTCAGGCAGTGGTAAAAGCCTCAAAGCGTGGGGGAAAGTAGAAGAGGCCCTACGCAAGGCATTAGAAGAATAGGAGACGCGGAAAGCCCGCGTACACGTTTATTAGCAACACCAAAGCTGGGGGTGGGGGCCACGACGCAAACCGCCTCTTAGAGCGATCGGATTGAATGCGGGAATATGCGGTGGCCGGGCACTTTCTACCCCTTCCCGAGCCTGAGCCCAGACCCCCCGGAGCCCCCAGGAGAGCCCCCGGAACATCCAGGGGACCCCCCGACCCTCCCGCGGAGCCCGCCGGGTCCCAGCCCCCCCGTGGAACCTTCCGAAAAATCCACGGTTTCTCTATCCGTCCCTTCCCCGCCAGTCGCCGATCCGGCGCAGGAGGCAGAGCAGCGCGCGCGATCCTTTTGGCAGGGACTCGCGGAGGAGGCTCGGAACACGGCCGGTTTGTCGGACCCCGCCGGGATCGGTAAAAACTCGCCCCCTCCATATGCGTTTGAAAATGGCGCCCAACCGCATGGCAAGGGCGGAAGGGAGGAGGCGGGCGGCGGAAATGCAGTCAGTGTGCTTAACAACGCGTGCGCTGGCGAGCGGGGAGAAGGGGCGGCCCCCGCGGTGGACCATAAGACCAATCAGAGCACTCTATCCAAATTAGGTCCTTATAGGGCAAGGACCTCCCCCAGCAGGAGGCGGCGGGAGCCCAGGGGGAGGGAACGACACCACCACTGAAGGGAGGAGCGGGATCGAAGCCGCACAAAACAGCACGGAGTGCCGGAAATGCGCTGGCAGTCATCTTCCACCTCAGAGTCAAGTAACAGCTGCTCAGACAGCTCGGAAGAGCCGAATGAGCCCGGATCGGACTCGGAAACCGAGAGAGCAGAATTAATGCGGTTTCGAGCGAAACCGAATAAAGCTTTAAACAATATCGGGAAACAATCGCAACACAAACTCACCGACTGGGGAAAAATAAAAGGAGCTTGTGGGGACCAGGCACCGGCAGCCTCCATGCACACTTTCCCGGTGGGGGTGGCCGGAGCGCAGGGGAACCAACAAAGGGCATATACCCCAGTTAACCCAAAAGAAGCCAAAGCGATTTCAGAAAAAGGGGTCAATTCAGCTGTAGTACCCACTCTTGTGGACGACCTTTCTAGCAATAACGATCTGCTCACTTTTGATATTACGCAAATAAGCCGCATGCTTTTTGATGGGGCTGGGCGGATTGTATTTAAGCAGGAGTGGCAGGACGACCTCGTTAGCCCGGGCTTCTGGGGAAGGGCAGCAACTCAGCGAGCTGTCCCCAGCCGGCACAGCTTTCCCTGGCAGCACCCTCACTCCGAGCACGCCCGAGAGGGATCTGTAGAAGCTGCGGGAAGACACCTCGATGCAGCGGCCCAGCTACAGCAACACCCAATGGGGCAGGGGACCCTCATACCCAGTGCCCCCACACGGAGCAGCCAAGTTTGCATCCCCGCCTACGGTGCAATGGCAGAGCGGGGCAGCACCGCCAGTAACACCCTCGCACCCCCCACCGCCACAAGCCGCGCCGTTGTCACAAGACCAGCAGGGAGAGGCCCCAGAGCGGGACCCCTGGGTAGCCTTGGCCATGAGAATAGGGAAGGAACCCCTGATGGTGTGGGGGACATGCCGCCTTTACGGCAGTCAGGATCCACATGCCATAGGGTTTCAGTTTTGGGCGGACATGGGACCAGACTGCAGGATTTTTCCCCACATCCTAGTCGCAGCACCATCGGTAAGCCAAGTAGATCACCTGGTGTCCACAATCGCGGAAACCCTTCAGGCCAACGGCTTCGAGATCGCGAGCGCAAAGATCAAGAGAGGACCCTGCGTGACCTTCCTGGGAGTGGGGACCACAAGCTCCTACATGACACCCCCCGAGGCGAAGGTCAGTCGAGACGTCAAAACGCTACACGACGTGCAACGCCTGGTGGGATCGCTGCAGTGGCTTTGCAACATCATCCTGATTCCTCCCGAGGTCATGGACCCTTTATATGACCTCCTGAAAGGAAAGCACCCCTGGGAACCTAAGAAGCTGATGCCGCAAGCAACAAGATCCCTTGACTTCATTGAAAGCCAGATGTCCACGGGCACACTTGCCAGGTGGAACCCAGCCATGCCACTGGACTTGTACGTCCACTTTACACCGAAGGGGGGAGTGGGAGAACTGGCTCAAGGACCTTCTGAAAAGGCCCGACCGATTCAATGGGTAGTTCTCGGAAGACCCGCTCGTGCTTTTTCCCTGGGAATCGAATGCATCTCTAACCTCATCATGAAAGGCAGGAAACTCGCCTTGAAACACCTAGGGACTGAGCCGACAAGCATCCACCTTCCGTTTCGCAAGCAACCAACCTCGGAGTCAGCCACAATATCGGAGTACCTAGCCCTTACTCTCACCGGCTTCGGAGGAGAAATCTCCTACTCCTCCAAACCACCCTGTACTCAGCTGCTGACCGTAGTCGACATGGACATACCGCCAAAGGTCAAGGACCGACCGCAGCCACGACCAACGGTCTTCACAGACGCTTCCTCCATGACTTCAACCGCAGCAGCAGTGTGGCAGGCAGGAGAACAATGGCAATGCGTCAAAGCATGTGACCCCACACTGTCAGTGCAACAACTGCAGGCTGCAGCAGTCGTCTTGGCGTGCGGACTCTTCCAAGAAGAACATCTCAATAGAGTAACGGACTCTATATTCATTGCAAGGCTCTGCCTAGCCATGGCAGGACCAGGAGTGTCGACATCAGCAGCAGCCCTAATGCTGGAAGAAGCACTCTCCTCGCGACAGGGCACCGTATCAGTCATTCACATCAACAGCCATGACCCAGTCAAAGGTTACTTCCAGATAAGCAACGACAAAGCGGACGCCGCAGCAAAAGGCGTGTGGACGTTGCAGGAAGCTCGTCAGCTGCACGAGTCGCTCCACATGGGAGCCAAAGCACTGGCAAAGAGATGCGGAATCCCGACAGCGGACGCAAAACATGTGGTAGCCACTTGCCCTTATTGCCAGAAGTTACCCCTATGGATCTGTGGGGTCAACCCGAGAGGTCTCAAGCCTTCAGAGATATGGCAATCGGACTTCACCTTGTGTCAACTGCTGAAGCCCCGAGCATGGCTTGCAGTGACAGTGGACACTTATAGCGTAACGATCATAGCCATACAGCACCCCAAAACAAACTCCAAGGCCACAATCCAGCACTGGCTGACAGCTATGGCTTGGCTTGGTGTCCCCAAGCAGATCAAAACTGACAACGGGTCCAATTTCACCTCCAAACCAGTGCAAGAATTCGCCTCAAAATGGAGCATCACATTAGTGCAAGGTATCCCGTATAACAGTACCGGGCAGGCCATAGTAGAGAGAGCAAATCAGACCCTGAAAACCAAGCTAGAAGTATTGGCAAAGGTAGAGGGCTTTGCCAGTGCCATTCCCCCAGGAGATCAGGCGCGTATGTTGGCAACCGCTTTGCTAGCACTGAATCAGTTCCCTAGGGGAGATGAAACAAACAGTCCCGTTCAAAAACACTGGGCCAACCGAACGCTAGAGGAAGGCCCACAGGTGGTAATCAGAAACGAGCTAGGCAAATGGGAACGGGGCTGGAGGCTGATGCTCACGGGGCGAGGGTATGCAGCTGTCAAAAAGGACGGCAAAATCAGGTGGTGTCCACTTAAGTCAATTAAGCCCGACCTTCATAACGAGCAGAATGAGACTGACGAGAGTTGCAAGTTTCTGTTTACAGGACATGCTCATGGGACGTCCTTGTGACGCGTACATCCCCATTCCAGAGGAAAGAGACAGACCACCAAGCCACCAGGCAGCGCCCGAGAGACCCGCACGGGTGAGACCCAAGCATCAAGGGTGTTTCTGTGTGATTTTGCTGTTGGTGCTTGTCGCCAGAGGACAAGCCAGCCCAGACCACTACCCCCATTGGCCATTCAGGTGGGTCATGCGACACCTTAGTACTGACAAGGTGCTCAAAGGAAATCACCACACAAAACACCCCATCCTTCTTGCTCCGCATCTCCGATCTGTTCCCAGGACAACCAAAGGTAGACCCCCAATTCCCCACACGCCACACACATGTACCTATCCTACTGGTGCCCAGCTTCAAACCCAGGGATAAGCTACTGCAATCATCCAGGGTGGGGATATTGTGGGCACTGGGGCTGCGAAACCATAGTTACAGATGCCAGACCGTCGGGGCCTGGGTGGGACCCACAAGAGCCCGACAAATTCTTACAGTTCACCTGGGCACCCAGCGGCTGCAAAACACCAGTCTTCCTCCAGGGAAGCTTTTATCGAAATCGCCATAAAGTCCCAAAAATTCGGAAATGCACTAGCTATAACATGGCGGTCTTGCAGCCAGATCACCCCAGTTGGGCCATAGGCAGAACGTGGACAGTAGTCCTTCAAGGGTCGAAAGAGAGGGTGAATGTGCGAATTATCAGGCTCCAACCGTCGACGCCCCAAGCGGTCGGACCCAACAAAGTGATTAAAAGCGTGCCGAAAGGGAGAAACACAACCTACCCTAAAACTTTACCCACTAGAGTCAGCAAAGTCCCAGCTGGCCATGCGGAAGCCTTTCAGATAGACCGCTCAGCCGGGTCGGACTCAGACCCAATCCTTCGTATGTTAGAAGCTACCTTTATATCTCTGAATGAATCCAACCCTAACCTAACCGAATCCTGCTGGCTTTGTTACGATGTCAAACCCCCCTTTTACGAAGGAGTCGCTTTAAACACTCCCCTCAGTTACTCCACAGCCGATGCCCCTCACCAGTGCAGATGGGAAACCCCTCGCAAAGGAATCACCCTGAGTCAAGTCACAGGCCAGGGCAGATGCTTTGGCAATGCAACCCTAGCTAGGCGGAGAGGCAACGTCTGCACCAAAGTAGTCAAGCCCAACAGGAAAAACAATAAGTGGGTAGTCCCATCCGCACCTGGGATGTGGGTTTGCCAGGGATCTGGAGTGAGTCCCTTTGTGTTCCTTGCCACATTTGATGACTCTAACGACTTTTGTGTCCAAGTTCTGATTGTTCCTAGGGTCCTGTACCACTCAGACCAAGAAGTGTATCACCTTTTTGAGGAACCCAGCCGGCTCCACAAAAGAGAAATAATAACAGGCATAACTATCGCAATGCTGCTTGGCCTGGGAGCAGCAGGAACGGCAATTTGTGTCTCAGCCTTAGCGACCCAGCACCAAGGACTGTTCCAGCTGCAAATGACAATCGATGAGGACTTGCAAAGGATCGAGAAACCCATCTCCTTTCTAGAGAAGTCAGTCTCCTCACTCTCGAAGTGGTCTTGCAGAACAGGCGAGGTCTGGATCTCCTGTTCATGCAACAAGGAGGCCTGTGTGCCGCCTTGAAAGAGGAATGCTGCTTCTATGCAGACCACATAGGAGTCGTAAGAGACTCCATGGCGGAACTCCGAAACAGACTGGCTCAGAGGCAGAAGGACAGGGAAGCCCAACAGGGCTGGTTCGAGTCCTGGTTCAATCAATCACCATGGCTTACCACTCTGATTTCTACCCTAATAGGTCCGTTGGCAATGCTGCTTTTGGCATTTACCTTCAGACCATGCCTGCTGCACAAGCTGGTCTCATTCATTCAGACCCGCCTAGAATGGACCAACATCCTGTTCATAGGCCGGCGACAATTGCTGTGAATTCAACCAGGGAACGCTGCGAGCCACAAGTCCTAAACTTGTCTGGCAAAAACTTACTCAGGTTTACCAAACCCCTTTCCCTTACCGAACTACAACCTTATACCTCATTTCAGTACCTATGTATATGACTACCTGTCATGGTTTGAGCCTGGCACAGAGCCAGTGCCCCCCATGAAAATGCCTTCACCCTGGTGTCTGCTGTGAGATGTGACCAGGAATAAGCAAAACAGGCTCCAACTTAAACATAAAAAAAACCACTTTATTACCTAAACTACAGGGAAATAGGGAAAGACTATAAGGAAAAGAAAAAAAAAATTGAAAACCTTACAAAAAAACTTTCCTCCTCCCCACTCCCTGACTTTCCCAATCCGATACATTCTCCCAAATCAACTGCCCAGCCTTGGCCCCACACTTTAGTATACTCAAACTGCAGTTCATGAAGAGGAAAGGAGTCCTTCTTGTTCCATAGGCTTCTCCTGGAAACACACTGAAACCTCGTGTGCTTCCTTGTCACTTCGGCACCGCCCGGAAAAAAAGTCCTTTTGCCGCTTGTGACATCTTCCTTCCATGCCCAGTGCTCTCACCACTGACGGCATGGACCAGAGCTGCTTTTAGGGTTGTCTTTCAAGGATGCCTTGTCTCACTCCAAAAAGGCACAGTCTCTGCTTTGGGACATCTGTCCCCCCCTATATTTTTCCAACCCCCTGGAGCCGGGGGGTCCTCACGAATGAACCCTCCTGGTTTTGAGGCACTGCCTCCCCCTAAATGCAGTCTGTGTCACAGGAACAACTGAGTCCATGGCCACAAGAAAAGTCCAGCCAAAAGGCCACTCCAAATCATCTCTCCCCATCCAATCATCTCCACGTTCTTCGGGCCAGGTCCTTGTCTCATCTCATCTCTTATCTCCCTTCTTATTCAGCTTCGAGGAGGATTAGCATTTTTGCAAGGCCCCAATCATGAAAGAAAGGGTTAAAAGTTTTCAGTCTCTGTCTATCTCAGAATGCTGGTAGAATGCTGGTACTCCCACAGGTGCTGCTGCTCCACCGGCCAGGCTGCGCCCTTCCCCCCCCTTTCTCCTCCTGGGCCGGCTGCTATCACCGCCGACTCTCCCTCTCTCTCCCTCCTGGGGGGGGAATGGCTGCCCGATGTCTCTTGGGGCTCCGCCACCCTTCCATCCTTGAGAACTTTCTCACCCCCATCTCCGTCCAGGCCCCGGGCCTACCGCATGGCTGCCCCTCCCCCGCCCAGCAGCAAGGCTGGACGGGGGAAGAGATCTGACCTCTTCACAGTGACGTCCCAAGAGAGAGTTCCAAGGGCAGTGCCCTGCTTTTTAACCCCTGTGTATTCTCGGAGGTGTGTCCAAACCCCACTGGCTACACCGGGTGCCAGTCTCAAACCCAAAACCTTCATTGGTTTGACCACAGCTTCCCAGAATTCCCACTCCTTCCTGGTCAAACCACCACACTACCTCATTCATTTGTGAAAAAAGGGGGGGGGGGAGATGTGGTAGATAGGGTCAGGCATTCGGAAGATCTCACAATGTAACGGGAAGGCAGGGCCCCTGTTCCCTTAGATAAGAAAATTAACACAGGAATGTAGCCCCCTAAACCAGATGCCAGTAACTTTCCATTCCCTACCCAGTAACTTTCCACTCCTTACTAACCATAGATGGTAAAGACAGACCCCCTCTGACGGAGAAAATCCCTAGATTATAAAACCCCACGAGAAGAGATGATAAAGGCCTTTTGACTGTCCACCACATTGGTGTCTGTGTGTTTCATAGGCCCGAGCAACCCTGGAGAGTGGGTCGCCCTGCTGTTCCTCAGAACCAGGTCGCCAGCCTTGTATCAGAAGGCAACAGCTCTTTTTAAAGTATATAATTCACAAGTTTGAGCTTTCTAGTTTAATTTCCCTTTTTCCATAGTTTGCATGTTTTTCCCATCAACTACTGCATACCCTGTATTTTCTCCTTTTGCAAGGAGTTGTATCTCTGTTAGCTAACATAACTCCCAAAGGGCTATTTTGGGGTATCTCTGCTAGTATGCTTTTATTCCCTCTTTTTTCTTTCCTGTATCCAACTTAGTGGTTTTCTGTCCCATTTTTCAAGATCTTGTCTATTCATCCCATGCCTCTGTTTCTCACTTTCATTAGCAACCTGAATACCACTTTCTTTCAACTACACACAAAAAAAAATAAAAAACCCTTTTTTCTCACACTACTTTTCAATACACTACACCTCCCTCCAAGGAGATATAATGAAGCTTAAAACACACAGTCTACATTACATATACTTTCATTCATCTACTTTCACTCACTTTTATTTCTCATTCACTTCTACACATTTTTTCACACCCTCAGGACCCAAAGCAGATCCCTGCCACCAGAGAATCGCAGGTCCCTGTGCCCTCCCCTCAGCTTGGGGTTGGCCTCCAGGTTTCAGTATCACCAGGCCTCTGGGAAGGGCCCTGACTCTGGTTGCCTCTGGTACCAGTTCACCTGTGAGTCTGTCTGCGTATCACTCACATTCTTTAGCCACAGCCCCCTCCACATGCCCAGGGGAACAATGGCCTGTTTGCAGGTCACCTACACCTTATGCCACAGCTCCCCCTTCCCACCCACCTGGGAAATTGAGGCTGATTTTGTGTGTGACTCACTCTCACACACAGCAAGGCAACAATAAGGTACCTTCTACTTTCAAATCATGTTACAATTTCAGATGTTACTGGCCAGCCCTGGTACTCTTGGATATTCCTCAGTCCAGCTGTGTTGTCCAACCCCAGATGCTCTTGGGCATTTTTATCCCTCAATCCAGCTGTGTTGTCCAGCTCCCTATGCTCTTGGGCATATCCTCAGTCTGGCAGAATTTTTGTCAACCCTGGATGTTCTTGGAATATTAATCCCTCAACCCAGCAGGTTTTAATTCTGGATGCTCTCGGGCATTCTCATCCCTCAACCCAGCAGAATTTTTAGGGCCCCCTCCCTTTTGTCCCGTTTCCTAGTGGATTGGGCTAGGAAACCCCTCTGCTCCTGTCCTCCAAGGGGTCCAACCCCTCCCTGAGACCCAGTCTCAGTTACTCCAGAGGATTCTCTCACTCCTTTTATCTCTCGCTTCATCTTTTTACTGGCCGCTTTTCTTGCAAAAAGATGGAAATGCAGCACGGGAAACCCCTCAAGTAGCAGGTCTGGGATAACCAGCCCACCTCTCATCACACACACATTCATTCTTCCGTACCTGTCCCCCCGAAAAGTACTTACCAACCCTTTTTTCCTTTTCGGGTTCTTTCTGTGCACTACTAGTCTTAGGGGGCCAATTACTGCGGTTTTAGGGAGCCTATTTCCCTTTTCTTTGTTTTATTGTCTCTTTTTGTCCACCGGTTGCAACCTGCGTCTGTCGGCCACCCAGGAGAAACAGAGCAGGGGCTGCCAAATGTGCAGGGTGCACCTTCCCTACTTGGAATCTCTTAGGGTGCTAGCAGCGAGATGTTAAATACGAGTCACAGCACCAAATTGTGAAATGCGCCAAACATTTGTTTTAAAATTTTAAAAGTTTAATAGTAATAAAATGGTTATAAAATAGTAATACAAATTAGAGCAATAAGAATTTGGACAATCAGAGTTAGGACAATAAAGGACAACAAAAGCAAAGAATATGAACGTTCAGATGCTTTCCTAAAAAAGCATGGCTTGCTAACAAAGGATTAACCCTTAAAAGCAATAGTCTGTTGCATATTCATATAGCTCATACATGATGCATACATTCCTTTCAAACTAGGGATTTCTCTGTTTATTGTCAACTTCCTCCCCTTCATCTTGTAAATCATGGTCAGACTCCATGGAGTCTGCAAGGAGACTAGTTCTTCACAATAAGGAGGCAATAATTCTTTCTCTTTGGGATTTTAGTGTCTTCTTGCTGTTATCTCTGTGCAAAGAATTTCTTGATTATCTCATCTCTTTCTTGAGCTAGTTAAAAAAGTATCCTACATAGCATAGTTTCTATTTTAACATTATGTTATAACCTAAAACTATAACACACTACTTAAGAAAATTAATACAGCATAACTTTCTAACATAACATATATAATATTCATTTTAGTATTTGTGAAAAGCCAATCATAAAATACGGATTTTTTACAATACAGTACTACAAATTAATACAACATAACTTATCAACATAACACATATAGTATTCCTTTTAATATTTGAGAAGAGCCGATCATATAATATGCATTTTTCACAAGGGAGTTTTCTATATATACAGATGTACACACTTCTATAGCTTTCTGTTTGTACATATATAAAACAGCATTTATGTGGTGGCAACTAAGCTTAATCTACATCTGTATCTAACATGAACACCAACTGTCACCGTTTGACGCTGGCACAATGCCAGTGCCCCCATGAAAATATATGCTGCCTGGTGTCTGCTGTGAGATGTGACCAGGAATAGAGCAAAGCAGGCTCAAATTTAGGAATAAAGAAGAAAAACTTTATTAACCTACAACTATATATAAAGAGATATATATATATATCTATATATATATATATATAGATATATATATATATATATCTATATATATATACACAGAACTCAGAATGAAAACCTTCCAAAAAACATTCCTCCTCCCCGCACCAAATTTCCAATACATCCACCCCTCAGATCACCAACTCTCAGTCCATCACCACCCTTTAGATAATCAATTCTTAGTTCATCAAGGAGAGAGGAGTCCTTCTTGTACCATAGGCTTTCCCAGGAAACCCAGTTGAGACCTCTTGTGTTTCTATGTCACACGTGGCACCGCCCGGATATCATTCGCCATCATGACATCTTCCTTCCATGCCCAGTGCTCTCACCACTGTGCATGGACCAGAGCTGTTTCTAGAGTTCCCCTTTTAAGGATGCTTTGCCCAGATCCAAAAAAAGCCCAGTCTCTCTCTTTCGGGACACCTGTCCCCCCCAAATTTCATCCCCTGGAGCCGAGGGGTCTCAAGAACAGAGATCTTCTTCTTCCCTGAAGACGGAGGGCACTACCACCCTCCTCACCCGTCGTCTCTGTTCATGCACTCCTTCACATAACATCACTGCATTCTCTTGGCTCCAAGCCATTGCCTCCCCCCTAAATGCAGTCTCTGTGTCACAGGAAAAATGGTTCTGTCCATGGTTATACAAGAAAAGTCCAACCAAAGGCTACTCCATCACCTCCGCCCACCCAAGATTCTTCTCAACTTCTCTCGTGGCCCATTTCCTCTTATCTCATCTCTGTCTCTTCTCATTCAACTCCAGGAGGATCAGCATTTGTAAGGTTTCCATCATCCAAGAAAAGGATTAAAAATCTCAGGGTCTGCCTTTCCAGAACTCCCATGGCTGCCCTGCCAGGCACCTTCCCGCTGCACCCCCCCCCTCCCTTCTCCATCTCGGCCAGCCGTGCTATCAAATGTCAAGGTGGCACAGACACCAGCTCTCTCTCTCTCTCTCTCCTGGGGTAGGGGGGGTGGCTGCCCGATGCCTCTCGGTGCTCCTCCACCCTTCCGTCCCGCAAAGGCCTTCACCTCCCTTCTCTGTCCAAGGCTCCAACCTATCTCATCCGGCCTCATGGCTTCCCCTCCCCCGCCCAGCTCGCAGCAGCTGAGCAGGGGAGGTTTGACCTCCTTCATGGACCAGACCGGAACCCAAGAGAGCTTCCCCCTGGGAGTTCCCTGCTTTTAACCCCCTGTGTTCTCAGAGGCATATCCATGTCCTCAGTGGCCACACCAGGTGCCAATATTCAAATCTGAGCACCTATTGGTTTGACCACAGCATCCCAAAAAACTCACTTCCTTTTCAAACCAGGACACCAACACATCTAGTAATATTTTTTAAAGCTGCCATTATATTGGTATTTAATCCTGTTTTCACCTACTTATGTACTTCGTCTCCTTGAAATAGCTTAGAATAAACAGGTGTAATATAGATCTGTAGTCTTCCTCCCTGTTATCAGTAACCCTAATACTGTCCTATTCCCTTACATTACAAATTCTGTTTCAGCTCCAGCCAACTCCTTATCTGCAGTGATCATAACTATCCTTTTCCAAAGGTTTCTGAAAAATCCCTTCTCAGAGTCATAGGCAATATATTATTCTATTTGGAGCTGCAGGTGCACTCTTTAAAGGACAAAAATATTTCTTACATGATGTCTGTGATCCAAATTCGGAGGCTGTGATAAAATCATCAAGTATACTGAGGGTTTTTTTAAACCACAATTGAATACTCAGGCCACAATTATAGCTACTAGGTATTTACTAATGCAGAAGTATACACGATATTGCTGAATAGCTACATAGTTGGGGAAGATACTTTGAAAAATGAAGAGTAGATAAATGCATCATTTAAAAAGCATCAGGGGAAAACTCATAATTGAGCAGAATCCTTCTTGTCCCCTATAGCTATTATTCACAGTTGCAAAAAATGCTACACAGCATGGTCATCTATCTTGTAATGACTGCTTAGATAGAACTAGTTTGTTCTTTACACATGCAAGTTACAGAAATTAGGATACATGTATGTAAAAGGAAGGTATGCTCCTAACAGAAATGGGAGAACTACTACAATTAGGGCTGTACTCACCGAGTTGAATTTAGTGCTGTGGGAAAAATTGGGTTCTAATTATGCTGAGACATGCCATGTTGTGAAAAACAGAGTTCACTCTTTAAAATTTTAAAATTTAATATAGGATAAAAGAAAGACAATATTTCCAGCTCTGGGGTGCTTTCAGCAAACGGCCAAAGAGCACCAAAACAGCTTAAAATCATGTTCTCTTTATAAGGTTTCATTGCTGGGGTTACATGCATATTCAGTTGCTTATATATTATTCAAAGATTCCTGTGAGCTTTTGATGTTGCAGGGACTCCTCGTGTTTAGGTTTCCCATCCTGACTTATCTGCATGACATCCTGAGATCAAGTCAATAAATTTTATTCCTTCCCATGGTTTCATCCTTGTTGCTTCACACTTTTCTGATAAGAGGAGTTAACGAGCTCTTTCCAGTCTCCTCCAGCCCTCTGTCTTGTGTCACTGTTATCACTTGGAGACGTCAGTCCTCAGATGGCTTTACACTGTTTTCTTAGTTACACAAAAGCCTTTTAACATCTCATGTTTCTGCTAAGGTCTATAGTATAATATGTTCATCACACCACTATTTCTATAAGCGATACATAGACATCATATTCATTACACTACTATTTCTATGAGCTATACAGTGCATACTTGAACTGATAGATTATGTTATATTAACAAGCAGCTAAAAGGAGGTATAATTTGTACCATGTCTAAATACTTATGATCAATAACAACATGCAAAAGCTAATACATAAATGTGAAAGCCAATATTATATGGTCATTTTAGCAATGTGTTCTTTTACTGGGGAAAAAAATTATAAATTAAGTTACCACCACCACTCAAGAAAATTTAAAAAATAGGGTAGTATCTTGTTATGACTCAGATATAAACATAATTATTATACAGACATTATTTGTGCACTCATCCACAGAAGTGCAGTCCATATTTTAAGCCCACAGAGGAGCAGGTTTTCTGGCAGAACCTTTGACCCTGTAGAGGACTCACGCTGGAGCAGTCTGTTTCTGAAGGACTGCATCCTGCAGAAAGGATCTGTGCTAGACCAGCTTGTGAAGAACTGCAACTCGTAGGAAGGACCTACATTGAAGAAGTTCATGGACTGTATCCTGAGGTAGGGACCCCACACTGGAGCAGGGGAAAAGCATGAGGAAGGAAGGAGTGGCAGATGCAACATGTAATGAACTGACCGCAGTTCCCATTCCTCACCCCCCGGTGCCTCTCTGGGGAGGGAAGCAGAAGAGTCAGGAGTGAAGTTGAGCTTGGGAAGAAGGTGGGGGTGGGAGGAAGTTGGTGAGGTAGCAGCCACGGCAGTAACTGATGTAAGTCTGGGGGCGAGGGTCAGATCAAGCTGTACAGGGACCTTCCCATGCTCAGGGACACCCGAGCAGCAGCCTCAAGCCCTGTCAGGACCTGAAAGTCCTCAAGAGCCAATCAGGTGAGGAAGGGGCATTGCCAGGAGCAGGGCGGGAGATTTAAACGGCTCCAGGGAGTATTAATGACTAACGCCAGCAACTGGGATGTGGCATGGCAGGGCAGGGAAGTTTGTGTGGGCAGGAAGGACTCCTCGCAGCGCAGTCAATAGATGCAGCAAAGACTCGTGCTTGAGGCTGGGCCTGCTAGTCATTCCTTTTGCATGTGGTGTGCTGTTGTCAATGATCTGTGTTGCCAGGTTGTGGGATCTCAGCACCTCAGGACTGAGGTGCCGAGTCACCGAGACCACCCTTGGGGGGGCTCGGGACCCTGGAATGTTGCCAGAAGTGTCTGGGGGCTGGACTTTGATCCTACACAGGAGACGACACCTGTATGAGGATAGGAGGGTTTCACCGGGGTGAATAGTGAAGGGATTAGTTAATTAGAGGGTGAGACACAGGGTTTAGGATTTCTGTACAGGGGGGTTTAGAGAAGTAAGATGGAGGAATTGGGGCGTGTCCTGTCCTTCTTCTTCTTCTTCTTCTCCTCCATCTTCTGTGGTGATGGTGGCACTTTGGGATTGGTCATTACTAAAAGTGCACCGGGCAATAAGGGTGAAAGGTATTGGGGAAAAATGATAAATATTGTATACGCAACTTTGGGTATAAAGATAGGTGACCGTCAGGAGGGGAGGGGAGTGTGCTCATGGCTGGCTGCTGAGCAGAGCTCTGTCGGGCCGAAAGAAAATCTTTTAGATAAACAATTAATAAACACAGAGACCGAAAGAAGAACTGAAGCCTCTTCTCGTTCTTTGATACGCGGGCTGCCCCAAGGCCACCCCGGGCCTTTCCAGGCCATCCAAACAGCCGAAAACCGGACACCAGGTGAAGGAAATACGGGAGGAAGTGAATGTGCTACATGTTATTAAAGAAAGTGAGGGATTGATAGGTTATTCTCAGAGATGCTATAGTCTCAGGAGTCTTGAAACTCCATTGTAGTGGAGATGCAGGTGGACTTGGAACCCTGTCAAGTAGTTAGTCAAGGGTCTGTTAAAGATGAAGGCTGGAAGCCCATTTTAGGAGGAAGGTTCCTCCTCCTGAAAACTCGATGATGACAAGTAGCACTGGTACCTTCTACAACAGGTAGGATGCTCTGAAACTAGAAGGCCAGACAACTGATGTGGTGGGCAAAGGTCCTTTTGGGATAGAGGGACTACCTAAGGCAGCACAATCAACTCCCTGTATCACAACCTCCTCTGTTAAGAAAAGAAGGGTAGTTGGAGAAGAAGACTTCCTTCTAAGGGGAATGGATGACCTAATATGCAGAGCAGACCCAACTCACAGGGATGTCTGCTGTCTCACATGTACTGGGGTAAGGGACATGACTGGAAAACTTTCCAGTCTAGTAAGATTCTCTGATTATTACCCATTATTGGTTCTTCAAGTTGGTAGTGATGAAATTACAAAGAGAAGTCTGAGGGCAATAAAAAGGGATTTCAGGGCCTTGGGACAATTGGTTAAATGATCAGGAGCATGGGTAGTGTTTTACTCAATTCTTCCAGTATCAAGGAATAATATTAAAAGGAGACAGCAGATCCATCAGATCAACACGTGGCTTTATGGTTGGTGTCATTAGAAAAATTTGATGTTTTTTGACCATGGGATGATCTACTAAACACCTGTTTTACTGACACCTGATGGGATGCCTCTTTCTCAGAGGGGAAAAGGGATTCTAGCACAGGAGTAGGAAGGCTCTTTGACAGAACTTTAAACTAGCTTGGAAGGGGGAGAGGAGAATACCAGGTTTGGCAGTGATAAGGGATGGGAGAGTGTGTCAAAACTTGAGGAAACAAGCACTAATGGGCTCCCTCAATCTGCTTCACAAGGTGTTGGCTACAACAACCCACACCTGAAATGTTTCTACACTATTGCATACAGCATGAGGAACCAATTCAGTGAGCTCAAAGCTTTGGCTCAGTCCCAGAGATTTTACATCATTGGCATAAGTGAAACCTGGTGGGTTGAGTCCTGTGATTGGAGTGCCATGGCAGATGGTTACAGGCTTCTCAGGGGAGATACGCAGGGCAGAAAAGGCAGGTGGAATGGCATTATATGCAAACTGTATGAAGTTTAAGAAAGACAAGTGCTAGATTCTTCACCTGGAATGGGACAACCCCGGATGTGTGAACAGACTGGGGAACAAGTGGCTGGAAAGCAGCACTGTGGAAAGGGACCTGGGGGTTCAGGTGGACAGAAAGTTAAATATGAGTCAGCAGTGCCCTGGCAGCCAGGAGGGCCAACTGTGTCCTGGGGGACATCAGGCCAAGCATCACCAGCCAGTCAGGAGAGGTGACTGTCCCACTCTTGCATTAGTGTGGTCTCACATTGAGTCCTGGGGGCAGTTTTGGTTACCCCACTATAAAACAGATATATCTAGCACTCTAATAGCTTTATATGAGGAAAAGATTCTTCTCCCAGGGGGTGGTTGGGCACTCAAACAGGCTCCCCAGGAAAGTGATCACAGCACCAAACCTGACAGACTTCAAGGAGTGTTTGGACAATGCTCTCAGGCATGTGGTGGGATTCTTGGAGATGGTCCTGTGCAGGGCCAGGTGTTGAACTCAATGATCCTTGTGGGTCCCTTCCAATGCAGGATATTTTATGATTCTTTGAAGGTGTTTTAAGATTTGTTTTTATTTCTCATTGTCCTACTCTGTTATTAATTAGCAATAAATTAAATTAATTTCCCCAAGTTGAGTCTGTTTTCTCCATGATGGTAATTGGTGAGTGACTACACTGTCCTTATTTCAACTCATGAGCTTTTCTATTGTATTTTCTGTATGTTTTGTTGATAGAGGAGGAATGATAGAACAGCTTGGTGGGCACCTATTGGCCAGTAAAGGTCACCTTACCACATCAATATAAATATATCAATATGATTTTCCTTTTAAAGCATCTTTTGCAGCTGTATCAGGCTTTCTATAAACACTTATTGTTTTCCACTGTTCCAAACAGTTTAGTGTTGCGGTGTGTAGTAATAGCCTGTCTTAAACTTCCGGGTCCCTTCCCCAGGTGTGCCAATACCCCCCTTCCCCTTCCCCCCTCGCCCCCTGCTGGGCTGTCAATCAGTTTTAACATTCCAGCAAGGCATCGTGTGGTTGGTCAAGTTCAAAAGATGCCCCTATACCCAGAGATCATTGGCCTGTCTAGGTGTCATCCTCCGCTGAGACCCTGCCCCTCTCACCTGGTTGGTAGCTGACCTGCCCCTTCCCTCCCCCGGGAGCTTAAAAAGGTAATCAGACCATGCAGTCGTCATTCTGTTGGAGCTGTTGCCAAGATTCAGACCTGTGTGACCATGGAATAAAACTCTGGATATAACCCTCCAGCAGAATCCATCTCCTTTTCCTCCTCACCATTCGCCTGAAGCTTTCCTCCTGAGGTAAATGGAGTTCCTATCAAGCCTGGACTTGTTCAGCTGCCCAGCTGCAATCACCAGCAAGCTAAAGGTATCTCTGGGGTGATACACCACAGTTGCCGCCTTTGGCCCAGCAGCAAGGGTCAGACTGGCCCAGGCACAATCTAACTGGTAATATTGGGAATCATATTCCAATAGTTTAGAATTTCCCTTTTTTTCCCTCCTCCCTTGTTTATTATTCCTTACTATTTTTGACAAAGCCATTGCTTCCTTCATGGAAGAAAAAAAGAGAATACAGTAAGTTTTTTTCATTGGTATACTCAAATGCTGAACAACTTAGCTTCCTCGTCTTGTGTTCTTTACTTGGTTTCTTCCTATGTTTTCATCTGACCTTCCTCCAGCTGGTTCCAAAGAGACCTGTTGCTGACCATCAGCAGAATTGTGTCTATGGCTGAAGTTTCATATGCTTTAAACAAGCATATATACCCCTCCATGACACCCCACTGCCCACATCCCCACTTCTTTCTATCCCTGCACCATTTCCTCTTTTGTACCTCAAGGAACTGATCCAGGCTAAAAGACAAACCACCAGCAGCAACTGAAGGTGTTAAACCTAGCAGCATTATGGTGTTTTATGGATTTTTAGCCCAGTACAAAGAAGATGGTGTGCAAGTGTGAAAACAGGGCAAGAGAAATCTAATGGCTTCATTCAATGGCAATGCTGACTTATATGGATGTTTGGCTATTGCATGAAATGCGGGACTAATGCAGGAAATGATCAGGTCTTTCTTTTTTTCCAGTCAACCAAATTCCACCTAAATCTTAAGGCAATGGAGAATCAGATCAAACAGGATGCCAGTGCACACTGACCTGTTGATCAGGGACTCCACCAAATCCTCTCCAGAGTTGAGGCGGTAGGAGAATCCAAGGTGTAACACTTCAGATGTATTTGAGCAAGGGTAAAAGGGGGGTGAGTTCTTGGACTGGTATATTTCATTTCTTCCAAAGAGGGGGGAAAAAAATCAAAAGGTATAAGTTTATAGGCGTCAGTTTATAAGCCACATGAGAACACAGCAGTGGGCCTTAATCTATCAGTGGGGTCAGAGTGGTGTAACAATTAGAGGTCTGTACCTAAGGGTAAAGGAAATGGGTAACTTAAATATTATTAAATGTGGTATTGAGCAAGTCCACAATTCCCCCCTGTAGCCCTCTGGGTTGTATTTTGAAAAATTGGAATAAGCTTGGGGAGATTCAATGATGAAATATAAAATTATGAGATACTGTTTTCAGCAATGGCCACCTTATAAATTGGAGGATAGGGAAAACGTGTTGATGCAGTTTAATATTATCTTACGGTTGATGTTGTTTAGTCACTGACCTGGTAAATGGGATGAGGCTTTTTATGTTGATGCTTTAAGAAATTGCAGAGATTCAAATAGTCAGACAAAAGGCAAATTGGGAGGAGATATGTTAATGCTATGTATCAAGAAGGAGAAAAGGGATTGTATGTTGTGGGGAGGATGGGGAAGAAGATGATGTGAAATTTTTGGTACAGACAGCTCCTCTGAATGGCCCCTAGAGTGTGCCACCTCCTTCCTAAGGGAACAAAAGAGGTGTATTTGTCCAGGTTTAGAGCAAATTTGGGGAAGAATCCCCCAAAGGAGCTCCGGTGGGAAAAGCAGATCCAATCAGCCCCTCCCCCCCACTGGTCCGGGAGGGAAAAAATACCTCCTTGGAGAAAGGTGGAAAAAACCTGTTTATTAAACAATAAAACCAAAACAATATCAAACAATGAGACCCCTTGCCACTCTAAAAGAGATGACAAACTGAGAAAACCCCGGGTTGAAGCTCAGCTCACTCAGTCTCTGATCAGTCCCTCCGGTGCTGGAATTGTCGCAGGCCAGGCCTGGCCTGGTGGGCCACAGGTGCAGCTGCCGGTGCTCTCCTGGGTGTTCAGTCCAGAGCAGTTTCAAGAGGTCCAAAGAAAAAGGAAAAAAAAAATCAGTCCAGGGAACTTCCCTGCCTCAGCTAGCTAAACTAACTAAAAGCAAAGGAGAGCTCTGTGCTGCTGTCTGTTCATCCACAGACAACACAGTCCAGGAGCAGGAATGTGGAGGAGTGGAGTGCAGTGTCTGAAAACAAACTGCGCGCTTCTTCTCTCCCCCCCTTCACTCTCTGGAACACTCTTAAAGGTACAAAACTTATTATTCAACATAAACAGAATGAGACGACTGGGGATAAAAGCATCATATAGTCAACCCAGGACAAGAGGGCAGAAAGGGGAAGTGAGGATTTTAGCCCTATATCTGGTATATAAAGAGGGGAGTGTCCAATTATACAGGCCCCTTAAGACAGGCTGTAGGAATAGAAAGGACACCTGTCTATGTACATGTTCCTTTTACTACTGAGGATTTATTGAATTGGAAAGGATCTGTTGTTTCATACCAAAAGAATCTTGAAGGAATGTATCAGCTTTTGCAAACTCTTGTGCTGACTCATAACCCTAACTGGGGGGGTATGCAGGTGTCCTGGTTTCAGCTGGGATGGAATTAATTTCTTCTCAGTAGCTGTTACAGTGTTGTGCTTTGGATTCAGAATGAGAATGGTGTTGATAACACACCAATGTTTTAGTTTTATGCTAAGTTGTGTTTATTCTAAGTCAAGGACTTTTTTCTTGTCTCAGGCTCTGCCAGTGAGGAGGTTTGCAAAAGAATGATGTTAGGTGGTGAATTCACAAAGCCAGCACACCCTCAGTATGCCAGCTACCCACTTTTATACACTACAAACAGTGAAAAATTAACATTTCCCCTATACCCACAATCTAAAGCTATAGCCATTGGCTTTGTCTCCATTTAAAGATACAGTACAGAAGTATTTTACTGCCTGTGCTCTATGGGGAAGAGGCATCTGTGAGTAAGGGGCTTCAATAGCCAATGGGAAGATATTTTACTATGTCAATGATTAAAGGTTATCACAAAGTTCAAGTAAAATTCTTCTCTGGCTGTGGAGGCCCCGGAGCGGCTTCTCCTAAGTTACACCCCATTGGCTCCTTCCCCTGTTCCTATGCTGGAACATAGGTGCTCCTGAGCCACTCCCTCCCTTTTCCCTGATTGGGCCTCACCTTTGTACTGCCCAGAGACCAAGGTCAGCCCCAGGGGCCCCTGGGGAAAGTGTGTGCCTGAGAGGAGAACTTCTCACCACGTGGCTGAATTAAACATCTATGGATATTATGCAAAAGCCTTTTTTGCTTCTTTACCTTGAACTTTACTAGCAGCAATTCAGGCTGCAACAAATGGTGCCCTGAATGTGGGGCCTCCGGATTAGTCTGAGACCTCTTCTCCTGAAAAACATATGCACTAGACCACCCCGAGAATTTTCTTACCCCAGTGTGGTGAGATTGAAATTTTAGTTCCTTCCTCCTTGTACTCTCGGGTGTTGGGAAGAGACTGGGCTAAGATGGAGACAACACTCACCCACGCACAACAAGAAGTTTACCTCTACCTTAAAAAGTCTTTTCTTCAAGAAAAGTGTTGCTTTTCAGAGGAGGAGTGGAAGTATTTTGTACAGTGGTTATTTAAGCATTTTCCTTATATATCCCGTAACTTACTCCTAACCGATTGTTATAAATGATCAATCGAAAAGCCAAATTATAAAAAAATGCTAAAAGATTTATCTTTTTGCGCAACCAAAATACGGTCCTCAAAACCACCACAGCCAAAGAGACAGTGTCGAGCCCGGGATCAGCGCTGGGTGAACCTGGATCTGACCTCTATCACATCGAATCCCCACAAATTCACGAGAGTCACTTCTAGCAACAAGGTTTTATACAGTTTATTGTGCTCGAGGCGAAGGAGTCCCAATTTCTTTTGTAACTCTTCACATTCATAGTTGGTTCTTGTTGTTATCTTGTTATTATTTCATATTTCTCAAGTCCCACCCATACTGTTGTTTCGCTGGTTTTCTACCAAGCTGTTCTTCTCTGTAGCACAGTCCTTCATAGCTTCTCAGGGGCTCCTCCTGGGCTCTCGACCCACCCCTTTTTATTCCAGTTACCTTCACAAGCTACAGCTGCTGCCCAACAAAGGACTTCGCAGCTGTAGCTCATTTGGAGTAACTAGGACCCACTTATCTAATACATAGGACTCTCACTACATTTCAGTTGTTGTATTCTTATTGCTGTTATAACAATACATATATTCAGGCCCCCACAGGTTCTTTCACTGTGCAGAGCTGGACAAAGGCCGTCTCCTGATTGATAGCCAGCATTGATCGAATCTCAGGAAGTCATGTATTCAAATGTATCTTCCTGACGACTTTGGCTATCTTGATTGATGTTATCCACAGGGCGATGATCGCTCTTAGGCGGTTTCCGATGACTTGAGATACCGGTGATCATCGCATTGGGTGTGTCTATTCTTGGGCTAAAGTGCCGATTGTTCTCTGGCCGACTCCAGGAATTTTGGAGTTTGAATAGACATCCGCCTCTCGGGCTGCTTGTGGTCAGAGACTCGTTTGGGTTTCGCAATCTTTAAAAAATACATTCTTTGATAGCATGAATTATTTCTAACATATATTACGATCCCTCTCCTTTAATATCACCACATTAATTCATGCTCCCTCTACATCCCAAAATTACTAATATCAATTTATTTCCTACTTCTACCCTCCACCTTTAAGGGTCTCCTACAAAGAGAAAACTTTATTAAATTCTTATTCCATGTTCTCCTTGTGGGATTCCCTGAAAACCAATATAATTGTTCTCATTCATTTTGACCCATTTTTCAAATTTTGCCAAGACTTCAGCAGCATTGCTTGCACATTTCCTCTCTCCCAGGCTCATGATCTTGGATGTGTTGTTTCCAGAAGCCAACTGCAGGTCCACGGGTACTATAGCTATCTGCATACCCTGTACCATGGAACGGATCAGTCAAATAAAACAAGGAATTAGACATGGGAGAAATAGGATTCCTGCTACTGAACACAGCACAAAGAATATTTTTTGTTCCACCAGGCCCCATCAAATAATCTGTCCCACCAGGATGATTGTAAGATCGAATTCCATTTTTGAACTGGGACATGGGCCACTTTTTAAATTTTGGCTGCCAATCCTCTTATGGTTTCCCCATAATCATCAATTTCGATATAACATTCTGATTCATTGAATTTTCCACACACTCCCCCTTCTTCGGCAAGCAAATAGTCTAAAGCTATTCGATTCTGGTACACAAACGCTCATACCTGGGTGTGCTGTCGACTTAGTAAATCCAGGGCCTCTGAAGTATGATTTGACACAATTTCCACCACTGCCTGCAACCTGATCAGCCGGTTCAGTAGATAAATTGGAGTCCTATATCCATAGCTTCCGTCCTGAGCCTATGTGGCCAGCCCATAATAATAAATTATTCTTGCTGCTGGCCACTCCTCCTCCCCCTAAGTTTGCCTGCCACTTATGACAGGTATCATTTTCTTCAGGCTTCTTCGCACCCTCCTCAGGGTCTCATACAGAGGAGCTGCTAGTACGTTACTTTTTGTTCGGGGGAGAGTGAAGAAGATTGGCTGGATCATGCCCAAAGTGCATGATCCTTTCCACCTTGGGGGTAACTCACTGTATGCTTTCTTTCCACAGATCCAATAAATTCCATCTGGGGCTTTCCATCTGATGTTAGTTTTCCCTGGGTCTCCCCAATATTTTTTCAGACACGCCAAGGATTGGAAAGGATTGGCTCCAGGACTATTGACCTAGCAAAGTCCTATTTGTCTCTTCCATTCACAATTTGTTTCGTTTTTCTGACTCCAGTACCCTGTAGGAGGTTCTGGTTTCCAGACTTTGCCCTTGCTGTTTGAATTTACTGTCAGAGTAGTTATGCATTGAGTGTATCCCACCATTTCGGTATATTCTTTCCCCTCTCGACTGATGCAGATTGTTCCAATCACCCTTTGCTCCAACACTCATCCCTCAGGTCTCTGTGCCAATTTTGAGACCCTTGGGTTGTCCCATTTCAAAAGCTGTTCCGGAGCCCAGCCTTCACCTTTCCAAGGCCATTTCTCTGCTGATTTCAGCCCCCCACAAATCCAACAATTTGACAATACCAATTCTGTGGCAATTTCCTGCATTAAATCAATGAATAAGTTCTGGTCTGGGGAAGGTAGTTCCCCATCAGCGTATTGTTTCTCGAGCAGTTCATACTTCTCTCCCAGAGTTTTCAATCTTTATTGTTCCACTCTTTTCTTCCTAACTTCTGACTCCCTTTTTTTCAGCTCCTGAGTAATTTCCCTCATCTTTCCCTCAGGATCTGTTCCATCTTTGTTTCTCCCAAAACAGACAGCCCTATCATATTGCAGGCAGACCCTATCATTGTTTGCCTGTGCTAAGTCCAATATGATCGACTCTCTGTTTAGGGTGAATTTGTTGTCAAATTTCATATTTCTTCCCACCCAGTACATTTTCCCATTCATCACACATCCCCAGTCTTGAATTGTCATAACACAATGGATTCACCTGGTGATATGCTACAAAAATTGACTCTGTCTTTCCCCCAACCCACATTGTCTGATTACATTGATTGCAAATGGGGATTGACATTAGCTCTACATTCCTTTTCCGTATTTGATGTTGGTGCTTGTCTGACTGCCCGTTCCGCATCCCCACATTCGGATCTATACACAAGATCTCTTTGCCTGATCTGCATAATTTGACCTGAGTGCCGTTTATCATACAGTACCTGCCAGACTCCCTGATGCACTCCTCTGGGGCTTGGTTTGCTGAGGTTCCCCTGTCCCTTTGCTTGACTGGGACTATCTGAGCGCATTTACTGCACCCATCTGCGGAACTCTCATTTCCGTCATGGATCGGGGTCTCAATGTGCAGACTCAGTGTCCCGCACATGGCTAGGCTCAGGCCAAGCAGGATTCCCACCAGGCGTACTCCTCTGCCTTTGCCTCCGCCCCCTGGGGTGCCACCAGTGGCGAGGAAGACCATCTTCGCGGCAGAAGGAGTATTCTTCAGGGAATACATTCTCGGACCTTGCCACACACCTCCTCTTAAAGGCGCCCCACCGTGAGATCTTGACAGCATCTGAGCTGCCCGGTACTTTGATTGATTTCCGACTCTCCAAATCCAAAATCTCTGCTTTAGATTTGAGTTTTCCATGCACCCCATTCTGGAAAATGTGGAACCACTCTTGTGAATCTAATTCAATTATTCCTAAATTTGTGGCTAGGGCTAGAAAACAGTCAGTCAGTTCAAGCTCCTCTTCCAGACACTGAGTGCACAATCCCTTTGGCCTCTGCCCCCTTCTGCAATGTATAACAAAAATTCCCTGACAATATTCACACTTAAAGTGTACAAACAGATAGCATACACAATCTGACAGTATACAACCTATCCGTTCACCCACCATCGGTCATTTGTGAGGACGTTGGAGTTTGATTTTCAGGTCGCCTGGGGAAGAAGTGACCTTCCACTCGGGTGCTTCCTCCTGGTGTTTGACCTTCTTCACTCTGGACGTGTGTGTCCAACATTTTTCCACCATCCGAATGGCCGTGTCTGTTGTCAGGAGCACAAGAAAGAGACCTTCCCAGTGAGGAGAGAGGAGTACCTCCTTCCAAACTTTCACAAACACTCTGTCACCCGGTTGAATTTTGTGGATAGCAAATCCCAGAGGGGTGCTCTGAGATAGTATCCCGTTTTCTCAGTTCCTGTAAATTTCTGTTTATCGCTACCAAATATGGTTGAATCTGGCTGTCATTCCATCTGAGGTGTCCCACCGGCATCCCGTGCTTGTATGGCATCCCATATAGCATCCCAAAGGGTGAGAGCCCCGTCTCTTGATGAGGCATCGTCCTGATATTAAGCAAGGCCAGAGAGAGGGATTTCAGCCAGGACATCCAGGTTTCTAAAATTAATTCAGACAACTGCGCTTTCAAGGTCTGAATCATCCTTTCAACCTGTCCCGAGCTCTGGGGATGCCACGGGGTGTGGTATTCCCACCGAATGCCTAGTGCCTCTGCCATCTGCTTAATAATTTTCTAGGAAAATGAGTCCCTTGATCCGAGTCAATGTAGTTCACCACCCCGTATCGGGGCACAATTTCTTCCAGCAATTTCCTGGACACAGTCTGAGCTGTTGCCCTTGGACTGGGGAAAGCTTCCACCCAATGGGTCAATTTGTCTACTATTACAAGCACAAATTTGAACCTTCCCACTTTAGGCAATTCAGTAAAATCAACTTGAATTCTCTCAAAAGGTCGGTACGCAATGGGGCAGCTCCCCAGGATCGCTTGTCTGGCCTTGGTTTTGTTAATTTTCTGACAGATCAGGCATCCTTGTACCTGTCGTTTGGCCAATTCTAAATTCCTCTGCACCTGAAAAATTTCAAAAACTGTTCAGCCAGGGCCTGAGCTCCCCAGTGTGTTCACTGGTGCAGTCTCCTCAAAATTCTCCTGGTAAAACCTTTAGAGACTAGTTCTCTCCCATCCGGTAGTTTCCACTTACCTTCTTCCAGTTTCCCCCCAATTTTCTCATAACTTTCAATCTCCTTTGGGGAGGGCTGAGGAGGGTCATCTGGGGCCTCGATCCCTTCGATCTCCGGGGTACTTACCATCATCAGTGCCGCGGTCTTGGCCTCCTGGTCTGCCAAGTTGTTTCCCCGGTTCCGGAATTGCATCCCTGCCTGATGTCCCTTCACATGGACAACTGAAATTTCTTCCGGCTCCCTTATCGCTTCCAGAATTTGCCGGATCAATTCCCCGTGCATCAGTCCCTGTCCGCATGTGTTGATCAGCCCCCTTTCTTCCCAAATTTTCCCAAAGGTGTGAACCACCCCAAAGGCATACCTAGAGTGTGTAAAAATTGTTCCCTTCTTTCCCTTCAGTCCTTTCAAGGCTCTCAGAACTGCATACAGTTTGCAAGCCTGTGCTGACCAACGCGCGTTCAGGGAGCCTGCTTCTATCACTTTCCCTGTTTGCCCGTCCACGACTGCATATCCTGACTTCCTTTTCCTGTCAATCACCCTGTTTGAGCCATCTACAAACCATTTTTCCCCTTCATCTAATTCCTCTTCTTCCAAATCTTCCCTAATCTTTATCTGCAATTCGACCGCTTCCATGCAATCGTGAACGAGTTCCTCCGAAGCTTCCCCAAACAAGAACTGAGCCGAGTTTTGCGCAGTTATTGTCTGGAATTCCAAATCCTGTGAATGAATCAAAATGGCTTCATACTTCAGCAATCTAGCAGCAGTGAGTCATTTATCTGCTTTCTGTTGTAGTATGCCCCGCACATTGTGTGGTGCAAATACTACCAAAGGTGCTCCGAAAGTTACTTTCTTGGCTTCCTCCACCAACAATGCCACAGCTACAATCGCTTGCAAGCACGTGGGCCAGCCCCTGCTAACAGGGTCCAAAAGCCTAGAAAAGTAACCCACCAGTTTCCTGACCTCTGCCCAGTCCTGTGTCAGCACACCATATGCCGTATGGTTGCTCACATCCACGAACAACTGGAATGGCCATCTCACATCGGGAGACTCAGCACTGGTGCTGCTGTGAGCGCTTCCTCGACTCTCCTGAATTCATCCTCGTCCTTTTCTGTCCATTTCATTCTGTCCGTAGTGAGTTTTTCATACAAAAATTTCACCTTCTTGCTGTATCCCTCAATCCACTGCTGGCAATACCCCAATAACCCCAGAAGTTGCCTAACTTCTCTTTTTGTCCGTGGGGGTGGTAAGGCAATAATCCCTGCCACCCTTTCAGGATCCAACTTCTTTTTCCCTCTGGTTAACCAATGTCCCAAATATCTGACCTCGGGCTCTGTGAATTGCAACTTTGACTTTGACACCTTCAATTCTTTTTCCCCTAAAAAGTTCAAAAGTTCAATGGTACTTGTCCTCACAACCTCCTCCCTTGGACCTGAAATCAACAAGTCATCTACATATTGTAGAAATTTTGTTCCCTCCGTTGGTACAAAGTGACTCAGCACCTGTTTGAGTGCTTGCCTGAAAAGGTTTGGGGAATCAACGAAGCCCTGAGGCAACGATGTCCATCTGAGCTGCTGCTTTCTGTTTGTTTCTGGGTCCTCCCACTGAAACGCAAAGTAATCTCTGCTGTCCTCTGCTTAAGGACAGGTCCAAAAAGCATCCTTCAAATCAATCACACTGTACCACGTGTCCTTGGGAGAGATGTTATTCAGCAGGGTGTAAGGATTCGAGACCATGGGGAACAGTGTCCTAGTCCTTTGATTCACAGCCCCTAAATCCTGCACTAGCCTGTAGCTACTGTCCATCTTTCTCACTGCCAAAATTGGGGTGTTGTGCCAGGACATGCACGGCTCCCGCGTTCCTTTCCTTATCAATTCGCCAATCACTGGTTTCAGTCCCTTCCACCCTTCCATGGAGATGGGGAGTTTGACCCAAATGGGTCCCCTGGCCTTTCAATTTCAATGTGGATTGGCTCGATGTCCAGCCTCCCAGCCTCCCCTTGGACATACCAAACCTTTGGATTAATTTTCTCTTCGTCCTGGGTGCTGATTTCATACAACCTCACCTTGAGCTGGGAATCTTTCACTGATAAACCGATTTCCAATGCCACCAACAAGTCCCGTCCCAGCAAGTTAAAGTCTGCATCTTTTATTGATAACATATTTCCGATACACTTTTTAGTTTCTGTCTCTATTTCAACATCCTTTATAATCGGAACCTTAAAAAGTTCCCCCTTTGCTCCAATTACCATCATTGTATCATTGCTCAGAGAACAGCCTCACGGTAACTGCTGCACTGTGGTCCGTTCTGCCCCGGAATCTACTAAAAACCAAATTTCCTGCCTGTGGGGTCCCACTCTCAATTTTATCAAGGGCTCCCTAGGTGCTTCGGACCCCAAACTGAAAAGCCCCTGACACCCCTAATCTTCCTGAAATATCGTTTGATCCATGATTTTGCCACGAACTGAGTTTTCAGCAAAACCACCCCAATTGGAGAGTCGGGGTCCGTCCTGGAATACATTCTCAGGCTCTTTCGGAGCCTTTCCATCCATTCCGTGGGGGGTTCGTTCTTTCCCCGACATTCCCTGAGTACTTTACTCATATTTTGTCCTTTCGGCACCACCTCCCCGATACCTTGTATTATCACATTTCTCAAATTTATCATTTTCTGTCTCCCTTCCTCCGTCTGGGCGCTCCAGGACAGCTTTTGGTTTGGCCACCTCTGATCTCCCCACTCCCCCTGGGGATTCCTGTTTTCCCAGTCCCTGATCGTGGCTTGTCTGATCATTTCTCTCTCCTCATTGTTGAACAGTGACCTCAGGATCGCATTGAGATCCTCGTATGTGTAGGTGCTGGTTCCTAGAAATTCATCTAGTCTTTCTGCCACCCCCAAAGGATCATCCATCAATTTGCCCATTTATTTCTTGAAAGCCCTCACGTCCCCGGTGTCGATCGGTGCATGTACGAAGCCGATAATTCCCGGAGCCATTGGTACTTCCTGTAAAGGGGAGAGACCGGGCTTTTCCTCCTCATCATCAATGTCTCCAGTGGTTGCCCTCCTCATTCTCTGCCTCGTTTGATAAGCCAGAGGAGAGCTGGCTTTCTTTGGGAAAAATACCTGTTTTTCCTCGGTCTTGGGGAGGGTCGGTGGCTGGGGCTGCTTGCATGGGAGCAGAGGCGCTGTTGCCTGCCCATGTGGAAGAGAAGGCACCGTAGTCAGCTCCAGTGGGAGCGGTGATGCCGAAGCCTGTCCCTGCAGGATCGATGCCTCGGGAGGCAATGCGGGAACCAGAGGTACCTGGGCTGGTGTGGGCTGGGGTGGAGGGACAAGGTAGGGAGGTGCAAGGTTGTCCAGTGGTTCCCACTCCTTGCCCCGGTTTGCTGAGCATCTGAGAGCTCTGATTGGGTATAACCCCGAACAAGAGTATTTCCACATCTCGGCATATTCAATTTCCTCGAAGTCCTGTGGGCGGTGATCAACTACGTGGTCGTACAGGGATTCACACGTCCGCATCTCGAAAGTGCTGAACACTGGCCAAACCACGTATTTCGCTATCTCCTTCCCCCCCCCCCACTTTTCCATGCAAAACTGTATCATCTTTTCCTTGGACTTTCCCACTCTCCTGGGGCTGTCATCCCAGTGTTCTAACATCCATCCCAATGGGCTTTCCCTGGGGATTTCAGGCAGAACCGTCCCAGGATCTTGGTGAGGTTTTTCTTGGGGCTTTTTCTGGAACTTACTTTTTCTCAACTCCATTTTCCCAACTCCATTTTCCCAAAAAACCCATTCGCCAATTTTCTCACCTTGGCTCCTTCGGCTGGGATGCTCGACACGAGTCCCAAGTCTCTGTCTGATATCGATTTCCTAAGTTTGCGAAACGCCACCAGTCTATTCAGCCACGCGGAGAACTGTTCCGTGGGTCTTTTGACTGGTTTCGAGCTCTCTTACCTGATTCTCCGGATCAGAAGGCAGACCGGCTACCGAAATATTCTGGGAACGTCTTTTCCCCTTCCCGACCCAATCGTGATCAATTCCCTGAACTCCCTACAAGTCCCAGGTCTCACGTGTGATAAGAAAAAGTGCTCACTTCCCCCTTGACCGACCACATCCCTTGCGGGAGAGTGGAACTGCAATTGTGGGGTCCACACTCACTTCATGATAGAATCACGTCTCACACACATGCTTGATCACACTCCACTCAACCATGCAGTACTCACGGTTCCTTTCCCATGTGGATTCTTTGTGCACGCTGATTTTCTGAGTGAAAAAGAAAAAAAAGCACCGCAGCCTCAGAGATCCCTCTTCGGATCGTTCTGAGTTTCCAAGAGCTGGGCCCGTTATTATCCCTCTTTGGCTGTGGTTCTGGCTTCAGTTCAGTGTTTGACTGGTTTTGCGAACTCCCAATCCCATCAGACCGCTGAAATCAGTGGGGCGCCTTCTGACTGGAAAGGGGTCTCCGAACCCAAAATTCAAATCACGTCAGGGTCACCAGAATTGTTATGAATGATCAATCGAAAAGCCAAATTATAAAAAAAATGCTTAAAGATTTATTTATCTTTTTGCGCAACCAAAATACGGTCCTCAAAACCACCACAGCCAAAGAGACAGTGTTGAGCCCGGGATGGGCACTGGGTGAACCTGGATCTGACCCCTATCACATCGAATCCCCACAAGTTCAAAGGAGTCACTTCTAGCGACGAGATTTATACAGTTTATTGTGCCCGAGGCGAAGGAGTCCCAGTTTCTTTTGTAACTCTTCACATTCATAGTTGGTTCTTTCACTGTGCAGAGCTGGACAAAGGCCGTCTCCTGGTTGATAGCCAGCGTTGATCGAATCCCAGGAAGTCATGTATTCACATGTATCTTCCTGACAACTTTGGCTATCTTGATTGATGTTATCCACAGGGCGATGATCGCTCTTAGGCAGTTTCCAATGACTTGAGATACCGGTGATTATCGCGTCGGGTGCGTCTATTCTTGGGCTAAAGTGCCAATTGTTATCTGGCCGACTCCAGGAATTTTGGAGTTTGAATAGACATCCACCTCTCGGGCTGCTTGTGGTCAGAGACTCGTTTGGGTTTCACAATCTTGATAAAAGACATTCTTTGATAGCATGAATTATTTCTAACATATATTACACCGATGAATTCTTGGAAATATTTTGGAAAAGGTCAAAAACTAACACAGAATTCCGTCTATTATTTAGTATGATGATGAAATGTGTTCTCAGTCTTGAAGATGAACACCAGCTGAAAACCCCTCCTCCATGTTCCCCTCTTTGTGCCCCTGCACCCCCTCCCCTGTTGCAAGGTAAGACTCTCCCAAGTTCTCCTGTCTGTACTCCTGCTGCCCAAGATGGTGGAGACCACATGGCAAGGGCTGCAGGGTCTCCCCTTCCACCCTCTGCTCCCCACACCTTCTCTGACGGACGTGTTTACCTTGGTTGCCATAGCACCGCAAGACGTGGTGGGGGTGGCAAGAGCCGTATCCCCTCGCACAGGGCTGCCACCGCTCTGTCCCCCTCAACGGCCCCCCCCTTCCCCCCGTGGAAAACCCACAGCCACCACGCTGGCAGTCAGCAAGGCCAGAGTGAGCCAGCTGATATGTGCTGTCCAGCCCACCCCGTGGCAACCTGCTGCATGAGGGCCGAGGGCAGGCGAGCGAAACTGGTGGACCTGGGGCACCGCTGTCGTGGGTCAGGTGGACAGCCCCACTGAGGGATGGCTCAGAACCACAGTCCTGGCAGCAAAACCGCTGCCCCCTGCCCACCGTTGCTGCTCTGAGAGCCCCGCACTGGCAGTGCCCACAGGCACCAGCTGAGACAGACCCCCCGAGAGGGGACCAAGCCTAAGCACGGCCGCCAGCGCCAGAAGCAGAACCAACTTCGCACGGCAGCGCACCAGCACCAGCAATGCATCCAGAAACACCAACACAAACCCACTGGCAAAGGTAAAAAAATCCTTGCCATGAATGTTTTGGGGACAGTAAAATGGTTCATTTTAAAAAACAAATACGGTTTCATAACCCGGCATGATAACAAAAAAGATGTGTTTGCTCATCAGACTGCTATAAAAAAATATAATCCCAGGAAATACCTCCGCAGTCTAGGAGATGGAGAAATTGTGGAATTTAATAGAATACAAGGAAGAAAATGCCCCCAAGCAGCCGATGTGACAGGACCTGGTGAAGTTCCAGTGCAAGGTAGTAAACATGCACCAGACGACAAACCTGAAAAATATTATCCACATCACAGAAGTCCTCCACACACCTACCAAAGAAATAGAACCCAAACCCAACAGCCATCAAGCCTCAGCAACAGCCTAAAAGCAAGAAGAGCACAGAACACTGGCAAGCTGTCCTGCATCCAAAAGCCCATGTTGATAATGAAAGAACCTTTCAGTCTGATAAGTCCCATTTCTTCTAATACCCTTTCCCGATTCCTGTGGCCTTCCTGCCCCCCTCCCACTTTCCCCTTTTCCATTCCATTGTCCTATTACCCCTTTTTTATGTTCCCACAAATTCCTACCACCCTTTCTCTTTTCCCATGGTCTCCCACCACTAATCCCTTTCCCCAGAGTTCCTTTATAATACCAGAGTGAGCGTGATTAGGAAGGAAAGAAAGGAAAGTTTCCCTAAAGTAACCATCTTTTTCTTAAAGTAATGATTTCTATTTGGAGTTTCCAACAGGCACACCACCACCTACACTACCTTGTGCAGAGTCTATCACAGCCAACCACTTCACCACAGGAGACAGACAAACAGCCCCTGCTGAAGAAATCTCCTGACTCAGTTTCCTGAAAAACCGTGCTAAGAAAACCCCACATCCCTCTTGCCAGTTCTAAGACACTCCAGAAAATCTGTTTGGACATTGGAGACTCAGAATTGTTTGCATTTTGAAAATTGTCTTATAGACACTTTTGATTGTTTTTGTCATTTTATGTTAATTGAGTTGATCCTTCAGAAAAGCTTTCTTAATAATATAAAAAATGGGGAGTTGTGGAGGCCCTGGAGGAGCTTCTCCTAAGTTACACCTCATTGGCTCCTTTCCCTGTTCCTATGCCTGAACATAGGTGTTCCTGAGGCTCTCCCTCCCTTTTCCCCGATTGGGCCTCACCTTTATACTGCCCGGAGACCAGGGTCAGCCAGGAGGCCCCTGGGGGAGAGAGGGGGACCTTGGGAGGAGTGTGTGTCTGAGAGGAGAACATCTCACCACGCGGCTGAATTAAACATCTATAGATATTATGCAAAAGCCTTTTTTGGTTCTTTACCTTGGACTTTACTAGCAGCAATTCAGGCTGCAATATTTGGCTTTATTACCAGCTTGTTACTGTGTTACCTCCTTGTTTGGTCAGATTTATGGTGTCATTCTATTCTTGCTTTTTGGGTTGTGGCTCCTGGTTTCTACTAACTAGCTACAGAGATAAAGTGTATTATGTATATAACACTGTCAGAAAACATTACATGAACAGGGAAACATTCCTTGTGGACAAAAGATTAAAAAGTGATACACTGGTACAAAAATCTGCTACACATACATTTATATGAAAAGCAGAACTGTAGTAAATTTCTACCCCTCTATGTTGCATTAAAAGGGTTGTGATGTTAGACTGCCCTGTCCTGGGGTGACTTTATGATGCTTGTATCCCCATTCATCTGTTTAACCCAGAAATAAGTTTTGCACCTTTAAGAATGGTTTCAAGAGTGAAGGGGGGGAAAGAAGAAGTGCAGAGTTTGTTATCAGAAACTGCACTTTCTTCCCTACATCCTTCCCCTGGACTGTGTTGTCTGCAGCATGGACAGCGAGAGAGAGCTCTCCTTTGCTTTTTAGTTAGTTTTTAGCTAGCTGAGGCAGAGAAATTCCCTGGACTGTGTTTTTTCTTTTTCTTGGAACTGTTTAAACCTGCTCTGGACTGAAAACCCAGAAGAGCACAGGGAGCTCACACCTGTGGCCCACTGGGCCGGGCCTAGTCCATGGCATTTCCAGCACCAGAGGGACTGATAACAGACTGGGTGAGCTGAGCTGCAACCCACGAGAAGGACTTTCTGAGTTTATCATCTCTTCAGATTGGTAAGAGATTTTATTGTTTAATAGTGTTCCTTTTTTTTTTTTCTTTTTTTTTTTTTTGCTGGTGAATTATTTGCCTGTTAAATGAACAGGTTTTTTCCACTTTTCTCCAAGGAAATCTTTTCCCAAACCAGTTGGGGGAGGGGCCACTTGAATCCGCTTTCTAGAGGAACCCCCTTCAGAGGTTTTCTCCCAAATTTGCCCTAAACCAGGACACTGCCCTTAATCTTCAGTTTGCTTACATTATTTCTAGCACTCTGTTCCTTCTAGGATGATAGTGAATAGAATTGGGTTAGAAATAAATAGTAGTATTTACTTATTAAAGTCCTTTTTGCCCTTTCCTCACAGGTAAGCACATTTAAGTTTGGTTGACATCAGTTAACTCAAACCCACTGTACTGTAAATCACTCTACCTATAAAGAAAAGCTTAAAGTTACTTGTTACCGTGATGGACAGGGGTCTTGCCCAATCAAATATCTCCCAAGGCTGCAGGCATCTCACTGGCCAGAACCTGAAGGAACAAGGAGTTCAAACCAATGAGAGCATCCAGACCGAGTCTTTCAAATGCACTGTATAAGGGAGGGCTTGGGAAATAAAATCTCTGTTGCCACATGAACACCGGGGTGAGTGGTCATTGTCTCCTGTGCCGCCTTCCCCCCGCCCCGCCCCCCGTGACTTGGTGACCCATGAAGTGATCAGGATTTAGCCATAGCCAGACACAAAGGAGACAGACAGCGAAATAGCTGGAATGGCGTAAAAGCCAGAAATCGGTCCAGAACCAGGATATAGACAGCATAAATACTGGGAAGCGGCATGATAGCCAGAATGGCGGGAGAGCCAGCAAGATGTACATCTGGGACTTTGCTGGGTAGACAGCGGAATTGTAGTGAATCTACCACAGGCAGTGGAAAACTGCAGCAAAAAAATCCCCTCGGAAGACAGAGGAAAGTGCTAAGTAGCTTCAAACTCTGTTTTTGTGGACTAGAATCATTATCGAGACCATGGGATCCTGGACTACAACACTAGAAAACTCCACCTTAAAGGTATGGATTTGCTTAATTTAAAAAAGAGAGATTAATTATAGTAAACGAGCTCTGCAAACTGCTCACATGGTGTGAGAGCCATGAACTGAAATAAACAGGGCCAGGAGACTCCTTCTCCTTTTTAATGCCTTTATTAAAAAGTGATCAGCTCAGGATTGGGCGGCTCGGCAGGGCTGCAGGCCCCGTCGCGTCTCCCAGGGCGACTCAGAGGAGGAGGATATGCACAGTGTTATGAACAAAAATTCAGTTAATATTTTTTTTTGAGAAAGAGTTACAGGGAAGCAGCCAGGTCTCTGTCTCTGCCAAAGTACTTAGTGCTTTGTTATTGTAATACCGGGTCGTTAAGGCTTATCTCTTCTTTTGTATTAGTAAAAAGCCTGGCTGGGTGCGGTGGACCCTTCCCCCGAGGCTGTGCTCTCTTACAACATAGAGAAGACACCTGAGAGGGTGGGGGGGGTTATGCAAAGTGACTCCAAAGTCCAGAATGCTTTGTGGGACCCCGACTCGAAATGCAACGAGAAAACCCCAAAAACAACGAGCCAAATAAGAATTGAGAGACTAAAGTGATGTCTGGACTTGAGGAGCCGAGTGCTGAGCCTGCAGAGATGCTGAATCCCTTCGGAGCCCCCTCTCGCCCTGAGCAGGGAGTGGTCCCAACGCCGGGACCAGGGTAACCGGCGAGGCTCAGAAGCAACATCTGACGGGGACATCACGCCCTAAAAGGCTCCCACGAGGACTGGATCCCCGAGCTCTGCCCCTAGTGGACCGAGCTGCGCATATCCTCCTCCTCTGAGTCGCCCTGGGAGATGCGACGGGGACTGCAGCCCTGCCGAGCCGCCCAATCCTGAGCTGATCACTTTTAATAAAGGCATTATAAAGGAGAAGGAGTCTCCTGGCCCTGTTTATTTCACACAGCTCTGTCCACTAGGGGCAGAGCCGGGGGATCCAGTCCTCGTGGGAGCCTTTAGGGCGTGATGTCCCCGTCAGATCTTACTTTCTCAGCGTTCAGTCCTGCTTGGTCCCGGCATTGGGACGACTCTGCTCAGGGCGAGAGGGGCTCCGCATCTCTGCAGGCTCAGCACTTGGCTCCTCATGTCCAGACATCACTTTAGTCTCTCCATTCTTATTTGGCTCGTTGTTTTTGGGGTTTTCTCTGTGGGTTTGGAGTCGGGGTCCCACAAAGCATTCTGGTCTTTGGAGTCAATTTGCATAACCCCCCCCCCCTCCAGGTCTCTTCTCTTCACTGTTCTGGGAAAGGTACTGATACAAAGGGAGTGATAAGCCACAACGACCCGTGATTACAATAACAAAGCACTAAGAACCCTGGCAGAGACAGATCTGGCTGCGTCCCTGTAACTCTTTCTCACAAAAAACATATTAACCGAATTTTTGTTCATAACATGAACTAAATGTGTCCAAAGAGACTGCTTTAAATTTATGGTTTTGGGAGGAGGTTGAACAATATATACTTGCTGCAGCCTCTAATGGTGAGGACACAGCCATCGGTGCTATAAAGCCTTGTCAATAGTTATGGACTTGCTAAAACAGTTGGAATATGAGAGGCAAAAGGGCAAGGGCAGCAGCGTAGCCACTTCTTTGTACAACCCCGCGTGGGAGCCGGCACTTCCCAGGGAGCCGGCGGGACCTGGCCGCTGCGAAAATGTGCCCTGCAGCAGTAGGACTCTGGCTGACTGCTGCAGAGCGACTGTGGGGAGCGGCACAGCTCCGGGGAGTGGGGGAATCTCAGAAAAATGAGACAATCCGAGGGCTGCCCGTGCCGCGAATGCTGGCACTGCCCCCGGGAGGCGGAGGGGCCGATTGCGCAATCCGGTCACTTGGAGAGATGGCGGCCGCCGCAGCCCCGACAGCTCCGAGATGTCCCGTGTCCACTCCGGACTGCTGTAATCACAATGCAGCCAACTTGGGCCACTATATTGCCAATCAAGGCGCGCACACCATGCCGCCCTGTTGTGGAGGACCAAACCACGTGGCGGCCGCTCGTGCCCCCCTCGGGACACCGTGCCATGCGGCCGCTGAAACCACTCCCCCACCATTTGCAACCGCGCCGCCCGCACTTCCCATCACCATGGAAATGCCAAGACTGCCTCCTCCGGAGACCGAGTGGGCAGGCTCCAAAGCCACGCCTTCATGGAGCCTGGCTGAACTTATATCGGGGGATGTGCCTACTCCCCCGATCCCGCCTGCGTCAGGGGGTAGGGCCCCGCACCCAAGCCAGCCTCCGTGGAACACAGCCGTGCCTCTAGTGGGAGTGGCCTCATTTCTGACCCTGCCCCCAAGGCCGAGTCTGGGAACGTCACCACCTGGCGTTCCTGCACACGTCAAACCCAGAAGTGGAGCGTGGGAAAAGCCCTTGCGAGGAGCCTGTCCGGCCAAAGGCAGAGGAAAAAAGCATGCAAAGATTTCGTGCCGTAAGAGCAGAAACAATCAAGTCTGCCCGAAGAGATGGGGCCGGATACATGGGATAACTGCATCACAACAGCTGAAATCAAACCAACCTTTCACCCAGTCCAGCGAGAAGCCAGCTTTTCCCAGCAAATGGATGGTGAGGAGAAAAACAAAAACTGGGTTTCCACCTCTCAGGAGCCTCACAACCACTTTGCCTCCTGATATATCAAGGTTTTCATATTTCAAAGACTCTAATAAACTAATAACATATGCCAAGAGTAAAAATATCGAAGGGTTATCACACAAGAGTTACAAAAATGCACAACTGTTTGTAAAATCTGCCTTAGAGTTCATAGTACAATATTTATTATTCTTGTTTGCATTTGCTAAAACCAAAATTGATAAGCCTGTGATTGCTAGTTCTGCTAAAGTTATTTGGAAAATATTACATTTCTGTCTCAGGCAGGTACTACTGTGTCTTAAAGAAACCCTAGTATGTGTACTAACATGTCTTTTCTTAGTACTACTAGTAATTATTCTTGCATTGCTTCAAGACAAATGGGTAAGATTCAAAGAATATCCACTGAGGTACACATAGAACATCAGTTTATCATAAGCAAATATCATTTGCAAAGTTTTTTAACTGAAATTCTGACACTTGTCATAATTTTAAACGTTAAAAGTCATCTATTAAAGTCAATAACAAAATTTCTAATTTCTAACAAAGGGAAAAAAATATATCGCTTGCACTGTTATGTTGAAAATTCTTCTTCCACTAGGTATTAATAAAAGCTTGTTTTTAAAATATAAATACAGAAAACCTCTCCCAACCAAGTTCATGGCCCGGATCAAACCATGAACCTGGCTGGTAAAAAAAAAAAATATATTAGTAAACCTAAATGAAGCTTTGCATAAGTTAAACCCTTTTCCCATTGGGATAAATGAAAAAGCCTCGTCTGGAAGATGTTTTTTCAAGTCCCCATAGGGAAAAAGTGACCCCCTTAGTAACCCCCTAAGTAATAGTATTCAAATTCCATGTTTTTTTCCTATTTTTATTAATTTTACAAAGAAAAAAGGTTGAAGGTACATCCCCCTCTTTTGAGTCTTAAGTAGTATGATGTTCTCATGCTTTACAATAAATCATATAACAGTACAATAACCCTATGAGATCACAAATGATCACCTACTTCATAGAGAGTTCATATAAGGACTTGATTTGTTTACAAATTATTTTTCATGTTTACAAACTCTTTTCCTGTTTACAGATTGTTTTCTGGGAGTTGGATTTTTCTCCAAGGGATAAATGGGTTACAGGTTGTTTTTTAATATTTGGGTTTTTCTCTAAGTGTGAAATGGGTTAAGGGTTAAATAGCTTTCTGCTTTTAGAGATAAGTTGTAATTTGTAACCAATAAGCATAATGCCTGTGGCCTGAATTCTCCCCTAAGAGGTCCCGGAAGTGAATGCTGCAGCTCCAGTGCAAATTAGACCCATGCTGTCCTCTGTCACCCTGTTTGCAAAGGGCCCTTGCAGATAGGTGACAGAGAGCAATTCACAAAATTTTATAGACAAGAAGGGTGAGATATTACCATGATTGACAGGGGTCTTGGGTCTTGTCCAATCAAATATCTCCCAAGGCTGCAGGCATCTCACTGGCCAGAACATGAAGGGGTGTGGAGTTCAAACCAATTAGAGCATCCAGACTGTCATTCAAATGCACTATATAAGGGAGGGCTTGGGAAATAAAATCTCTGTTGCCACATGAACACCAGGGTGAGTGGTCATTGTCCCTTGTGCCACTTCCCCCCCCTTCCCCATCGTGACTTAACAGTTACTATGATTTTATTCTAAACGTAAATGTTTGAGATTATTATAGCAAGTGAAGGGGAAAGTGAAATTGTAACTGCTTGGCAGTGATAATCTGTGACCAAGAAAAGATCTGCCATGGAGGGCAAGAAGGCCCTAATGCAGAAGGGGTTGAACTGTCTGGAAGCAGGAATGCCAGAGACAGGACTCCCTGTAATGGAGTGTTCCCCTGGTGATGAGATAAACAGCTACAGCATTGTCTTGTAACCATCCTGGAATGCAAGTGCTCAGAGGCCACCTTTGGGTAGCAGAGCTGGGCAGAGGGGTGGTTCCAAGGCAGGGCTGACACCTCATACAACCGCTCATGGGATTGGTGCTGGTGCAGGGTATATAACAAATCAGCTTGTGATGCATCCTACACAAAAGATATTAAGAAATGGGGTTATATTTCTTTATAAATGTTATATTTATGTTCTATCTGTAAGTGCTCCATACTCAACTTCTGTGAAGATTCTCCTTCTGATATGACCTAAAAAATTATATTTTTTGAAGTGTGAAATCACAGTAATGGTCCTAGATGGGAAACCCTTTATCCTTTAATATTCCTAACTGGTGCTTTAAGATGATATTATTACAACTAACTGTTGCTTTCTTAGGATGTTACCTTCATTCAACAAGAAACAAGTTACTGGGTTATAAACATATGTATCACTGTGGCCAAATTGGTATCTGGAAGGATTAGGCTAATCCTCAAGCTGGTTGGGCCAGCCTAATTTATTTGGAATCTTACCACATCTTTGGTCTAGTCACTGCCTTATTTTACAATTTGAGAGTGAATATATTTAATGATAAGTCTTTAATAATATTCATAGATCTTGGGCTGCCCAGTCCTCTGAGTTGGAGGACCAAAACTGCAGGAACAGTGACTTTCCATTTGTGCACACTGAAAATGTACCAGCTGTATCAGTTGAGTGTTCATAAGTCCATAAGGCAAGATAGGATTCATCCCAGAGTACTGAAAGAGCTAGTGGATGTTACAGCAAGACCCCTCTTGATCAGCAGGACCCTGACCAAAGGTCTTTGGAGTCTGGGGAGGTCTCTGCTGACTAGAAGCTAGCCAGCATTATTCCAATTTACAAAAAGGGCTTGAGGGAAGACCCAGGAAACTACAGACCTATTAAGCTAACCCCAGTACCTGGAAAAATGATGGAAAATATCATACTGGGTGCTATTGAAAGACATGTAAAGGACAATGCAGTCATCAGGCCCAGTTAACAGGGGTTCACAAAAGGAAAACCCTGTCTATCTAATCTAATATCCTTCTACAATAAAGTCACCTGCCTAGTAGAATAAAGGGAAGGTGGTAGATGCAGTTTTTCTGACTTTTGGAAGGATTTGGATACTGACCCTTGCAGCATCTTTCTGGAGAAGTTGTCCAACTGTGGTATGAGCAGGTACACACAGCACTGAGTGAAGAACTGACTGAAGGGCGGGGCTCAAATGGCTGTATGAATGGGGCTACATATGGCTGGTGACTGGCCACCAGCAGCATTCCTCAGAGCTCAATTCTGTTCAATATATTTATCAATTATCTGGATGCAGGAGTTAGTTGAATGAACCATTAGCAAGTGTGCTAGTGCCTCTTACCAGGGATCAGAGGCCTTGCAGGGGGATCTAGATAGACTGGAGCATTGGGCAATCATCAGTGGCATGAAATTTAACGAGAACAAATGCCGGCTTCTGCACCTGGGACAGAGAAACACCAGGCACAAGTATAGATTGGGAGACGAATGGCTGGAGAGCAGCCCTGCAGAAAGGGATCTGGAGGTGCTGATTGACAGCAGGCCCAATTGGAGTCAGCAGTGAGCCCTGGTAGCCAAGTGGGTAAACCATGTTCTGTGGTGCATTAAATGCAGTATAACCAGCTGGTCAAATGAGGTGATTATTGCCTCTGTAACTAGCAGTGCTTTGGCCCATCCTTGAGTACTGTGTGCAGTTCTGGGCTGTATAATTTTAAAAGGATGTGAAGGTGCTTGAATACATCCAGAGGAGGGCAACAAAGCTGGTGAAAGAGCTGAAAGGAATGTCCTATGAGGAGGTGCTGAGGGCTCTGAGTTTGTCTGGTTTGGAGAAAAGGAGGCTGAGGGGTGACCTCATGGCTCTCTGCAGCTTCCTGAAGAGAAGCAGAGGAAGCAGAGACAGGTGCTGAGCTCTTCTGTCTGGTATCCAGTGACAAGATGTATGGGAATGGTTCAAACTGCACCTGGTTCAGACAACATTAAAAAGCCTTTATTTGCCAAGAGGGTTGTCAAGCACCAGAACAGGCTTCCCAGAGAGGTGGTCAATGCCCCATGTGTGTCAGTGTTTAAGAGGCATTTGGACAAAGCCCTTAAGAACATGCTTTAACTTTTTGACAGTCCTGAAGTGGTCAGGCAGTTGGACTCAAGGACTGTTGTAGGTTCCTTCTAACTGAACTATTCTACTCTATAGCTAATAACTGAAGAATAATAAACATTGCTGGATGTGCAGCCAAATGGAAGCAAGTCTAAAGAAATGAAACCTCTCACCAGACAAAAGCGTTTTCTGTTACAGTTCTAAATCATGCACAGACTAACACCCTCTGTGGTGGGTTGGCCTTCACTGACAGCCAGGTGCTCACCAAGCTACTTTCTCACTTTCCTTCCTCTGCTGGATGGGGAGAAAATAAGATGGTGAAACCTCTGGGTTGAGATAAAGGCAGTTTAATGAAGATAAACAAAGGCTGCATGCCAAAGTAAAGGAAACAATAGGATTTATTCTCTACTTCCCATGAGCAGGTGATGTCCAGCCTCTTCCTTGGAAGTAGGGTTTTACTATGCATAGCAGTTACTTCAGAAGACAAACACCTTAAAAATGCCCCTCTCCCTTCCTTTTCACTTTTAATTCTGGTCATTACATCATCTGGTATGGAAGATCCCTTTGGTCTTTCTGGGTCAGCTGGCCTGGCTCTGTCCCCTCCTAATCTCTTCCCCAGCCTATCAGCCTTTGGGGGCAGGGCAAGGTTGGAGAGACACCCTTGATGGTGTGTGAGCACTGCTTAGCAGTAGCCAAAACATGCCTGAGTCATGGATACCATTCTCCCTACAAACAGAAAGCACAGCACCCTGAGGAAAGTTAACTCCATCCCAGCCAGACCCAATACAGGCTCTCAGAAAATAACCCAAAGATGCCTTGCACAGTCATGGCTTGCTTGGGTTTTCTTTTGAGAAAGAAAAGGGAGGACAAGGTAAAAGACCAAGTGTGATATGTAATGTAGTTAATTCATGCTGTATAAACAGATATGTGTGGGTATAAAATATTGTAGAAATAATGTTTTAACCTCCCCAGCCAGGAACGGAGTTCTATTCCAATTGTAACTAATTCCTGGCAGCTCAAGATAGCATCAGGCCTGTTTAATGTCTGAATGGGACCTCCCTGGACCATCAACGATCACTTCATTGTCTCCTGCACCTGGGAGATAACATCGGGGCCTTCCTGGCCCGTGATTAATTGCTGTGTCCCAAGAATTTCACTAAATTTAGACATGTCCTGATTGCATCTGGGTACTCAGAGACTGATACCAACATATTACATGTGAAAGCAAACCTCCCTTGTGTACCTAGACTTCTGTCTGCAGACTGGGACCCGTCTTTGTCTATTTCAACATATGTATGGAAATGGATTTACATTCGAATAAGTGAATAGAAAGATGTGGTCATCTTTGCCTCAGGCAGAATAAACTGTATATAAACTGGATGCTGGAAACACTCAGTGTGAACCTTTGAGGGGAGGCGTCACTGTCGGACGAACAACCAGCGCCTGTACCCGAGACTGCCGCTGTCTTGATTGTGGTGGTTGCTTGAAATTCTATTTTTTTGACCCAATAAATCGTTGTTAAATTTTTCATAAACTTGGCTATCGATTTGATAATTTATAACACAACACCAAGGAATTAATAATTTATTACTTGTATGAAATAAAGCCTTGAAAGACTCATGCTTTACAAAGTTTTCTCCTCTTCTACTTCCCTTGATTTTTCCCATGGTCTAACATATATTGTTTGGATGACGAAAAGGCTTCCAAAGATACAGTCCAATAAAAAAATTAAAAAAACCCAAACCACCTCCTCTTCTAACTACCAATTTTACATTCTTTGAAAAAAAAATCAAGGAAGGGAAAAAAGGAAAGAACAAAACCCAAGCAAACCATTTCTGATACTCTGTGGTAGTCTGTTATTTTACAGTTTGTTCTTCTGTAGTAGGTTTTAAATATTCCTTGTTATAAGTTTGTAATGGTTCATTCCATGTACCCCATTTGGTTTCCCTAATGGTTCAGTCCTGAGTTGTTTACCCCAAGATTTTCCCACCAAGTGTATGTCAATCCCCCTGTCTATCAAAGATAGCACAGCCTTCTGTTCTGGAGTGTTCCCTGTCCTTCATCCCTTCCTCAAAGCAAGATTGGATTGCAAGGTTTGCTCCTTCTCCTTGATGGCTTCTATTGGATAGCCCTTACCCTGCACTCCTGCCCTAATGCCTTCCTATTGGTTAAAAGTTGTGTCCTCCCCTCATTCCCTCCCTTCCTTAAAAAGCAGGTTTTTGCCCTCAGTTATTATCACTTATCCCTGACTCCTCTGGGGAATTAAACTTTCCTTAGAACTCAAACAAGTGATCCCTCTTGTTTCCTTCGCCTCGGTCCCTCGTATTGGGTTGTTGCTGTGTCACGTGCGCCACAACCGTCTGCTGCAGGGAGCTGCGAGCCCCTGTAAACACCTCCACCCGGGAAGGTCTCTGTAGAGATATGGGGGCAGCCTCTCTTGTGACTGCCCATTGGTCTCAGGGAGCGAGCTGGCCGGAGAACATATTCCCTGTGACCGCAGCCCACAGTTACAATACTCTATACACAGTAAGGTGTAGATTATCCTTTGAAAATGACTAAAGAGCTTCCACCAAAATGTTTTCATTTATACTTTGTTAAGCTTGTTTTTTTTTTTAAATACAATCTAAAAGCAGCAATTAAAAAAATTCAAAATTAAAGCCAGTGCAATTATACATGTACATCATCCTTGGAACACAACAACTATTTGACTACATTGTGAAAAGGTTAGACTAGTAAACATGAAGAGCAAATGAATAAGGATAGCTGTGGGTTCAAAATTATTAGTAATACTTAACATGCCAAAAAGTAGATTCCCTATATGATACAATCATTCTTTTCTGATATTAAGTGATGTTAGAAACAGTTGGAGGGGTTAGGTTTGTTTTTTAAAATAAGTACATCGCTTTTAATTCCATTAATATACACTTTTTTCCACACATGAATATTTAGGAAATTTTAATTTCTCTACACTTCAGGTTCCTGGCATTATTGTAAGTGACTGCATCCAAACAGTTATTGTTTAAATGTACTCAACCATTTTAAGACAAGGCTGGTCATGTCCTATAGCTACCTCTTAAAAATCAGCTAAATAATCATCCTTGAAAAAAGTGTAAGAATTACCTGATTTGTTTTTTATTGTTTCCTGACAGTCCCTTAACCCATATCACCAGTCAAGAAGATAGAGGATTTTGCAGAATAAGAGTGATACATGAATATTTTAAATCAAGCCCAAAAAGTTCAAAAGTTTATTTCAATATTCTCACCATAAGAAACAAATTCCTAGCTGCTAAGGCATCTCTCACTTTTCCACTAACATTTGAGAGAAAAAAGGCATACCACTTAACTTTGAAATTTAATTTTCAATAGTCTTTCAGGGAAAATTTTGCCATAAATATTTCCCAATGCATAATCTACAAGTTTGTGCATGTTATTTATTCAAACAATTCTTCAATTGTTCTAGATGCCTTGCATCTGCATCCTGTAGAATTAATACAGTGGCTTTAGACTGAAAAAGGAATCAACTCTATAGTCATCAGAGACCTATCAGTCATCCTTGACATTTCTCTAAACCATGCTTAAGCTTTGGATGTGAAATGGTATCTTTTTCAACATATTCATTTCAGGCAGTGAAAATCCAATTAAACTTGTTCGAACATCATCAGCAAAATCTACTTTGAGATAAACTGAACCATCAGAAATTTTTGTGTTTATACCCCTGGACTCATTGCTGTTTTTGAGGTTTCTATTAAGACTTAAAATAAAACATCTAACTTTCAGAATTAGAAATTATTCTCTCATTTCATTAGCACTGTGAAGAGCACAAGTGAGAAGCCTCATTTACAATATAAACAGGCTGGGGTCTGTATTTGTATCATAGAGGTGATTTTTACACTTTAACCACGTTAAAGCTTTGGAACTGATAACAGAAGGCTAGCCAGATCTATCAATGTTATCTAGAGATCCAGTCCAGGATTTGGCTATAATAGCACCAAATTTTGGTGGTCATTGTCTCAAGAACATCAGTGGTTAATATGCTCTAAGTTCTTGATAGTTTTGGAAGCATCTATGCACATTTAAATTGTATAACTTCACTTGGAACCTATTTATCCCCTAAAGGGGGATGACCAAGGAACTCAACCTCCCTACAGAATTACACCAAAGAAAAAATACTATAAGAAGAGTAAAAAACCACAAAGTTTTTGTCTTCTGACATTATAACCCGCAGCTAATAAAAAAATACCCTGCCTTTAAGTTTGCCCCAAAACTCTACCACTTGGAACAAACGGTATAGTTACTTACAGGAAATAACCCATTTGTTTACTCATTTCGATAAGTTTCTCGTGTCGTCCATGGAGTCCTTAGCCTGTCACCAGCTTAGCGCTTCTACCCTGTGCCAAGACCCCCGGGGGCGGTAAGGCCAGCTGTCACCCCACATCCCGGCGGACACCGACTAGCTGCAGTGGATAGCGATGGATGCTAAGACAAGGTGGCCCGCCCCACCAGTCACATTAAGGACGACACATGCTTCCCTACTCCTCAAACAGGCTGACCAGAACCCAAGCCCCTTTCCCCACACCCTACCCTCAGTCGAACCACCCCATATACTTATCTGAGGCAGGGGCGGTGCCGAACGAGCGGGAGGGCAGAACCAGCGGGGCAGCCTGCTTCCCCTCACCTGAGTTGTAGGTGGGAAGAAAGACGAGAATACACCTGTCCTCTGTACACAACCCCAAAAACACCGCGCGACTCAACAGCCAATAGGAGGAGTGGCGCCACGCGCGGCTTTAAGCATCGCAAGAACACTGCCCCGCCTCCTCCAGTACTAAGGAACAAGCACAAGACGGACTTTTCACGGACGCCATTTTTTGTTCAAAAAAACCTCAGCGGTCGCTCTCCTTCGCTGCCTTCTATTGTCTCCACTGTTCTTGCCGCACTTCTCGTGGCCCCCGTCAAGCAGGTAAAACAAACAAACAACCCAGGCACACTGCAGCGGTGTAGGGTGGATAGTGCTCTTCTTCTCGTGATTACTTAGGCCTTTCTCTCCGTGGTCCACACGGAGGGCGGGGCGAATTAGAGGCCATCCCTGCCCTGATGGGCAGCTGCCTTACCCAACGGGGCCGCAGTGGGTCTCCCACAGGGGGAGGAGACGAGGTGGTTGGGCCAGTCATTTGGCGGTGCTGGTGGATGTGTGTTGGTAGTAGGAGTTGTTCGCCTTTCTCTCCTGTACGTGGTGCGTGCAGGTAAGCGCGGTTCAGAGGGGGTGTTGCTTGCACTGGGGGTGGGGTAGGGGGGATGGGTTAAGCCGGCTTGAAGGAAACTAAGCTGTTGATCGAACCCCTCCCAACCCTGTTGTGTCACACAAAAACACGGGCGGCCTGTCACCGCCGGGCCCCAGGATTTCCTTGGACTCTTGCAGAGACTGCGCTGGGCGGCGGAATTGAGTAGGTCTAGGAACTGCTGCGTGGAGAAGGAGGGGGCCGGGAGTATGACTCCTTAGCTAATGGGGAGTGGTTTTGTGTAACCTGCGGACCCAAGGGTCTCCCTCTACCCTAAGGGAAGGGTGTAAAGGATGATTTGTGTCTCACCCGTCGCGCTTCGGTGGCCTTAGTGCGAGCACGGCGGCCTAACTGGTGCCGTTCCCGGAGTGGCGATGTGGTGGAGGCTGGTCGCACTAGCGGGTGCGTGCTAAGGCTGGGGGGGGGGCGGTCGCCGCCCTTTTCTGGCACCTACCTAGGGTAGCTGTGGATGGGGTGAGTTTTTGGTAATTATGGTGGGCAGAGAGGAAGATGAGGGCACTCTGCTGCGGCCTGTGCGGAAGCAGCCGTGTCAAAACGATTGGGGAGCGTTCTGCAGCAGAGCCTGCTTTTAGGGGCCATGCCAGAGTTCTCGTGGCACGGCTGTTGCGCTCTGTCGGCCCTGCTTGAGCTGGGGTGAGGGCTTCTGAGTGCCTCCTTTGTGTCTCTCTGGTCGGAATGGGGGAAATCTTGTGACCGCGTGGTGGTGGTTTTTCGGCTCACGGCTCCGCCTAGCAGTGGGTAGGCGCTATCACAGTGGCCGCCATTTCTGCTGGTCCCTGCCACCGCGGAGGTGGGTCTCGGGCTGTGGGGTTATGTAACGGCGCCTTTCCCCCTCCCACCTAGGGCGCGAGCTGGGATTTCGAGCGCTCGGCGGCTGGCTGGTTTTAAAAGCTGTGCGAGGGGTAAAGGTGAACGTCAGCCTGAGCAGATTGGCGCGTGGGCTGTGGAAAGGGAAGCGTCCGGGCGGGAAGGGCCCTTAGTCCCGGAGGGAGCGGGGGAGAGACACACTGGCATCTCCCAACCCTCTACTCATGTCCGTGACTGCTTTGTTCTTTCGATGTTTTTAAAAAATTTGCGTTAGCGAATTTAATCCTGCAAACTCGATTTGCACAAAAGAGCACAGCAACTAGTCGAGAGCATCTTGTCCTGAACAGTATATTACATTTCTTCCCCCGGCAGGTCTAAAATTTTTGGGAGGGTCGAAAATAGAATGGGGTCTGGAAGGGTTAACCATTTGAACCTGGTGAAATTTATCTTCCTGCCCCCATCCCTGCGTTCTATAGGCCTCTGTTTCGACACTTGGCTATTCTTTAGGCGGTGCTTTTTCTATTAGCTCAAATTAGGGGCCTGGAAATACTAGCATGTGCTGGGGAGGTAGTGTCTCAGCAGCGACTGTAAAAGAGTGCATACCTACCGGCAGTGCTTGCTGTTAGCCTGCAAAAATAGGGTAACTTACAAATTAACGGATAATAAAAAGGATGCTTTAAAAAAATAAACATACCTCACTTTTTCTTTGTAGATATGTATATCAACCATTTGTTCAGGCTGTGAAAGTTGACCAATAAAATCCAAAGGAAGGAAAATAACGTTCTTTGTTTGGCTGTATCTGTACAAATTAATTTTTTAATAAGGTGCAAAATTATTCTGCCTGACTTCTAATTTGTTTTACAAGTATCCTTAAGTCGTGGATTTAGCAAAAACAGATCTTGTAAGAGGTACCTGTTTCACAAAGTCAAAAAAGTTTGTCTGCTTTTGAGATTCTTCATACATGTATGCAGAGGTTATACATGATAGTGTGCTATTTTTAACAGAATTTTTCAAGTGTGGCTTGTGTGTAATGTTTTGTTCATCTGTTGTATTGATGGAAGGCATGCTAGTAAGTTGATAGAAAACGTCTAATCGCCAACATTAATTTTATAACTTTTGGTCTAAATTGTTGAGTCTAAATTTAGAACTAAACAATTAGCATATAGAAACATAGCATCTCCTAAAAAGGAAATTCAAGATATGGTATATAACATCCTAAAAGTAGGACCCAGATAATTATTCACTTTAAATATTTGAAAGTCATTGTCAATAAATGTGATTGCTTAAAACTAGCAAATGCTTGAAAATGAGCAAGGTTGAAATAATTCAGAGTGCAATTGTGTGTCTATAAACCTTTGTACTTGGTTATTATTTCCCCTCTTAGTGATGTGTTTGGTCTTGTTGTTTTTTCATTTATAAAGAAAACCTTTGCTGCAAAATCTGAGGTCAAACCTCATTTTCAGTTGTAGCAAGATTCAGACCTGTAAGTGAACAGAACCTGATCTATGCTGTTTTCATAGGCTTCTGAAGCAGTAGGGTTTTGATCCTGCCCAGAGCACTTGGGTTTGCTCTGCAAGTATATATAAACCTGGTAAACTCTAAAAGCAGGCATTTCTTCTTGCTTTTCCCATTAGTATGATGTACAATTAAGCTTTTCCCCCACAAAATAATGTACTAGCTCTTTTTTATTCTGCAACAGATTTTATCTTCACTCCTAAGAATAAAAGGTAATGGAGACTGAACAACAGGAGGAAACCTTTACCAACACAGAGACAAATGGTAAATTTTTTTAAAGGGCTATTTTATTTTGGGAGGAAGGAAACTTTTTGAGTGAGTCTTGATGTTTCTAACTGTTTTGAAATGCTTTAACTGTATCAAATGCTTCATTTAATCTTTTAATTTTTAAATGTCCCATGTGGTTTTATGTAATTTTTGTATCATGAATATGTAATTTTTCTTTGGGAGTATTTTAGTCATGGTATAAGTAACTAAAAGTTATAAGGAAAGATTTGAAAATATTTGACAGCTAAATGCTCAGCATTTGTATGGACAACGTGATCACGTAAAGATACTGTTAGGCATATCTGTTACTGTATTTAATTTATAGCAGTTGTTAGTTTGAGGGAATGTATATATATGTGAAATATCTCTAAATATTAGCTAAATGAAAAACCTTTTGGACATAATTAGTGAAGAAGAGTTAGAGCATTAGTATTGATTCAGGCCATTTTTTTAAAGTGACTTTAAATACTGCTTTCCTACTGTTTCACCAGTATTTCAGTATTGGACAAGCTACTTTTAATCTTTTGTGCTTTAAGGTTTTCCCAGTTGTAAAAGAAATACTAAGTAGGTGATGCAGCACTGTTGCAAAGTGTTATTTTTTCACAAAGTTTGAAAAATTTGCATTTCAGCTGTAGTTTATAGATTTGAATAAGTCTTCACTTAATAATTGATATGTAGACTGATGAAGTAAAAACCTGTTTCTGTCCTATAGGTGCTCAGGGTAGATGTCAGAAGTTAGCATTGGGCTAATGGGAGGGAATGCTTCACTAGGAATACAGTGCACAACTTGATATACAGTTTTATCATGACTTAGAAAGTTAAATATACATTTGTGTTTTCCCCCTATGGACCTGTCTACAGGCAAACGTCCTGCAGAAGATATGGAAGAAGAACAGGCCTTCAAAAGGTCTCGGAATACAGATGAAATGGTTGAATTGCGCATTTTGCTTCAAAGCAAAGTATGCTCTTAGTATTGCTATGTTCCTGCTTATACCATTGCTTAAGACAGTGGTGACAGTGTATGTTTAGAAAGAACTTGTGCTTTATTTAAAATTTATTTAGGAATGCTTTTGTGCATGAATGACAGTAGAAGTGTATTGCAATCTTCAATACTTTTTTTTCAAGGGTGAGTCTAACAATCTATGGGACTTCTTTGATTTTAAAAAAATGTACTTATTGAAAAAATAAAGACATAGAAATGATAAGCCGCTTCTCATGCTTGAATAGAACATAATTGTTTCCAAGGGAATGACTATGTATTAGTCTTTAGAAAGCAAGCAGTTTAGAAAATGATCAGCTTTTAATTGTAAATTAAATATGAGGCAAGATGAGAACTTCCTCAAGATTTTAGTAATTTCTCCAGATTTAATAAATCTATCAGTATCAACAGTAGGAAATATAAGAGAGTAATGTTTCATGGCTTGCAATTGCTTCATTGACTAGTATAAATAGTAAAACTGCTATTTATGAATCTCCTTTAGTATTTCCAGTTGATGCAGATGTTTGTGCTGTCTGAAGTAATTCAGTCTTTTGTCTTAGGGTAGAGGAATGTTACCTTAACCCTACATGGCATTTCTAATGAATAGTCAAGTTGAGTGCTGCAAAATATTTTTAGCACTGTTAGCATCATGTATGAACTGCATAGTAAAAGTAATAATTTTGCATGTAGTTCTTGAAATAGCCTGGTAAAAAATTAGTTTTACAGTTTCCCCTCTTGAACATCTTGAGTTTATTCCTCTTGATTTTAGCAACTAGAGATTAGCAATTGTGTATATTGGTTTTACATTCTTCAGACTGTACCTACCTGAGTGATCAGTTTTACATAGGCTTCAGTCAAAAGTAGCATTTGCTCAAATGTTTGGAGTGGGAAAGTGAAATTTGCAAACATTAAAAAAGTGATCAAATAAACTAGCAAAGCTGTTGACTTATATAACATGCATGGAAACCCGTAAGGTTTTTTTTTCAGTCATATTCTAACTATGAGATGGTTGCACCCTGAGCAACCTGATCTAGCGAGTGGCATCCCTGTCCATGGGGGGGAGGGGGTTGGAACTAGATCATCCATCTTTAAGGTCCCTTCCAACCCAAATCATTCTGTGTTTAAACATGACAGATCCCAGGACAGACCTCTGTGGTACCCCACTTCTTACCAGCCTCTAGGTGCAATAAGATCCATTAACTATTACCAATCATCCAACCAGTTTTTTATTAATCTGCTTGTCCACCTATGATTCTATGAGAATATAGGCAGAATTGCCTAGAAACTTAAATTTAAAATTAAAAAAATATTACTGAGTATTTTTATCTCTGCATTGATCTTTTTTTTACCTTTTTTTTCCTCATGATAAAATCACATCAGTTTGTTTTGATTTAATTTGAACCTTTCAAAAGGAAACAAGCCTCACCCCACCCTTAAATGCACCCCACAGGGTAATGCAGAAATAGATACGTTGTTCTTAGTCTTTGGTTCAAAAAACAGTCTGTGCTGTTTTTAGCCTAATGTAAATTCTGAAAACTGTTTTCCAGAATGCTGGAGCAGTGATTGGAAAAGGTGGCAAAAATATTAAGGCACTTCGTACAGATGTGAGTATACATGAGTTTGAATTAATTTAACACCAATTCTTCCAGGGCACTGCATTGAAAACTTGATTGCATACATTTCTAGAAATTGAGAAATTCAAACCTAGACAACAATAATCTAATAAGCCACTTGTAATGATTGTTGGAGAAGATAACTTCAGTTTTTCAATTTGTGTTTTAATTGAAGCCCAGCTCAAGTCATGTGGGAGGAGAGGTTTATGTTAAACCTCTTTGCTTTCAAACAGGGTTCCTCTAAATTACACAATTACATGAGTTAACATCTCTTATTAGAAATATTGGTAAAACTTAAAACCTGTAACTATACCATTTTCCATTTATGTGAATCCATTATAGTGCTATTGAAAACTATCTCTGGTGGCTGGCTTAAGCCAGTGATAAAAGAATTTTTGAACTTCCTTTAAAAAAAAAATGCCAAAACATAATGGTCCATCTGTTTTTGCTTTAACAGTGTGGACATAAAGCACAAAACCATTGATGTTAGGGTTGCATGATTTAGGTACAGGTATAGAACAGTAAAGAAGTATTTTATTTTACTTGGAAGAATTTTTAAATGGTCCTAACTTACTTAGCTATTTGTATTTTACGTGGGTTGACTCTTGTGATTAGACACACATCCAGTGTAAATGTTATGTATTTATAAAACTTGGCAATGCTTCTTAAATTCCATTTGTTTACACTCCTGTACTTGGGATCAGCTACAGTTTTTTTCAAGCAAGACTGTGTTCAACACAATATTTGCTAATATATCATCACAGAATCAGTTCCATCTAAGTTCACAAACTATTGCAACTAGAATTGAGGATTAAGCTGAAATGGTCAGGAATCATGCCAACAAACTTTGGCAACTAGTGGTTTTGTTTGTTTGTTTAAGTAAATAAACACATCCCTTTACTCCAGATAATTTAACTGATCTGGAATACTAACTTTCCCAACTTGCTCAAGGTTTCAGTAATATGCATCTCAACAGTTTTTGTGTCTACCTTCATGAGCCAGCCTGCTACTGAAACATCATTGTTAAAAGTAAAATGTAGTTTAGTCAGATAACGTAACTTGTGAAGATCCATACTGTTAAGTCACATTTGATGTAGCAATCCGTTTTTGTGTTAGTCTTCAAAGCAACTTACGCTTGCTTCATTAACTGAAAGTAATAAGTATAGTTTGTATTAAATTAAAATTTATTGCTTTTCCCCCTTTTCCCTCTCCTTGTTTTTTTGGCCATATATCTCCGTTACCCATGTACTGGATCGACTTGCCCCTGCGTTGCCCACCATGACGTTGGCCCATCCGCCCCTGAACGCCCATGTGAAAACCCTGGTTGGCTATGCCCAAAAATGTGCTTGTTGCCAAACGGGTACCATACTTGACAACTACTGATTGAATGCCCATGCCCAATGCCAACATCCACGAACGCCAATGACCAATGCAGTACAATGCAAGTGTTTCAGTCCCAGACAGCAGTGGCCCTGAGCGGTATGTCCCAACAGTTTATGCCTCACTGCCTGATTAGAAAGAGAGAAATGTATTTTATTACCTGCCTTTGATATAAATAGTATCCCCTTATAGACCGTGTATTGTTTTTTTTAAAGTTTGCTGTCTTATTTTCCCCATTAAGTCTTTTTGTCACTGAATTTTTACGTGAGTTGGCCACCCAAACAATCCACTAATTTTATTTCAATTGAAAGAGCACAGCTTCAAGTGTTGTATATTTACTGTATTATAAAACAAATTGTTTCAGGACTCTCTTGCTCTGGTCTTTGTGGCCCACCTTTCTCCCCCCAGCATTGTCCATTCATAATTATTTCTGCTGAAATACTAACTCTAGTTCACTTTTCTTCACTTCTCATTTGTGTTATATTTTTGTTTGTTTGTGGGGTTGGTTTTTTGTTTAGTTTTGGGGTTTTCCCCCTTGTATTTATGTTGCATTTTTTGCAGAGCCCATTAGTAATCTAATTTCTAACTGGTATGTCGACCTTACTCCAGATATAATGTTAACTACTTACATATCCTCACCTTTTCTATAAAAAGGTGTGCTAGTTTTACCAATGTAATGTTAAGCGTATACTTAATTAGTGGTGGCAGGGGAAATGAATATTCACTCATACTTTAGTTTTGCGTCAATTTCTTGCCTGGTTAATCTGTCTGAGCCCTTCCAAAAGCTCTTGTGAGTTCTTTTGCTCTCTCTGCAAGGCCTGCCTAGCCTTAAATTCCTATATTCATCATGCATATGTATTGGACATAAACAAAGATGCATGTGTTGTAAATCCAGTGACCAGGTTTACTTTAAATGGAGAATATTAATTGTAAGGTCTTCTGTGTAGTCAGTCTTGTTAGAATTTTGTGTATGATTATGAATAATAAACTTATTTCTGCTACTTTCCACCTTCTCTATGTTTTCTGACTCTATGGCCTCTTAACAGTATCTTGAGTATAAGTGCAGATACAGAGACAATTGGAGAAATCTTGAAGAAGATTATCCCTACTTTGGAAGAGGTATGTCTCTTAGGTTTGTTTCTTTTTCAGAGGTATAAATTTAGATTTTAAAACAAGATAATTCTAGGTGATTGTGTCCTATTTTTAATATATTAAAATAGAAAGTAAAACCTAGCCTTTTTTTGAAAGAAGATCTATAGCTCTCAATGTATGTGTTGGCATTTTTTTAATAGGGGACAGAGAAAATTTCTTAAAAGAATAATATTTGGAACAGCCTTCTTCCCTTCAAACCACCTGTTTCCTGACTAGTTCCTGATTTAAAGTAGCTCTACTGTAATTTCCATTCTGCCTTTACATGGTAATCAAGTGTTGTGCTGTTGGATATATTAAAATTCTGTACAACAGCAATAATAATAAAATAAAGAAAGCTAATTTGACATCACCTTGTGTTGAGACAAATTACTTAAAAATGTGTTGGGTTTTTTTTTCTAATAGTAAATAAAGTATTACAGTTCAGCAGTAAATTAAGTCATACCATGCTGTTTGGAGAAAAACCTTAAAAAAGAAAATCAAAATTAGTATTTGTATTTTTCAATTATTTTTTCCCCTGACTAATATTTTATTCTTGTATGCATCTTACAGTACCAGCACTACAAAGGTAGTGACTTTGACTGTGAATTAAGACTTCTAATTCACCAAAGTCTAGCAGGAGGAATTATTGGTGTCAAGGGTGCTAAAATCAAAGAACTCAGAGAGGTACTGTTTCCTATTCTTTTCAGATTCTGCTTTTATTCTATAAACAAATTGGTTTTTTGTGTTCATATGCTGTGAGTGTAAGCTTCATCTATGATCTATGAGATCCTTAAGAGCATATTTCATACATGAAGTAGCGGTTGGTGATAGAGCCCAGAACTACTTATAAAGCTTTTAAGTGTATTAGCAGTAATCTTTATAAATAAAGGATACTTTTTAAAATTAAAATGCCATTCATCAGGAACTGCTAAATAGGTTATATCGATGGTGTTAGATAAGGAAAACTATTTAGTGTGACTAGATCTCCATAAGCTATTTAATGATAATTTAATAGATGTTTGAATATTGTTATAAAAAAGTATGGTGGAGTTTTCTTAGGGTTTTGTTTGTTTAGGTTTTGGATATTTCAACTTTCACTTCCTCAAGGGCCATTTTTTCCTTTATGAAGGAATGAGGTTTTGTCTTAAAAAGCCAGTGGTCTCTATCAATCTAGTGTGTTCTTTTCTGTCCTTTCCTCACATTGCATCAAAGGCAATTCCAGGTCCGTTTAGGCATAACTTACTATTTGTGTGGAATGAGGGAAAGGCAAGATGAATAGACATGATCCTCGCAACATTGCTGTCTTGCATCCAAAGCATGTTTTTATGAGATATGAAGGCTTATATAACCTGTAAGGTTATAATGAATATGTGATCCTTTTGCTTGTATTTGATTAAATAACAGTGTAGGTGAGCCATAATTAAAAGACTTCAACAATCTAAATTTTTCACTAGCATTTCATACCAACTGGTGCCATTGCGTGGGTATTAAAAATATAATATTTTAAGATTAAATTTGTTGTAAGAACTTGGAAGCCAAGCATTCACTTAAAGTGACTGGAAGTTGAATGATTTGTTTGACTGTTTCTTTTCAAATGTTTTCGTGTGTGTCTTACCCATTTTGTTTTCAATAAGTTCATAAAATTGTTTAAAATACTTCTATTTGAAAATTTTGGGGGTTGCTTTTCTTCTATTCAACAGAATACTCAAACCACCATTAAGCTATTTCAAGAATGTTGTCCTCATTCCACTGATAGAGTGGTGCTTATTGGTGGAAAACCTGATAGAGTTGTGGAATGTATCAAGATTATCTTGGATCTTATCTCTGAGGTAATGTGTCTTAAACTTATTCTTTCATTGGTATTTATGAAAGTCAGGATGATTTGGCTGGAAAATTATATCTTTCCATTTCTATTTTTAATTCATTGCCTATTCTCCAGTAACAAAATAAGCATTGGACTGTTAGCACCCTTTGAAATTGTTCCTGCTTGCTAGAATTGGAGTGTACCTTATTGGGGAAGACATTTTTGGTACCAAGGGACTTAGTCATGCTTTACATATCCATAAAATAAGAAAATTTTAATTAGGGAGGAAGTGAGAGAAACATATGTGCCACCCATCGATAACAGCAATTTCTCTATCATAGATAAGCTCTCAGGAAGTCTATCACTCTCCCTGCCTTGCTTATGAGTATTGTGAAATAAAGAACATATTCAGCATGTATAAATTCATATTTATATATTTATTATATTAATTTAATGAAATATAGTTGCATCAGTGCTAACTGGTGGGAGGGGTGTTATTTTTGTTTTTGTGTGTCTTAGTCTCCAATTAAAGGACGAGCCCAGCCTTATGATCCAAATTTCTATGATGAAACATATGACTATGGTGGCTTCACAATGATGTTTGATGATAGAAGGGGACGGCCAGTGGGCTTTCCCATGCGTGGAAGAGGAGGCTTTGATCGAATGCCTCCTGGTCGTGGGGGACGACCTATGCCTCCATCAAGAAGAGATTATGATGATATGAGCCCTCGCAGAGGACCTCCACCGCCTCCACCAGGCCGTGGTGGCAGAGGTGGCAGCAGAGCTCGTAATCTTCCTCTTCCTCCTCCACCACCTCCTCGTGGCGGGTAAGCTGTTGCATAAATGCATTGTACAAGTTGAGTAACATTTACTGAATTGTGTTCATGTTTCCAGGACTTGTTTCACACTCCATGTTGCTAGTAGTTATTCAGAATTGAGTGTGTATTGCACCAGAAAATTTTGAAAGCATTTGAATTTAATTATTTCTACAGTATTATCAGGACTAGTAGTTCTGTAACTTTATGTCATTCAGAACTAGGCTAAAGCATTTAGAAATTCATAATTGTGTGCAAATTGTTAAAACTTGAATTAGAATATAGAAACTAGTTCATAACATGAGTCATATGCTGCTGCTTTTTCTCATTTTAGAGATCTTATGTCTTATGACCGAAGAGGTAGACCTGGAGACCGTTACGATGGAATGGTAGGAGGCTAAAATTTATTTTGCTTAGTAAATACAGTTAGCACTTTGAGGAAACTTCTTGAATACATAGATTTAAGTGTGGAACATGTGTGCCTCTGATAAACTTTGATATCTCCACAATCTTTTGGCTATACAAATGGTCTCCCCAAGAATACAACTGTTGGAGGTGTAAAGAGTATTTGGGATGTGATCTGCTGTGTGGTTTTAGTTTGTGGGATTTTGTTTGTTTGGTTGGTTGTTTTTCCCTGCCTACCATCAATAATGGAATAGAAAGTTGGTAGAGCACAGTCCCTTCAGGTTTTAATTACACAGACCTTCTTGTAGACTGTTTCTTGTAAATCAGGATGACAGAAATAGAAATTGGTAGGCTGTTCAGATTAAGAAAGCATGTCAGAACAATGTTTTCCAACAAATGTTTACAAAATTTAAGAGAGCATGAATAATATCTTTAAAGGGATCTAGTTGGTATGGCAGATAATTGCTTATTCAGTTCTTTATGCCAATTTATATCTGAAAAAAATCTACTATGATTTCAAATATTTTGGAGCCAGGACCACTGATAAGATGAATTTTAAATGAAATTAGATACATTTCAACCATGTTGGGTGGTGAGGAGAATAAAAAAATGCGTAAAGATATTCTTCCATGTTGTACTCTAAAATATGACTTCCTGGTAGTAATTTATTGTATCCTCTTTCCTGGGAAGAGAAATTCTAGGTATCTGGGAGGTAAACCTCTGGTTAACAATCTCTTTTTTTTTTTTTACCTCTTCTGGCTCTGTTTGGCACATTCTTTAAGATGACAGGTTAGATGAGATTATTTTAAATAAATGGAAGAGAAAGTAGAGGAACTATGAAATGGGCTACCTAAATGAGATTTACACATTGGTGCCTCCTGGGAGGAAGAGGCAATTACTTCCAGTAACACATACTGGAAGAACATATCGAAGCAATGTCACAATTGAGGCACTGGAAGCCTAGCAGAAATACTAAAATTAAAGACTTGCATTTAAAATTACTAAAACCAAACAAACCACCCCCACCCTCCCAAAAAAGAAGTAAACAAACCCACAACATTAAAACCAGCAAGTTGTTTATGCTACTCAGAATCTTAAGAAACTAGGAGTTATGAACTAGACCTCTAAGAGCACTTCTTTGTATTTTCATGTTTTCAAAGCTTGGATTTTGTGTTTTCTTATTAGCATCTGGTAAAACCAATGTCAGGGCATATAAACAGAGCAATCTGCCCTTCCTTGGGTATGTGGTTGAGAACAGTCTTCAGCTTGGGGCAATAGTGTGTTCTAGTTCTGTTCCATTCCATTTAGAACAGAGAAATCTATTTGAACTCTAGTCTGACTTTGATCAGGTTGACCTTGGCTTTCTTGACACGAGTTTCTACAAATAAATAGGAGTCATCTCTGCTTGCTTGTTTTCTATGTTCTGAAAAGCAATTCTATTTCTTCCTCTTCACAGTGGAACTGCTCGTGGCTTTGGCTGCTTTATGCATGAGTTTCATAGACAGCCTACAATGAGGACTGCTTTCTGACACAGATCTTATTTAATTTCTACTTTTGGCTAGCCATAGTCCCAGTATCCTTAATTGTATAAGCACATGAAAAATCTTTCCATGGATTGTGAGGCTAAAACTGAAAGTGTCATACCAGAAATATAAGGTCTTGAGCTACTATACATTTCACATAGAAACCATTCTGTAGTGAAACCTTTAGAGTAAACTAACATCCTTGTGATTTGTGAAGTAATGCATAGGAAAGGCTAATTTCAGAGAGCAGGACTGCCATTTTACATAAATACATTAAAAGGCAAGAATAATTAGTCTTTTTAGACCAACATCTTGGAGATGTTGAATCTACAGAAATCCTCATTTTCTGCCAGATCTCTAAAAATGAGAAAGTTCAGACTTGTAAGATGGTGAACCAAGACTGGATGGTGAAACTTGACTTTTTTGAGATGTAACAAGACTGACAGTCTTGTAAAGTTGAAGATGGGAGGAAAAAATAATTGTGTGTGTATATATATATATCATTTATTCTGAAGCATTTTACTGGAAAACATACATGCATTGTTTCTCTTATTTACAGTGGTATATATTTTAGGTTGTAAGTACTAAATGCCTATGGGCCATGACAGCTATTTTGATAGCTGAGAAAACACAAATGCATTTCTGCTATTTTTTTAACACCCCCATGCCCATGGGTGCTTTAGATAGACAAATGCACAAAAACATACCAGGGAAAAAATAAGGTGGAGAAGTACATATAAAGCTGTTTAATCTTCCACTTCCCCCCTTTTTTTTTTTTGTTATAATGGTCTATGCCTAATGCTTTCAAAGTATTTTTAAATTGGAGTTGAACAAGAGCTAAATCAGTGTCTGTTGTAGTGTATGTTCAGACACCTCATCTGGTTTTTCTCATTCAAATGATTTCTACTGCTAAATCATTATATATATGTGTGTGTGTGTGTGTGTGTGTGTATATACATGTGTCTGTATTAGGACTTCAATAAAGGTACATACCCTAAAAAATATTAAACATACTTTATGTTTTAAGAGACTTGATGTTAAGGAGCATGTCAAAGAAGAGAAAGTGAAGAAAATATGTTTGACACATCTACATAAATACTAAAATTACCAAAATTTTAATTTTCACTCTTCTGGGCCAAGGAATTTCCCATCAGTTAGTATTGCATGCGTATTTTTCAATTGCATGCTAAAGGCAATAAATTCTTATTAATACTAATCATTTTGTCTAATCCAGTCAGTGATGTATTAGGTTTTGATTTAATTTGCATTGGTTACCAGTAGTAACTAGCACAAATGAGTCTGTAGAGAAGAAAATTGTATGCGCCTAATATTTTAGGAACCATTTTTAAAGGAGCACTTATATTTTCATAGAATCACAGAATATCCTGAGTTAGAAGGGACTCACAATGATCGAGTCCAACTCCTGTCTCTGTACAGGAGACCCCAACAATCCCACCCTGTGCCTGAGAGCATTGTCCAAATGTTTCTTGAGCTCTGGCAGCCTTGGGGTTGTGACCAGTGCCCTGGCTTCTAGTGCCCAACCACCCTCTGGGTGAAGAACTTTTCCTGGTATCCTCCCCTGACACAGCTTCGTGCTGTCTTCTTGGGTCCTGTCACTGGTCACCCGAGAAGAGATCAGTGCTGCCCCTCCACTTCCCCTTTTGAGGAAGATGTAGACTGCAATGAGGTATCACCTCAGTCTTCCCTTCTCCCATGACCTCAGCTGTTCCTCATATGGCTCCCCCTCAAGACCCTTAACCGTCTTCATAGACTGCCTTTGGATGCTCTCCAATAGCTTAATATCTTTCTTCTAGTTTGGCACCCAAAACTGCACGCAGGACTCAAGGTGAAACCACCCCAGTGCAGAGCAGAGCAAGAGAATCACTTCCCTTGACTGGCTGGTGATGCTGGGCCACAATTGGCCCTCCTGGCTGCCAGGGCACTGCTGCCTCATGTTAAACTTGCCATCAAGCAGGACCCCCAGGTCCCTTTATGTGGTGTCGCTTTCCAACATCTTTTTCCCCAGTCTGTACATCCAGGGTTGTCCCATCCCAGGTTCAGAATCCAGCACTTTCCCTTGTTGTACTTGATATGGTTGGTGATGGCCTTTCATTTGTTGAGGTCTCTCTGCAGGGCCTCCCTGCCTTTAAAGGAGTCAATAGCTCTTCCCACTTCAGTGTTGTTGGCAAAATTACTTAGTATACCTTCAAATCTTGTGTCCAAGTCATTTATGAAGATGTTAAAGAGAGCTGGCCCTACAATTGAGCCCTGCAGAACCCCACTAGTGACAGGTCAGTAGTCTGATGTCACCCCATTCACTATAACCCTTTGTGCCTGACCTATGAGCCAGTTGTCCACCCATTGCATGATGTCGTTATCCAGCTGGACATTTTGTCTAGAAGGATCCTGAGAGAGACAGTATTGAAAGCTTTACTGAAATCTAAAATGATCACATCAACTGGCTTCCCTTAATCAAGTGGGTGGGTTACCTTGTCAAAAAAGAAATCAAGTTTGTCAAGCAGGACCTTCACCTCATGAAGCTGTGCTAGCTGTGACCAATGACTGCAACATAGTCATTATCTATCACGTGTTTTTCAGTAACTCCCAGAATAATCCTCCATAAGTTTACCAGGTACTGAGATGAGACCGATGGGCCTGTAGTTACCATAGTCATCCTTCTTGCCCTTGAAAATTTGGACAACCATTGTCAGCTGAGACCTCTCCAGATTCCCAAGATCGTTCAAAAATCATTGAGGGAGGTCTCACAATGACATCAGCCAGCTCTTTGGGTACTCTTGGATGAATCCTATCAGGCAGCATAGATTTATAGGGATGCACCTGGAGCAGCAGATCCTGCTGAACTACAGGGTTAACTGGGAGTTGATTGTTCTTGCAGTCATGGTCCTCCAGCCCAGGGCGCTGGGACCTCCTTGATTTGTCATCCGAGTTGAAGACAGAGGCAAAGAATGCATTAGAGATGTTTGCCTTGTCTCTGTGAGCTGGCCATCTTCATCCTGTAACAGGCCAATGTTATTTATGGTCTCCTTTTTGCTACTGATATATTTTTTAAAACTTTATTGTCCCCCACAGTTCCGGCAACTTCAATTCCAGTTGAGCTTTGGCTGCCCAGATTTTCTCCCTAGTGGGGCAAGCAGCATCTCTGTATTCTTCCTATATCTCCTGACCTTGCTTCCACTGGGCATACACCTTCCTCTTTTGCCTTAGCTCCAGAAAAAGATCCTTGCTCAGCCAAGCTGGCCTTCTGACTTGCCTGCTTGACTTCTGACGTTTGGGAATTGCCTGTGCCCTTAGGAGGTGGTGCTTAAAAAGTGATCAGCGCTAACGGACCCCAGCACCTTCCAAAGCATTTTCCTGAGGGCCTTACTTGTTCCCTGAGCAGCTTGAAGTCTCCTCTCCTCATGTCCAGGGTTGAAGTTTTGCTGGCACTTTTTTTCCTCTCACCAGAGATTTTAAACTTGATTGTTTTGTAGTCACTGTGGCCAAGATGGCCACCAATCGCCACTTCACTCTTGGGCTCCTCTCTGTTAATGAACAACAACTCAAGGAAGGCCCCTTTCCTAGTTGGCTCCCCTAGTATCTGTACCATGATGTCATCCAGGTGTTTTTAGGAATCTTCTGGCCCTGGTTGTACCAGCTGCGTGGTGTTCCAGTTAACATCCAGCAAGATGAAGTCCCTCAAAATGTCAAGGGCAGTTGATTTGGAGGTGTCCCTTAGTTCCTTAAAGAATAATTCATCAGTGATGTCATCCTTTTTTTGGTGTGTCATCCATGTTATGTTGCATATTTTAACTCAGCAAAGGCCTTTGCCATAATAGTAATTTGAAGTGGATACTACAAATTGTATTTTTATAATTTAGTTGAATTTTTTTCCCAACATTTGTTAAGGAAGACTAAAGAAAAGATATGCTATATATCACACTTTAAAAAAAAAGTAATTGGATTTCCAATATAATTAGACAGTAGTAGATTATTAGTTTAGCTGTTGGCTGTATGAGGTATATGGAAAATAATAACATATGAGAAGCTGTCTCCTTCCTGCTTGACCTGTTGGTGACACAGCTATATCAATGACAGTTACTTGTTTTATCAAATGCCTTTCCTGTTTTATTTTTATGCATAAGAGAAGTAGAAGGTTTTGGTATCTGAGAGTAACGTCTTTTACTATATAGTGCAGTTCCAGTACTTAGAGGTAAAAAAACCAAGTAACCAACTGTTCAAGCTTTGCTCGGCCCTTAACTGTCTGAATCCTTTGTGTAAGAGGAAAATGTGTTTATGCCACAGAAACAAAGGAAAAAGGAAGTGTGACCAGTAACAGTTCCCTAGCAGTGAAAGTAAAAGGGAGTAAATCGTGTAACTGGTCTGTTATTTACTTTTGAGCCTTTGTAGTAGTTTTAAGTAGTGCAGAAAAATGTTTCTTTATATTGCTCTGTGTGTGTTTGCCAAGTTATCTGTAAGTCTCCATAACATGGACTTAATTTGGATTCATTTCCTCTTTTTCTTCTATTACATTGTCCCTGGAAGATGATGCAGTGTCATGTAGATGCCTGTGATGACATGCAGCCACCAGAGTTGGTGAGTGTGCTCATGCTTTTATTTGACTAGTTTAATAGTTTATTTTTGAGGAAAATAATTTTAATTGTTTAAGTGATAACTGGAATTTTTTGAGATTGAATGTAGTTAGTGGCAGCTTGCACCTTTGAAAAGTCTCTAAAGCTGTCATTGTAACTCAAGTTATTAGCAGTTTATGTCATAAACAGTGAATCCTATACAGGTAGTTAATGTTCCTCAATGGAAGCATGCAGCAGCGCAGCCAAGAGAAGCTTTTCTCTAGTACTGTCTCTTTTGTACCCTATTTTACTGTTTCTGTTGTAACTTTTGCTGTAACTCTTGCTTTGTCAGCACCCTGTAGATGCATCTATTTAGGACTATGTTTTATTTTAACTTCATCATGTTGTGCTTTCCCCTGTTTCAAATGAGGAATGCTAAAAGTAATTCTTTACTTATAGTTCTGGATAAACTTGTGCATTATCTATCCATATATTTGAAATATTCCATTTGATTTGTGTTTATCAAACTTCTTACTCTTAGAGGGTTTAGGGAGGAAAGTTCAAAGGGTATCAGCAAGTGTTTATGCTGTGTAGAAGATGTCAAAGTGCCACCAAATATTAAATGTTAGTTCCTAGCTTACATAAACATTGCAGTTAGAATTACTCATCTGCTGTCAAATTAATTTGCTGTCTTGTAGTCTGGGGAGGGGAAGCAGCAGAAAGGATGAAGAAAATGATTGTTCATTACAAGTTAGCCCAAAAAAGAGATTCCCTGGGCAAAATATCAGCAGAAATAGGTAGAAGAGTATGTGTGGAATATGCAGCTCTGATCAGTTTCTGAATTAAGTTCTACGCAGTGTCCTTCATTGTTTTGTATTTTGCACTCCACTACAAGCTCTTTTTATATTGTATTATGGTCAGTATTGCTAAGCAATGTGATTGCACAACACAGGTTGCTTAGAAACAGATAACTTTTTCTGAATAGCTTCCATTTTAATGTGGCTCTAAAAAGCTGATAGGTGTTTGGATATTGTTTTGGAAAAAATTATTGCATTACAACTTCTGCAAACAAGTAGTTCACAGATTCCTGTATTTCAGTGTTATCAGTTGAGTTCTAGAGAAGTGTGCACATCTGTTTCTGCTTCTACAGGAAGATTAAAATGAATGTGTGTGCATACAAAAGGCATTAGATCAAATTAAGCACTTGATATCAAGTACCAGTCCTAAAAATAAAAACAGTCAGGAGTGCTGCAGTACAGTGATTTGGATTTGTTATATGATAGTTTTAGCAGAACAGTAGTAATAAGTGTTATGATTGTCCCTTCTAAGATGCAAAGGATTGTAGCATAGTCTAAATGGAGAGAGGCAAGTTATAAAGTTATTAGAGTTGAATTGATTTTTCCTCAAGATGGAGTAGGAGGGTTGACAGTTACCAGGTAAATGTCTTGTCTCAAACTGAAACTTTAATTTCTCCTGAGCTGTATAGGTAGTAATAATAAGGCTGAACTCTGATCTTTGGATTTGAATACTAGTTTAGTTCAAGGGTCAGGAATAGATCAATATCAAGAGCTGTTTACCAACTGAATTGATAAGGTTGCTTGGTAAATTGGTATGGCTGGATCTTAATGACTTATTCTTAGAGATTTTAACAGAGCTAGCTAAAAGGTTCTTGTGAGATTCCTCCCTGCCCTCTTGTTCCCAGTCTGCCCTCTTCCCCACTTTGTCTTTAATGACACTTAGATTAAAGTTGTGGGTTAGGATTTTTGCATAAAATAGGCTCAAAGTTAACAGTATAATACTTGAGATGAAAACATGTTAATGAATCACTGCTGGTTTCACTAATTAAGGTTTTTCTTTCTCTTTTTCTTATAGTTTGAGGGTGGCTCTGGATATGGTAAGTTTTTATAGAGAACTTTGACATGCACTTCATTTAGTCAGTAAGAGGCTTGATGCATGTGTTTAAATCAGACTATTCTTACACAGGGGGCCGTGGTTCATATGGAGATCTTGGTGGACCCATCATCACAACACAAGTAACAATTCCCAAAGATGTAAGTGAAGCTGACTTGCTTTACAATTGTGTTTAAATAAATAAATAAAAAGTCACAGTCTTTTCTTAGGCTATGTAAGTAAATCAGAAGTATTTGGTATGCTTGATAAGTACTATTAATATAAAGCAAGTGTTTCTAAATCATTGGAAGTTTATTCTTAAGGATGTTTGTTTTGTCTTGACTTTAGAGATTGCACTGAACTGTTTTTAATTGTTAATATTCAATAATAGAGATGGTCTATATAACTTGGTTTTACAAACACTTGGTTCTTCCAACTTTATCCCACCTGTGTTTGCTAATATACATTACAGCGACTGCTTTGAGGCTGTAAAAGAGTAAGCTTCCATTGAAACCCATAAAACTAAATGGATGAAAGCTACTTGAACAGTACTGTGCAGAGAAAGTTATATCAAGAAATGAATGCTTTATTTTCTCCCCTAGTTGGCAGGTTCTATTATTGGGAAGGGAGGCCAGAGAATCAAACAAATACGTCATGAGTCAGGAGCTTCAATCAAAATCGATGAACCACTAGAAGGCTCAGAAGATCGAATAATAACTATTACAGGAACCCAGGACCAGATACAAAATGCTCAATATTTACTGCAGAACAGGCAAGTTGAAGCTTAATGCTGTCCTTACTATCATTTTTAAACTGACTTTCCTACTACTACATTCTAAAAAGCTCTTCTCTGTAATATAGTTTTTAGAAGACAGGATTTAAGTAACTATTGAACCTAACTTCTCTAGTGGTAGGTCTGCCTTGATTCTCTTTTCTCTGTTCTAACGAAAATGAAAATTCCCTCAAAACTAATCTTGATGGAAGACACCTTGGCCAAAGAGTCCTTTCATTTCTCTGGTGAAAATTGCTGCAAAAAAATTACCTGTAATTAATTATATAGAACCTGTAGAAAATATAGAAGATTTCAGTGGATGTTGGTCTAGTTCTGTGTGGAAGACTAGTGATTTTGTTGTTTTTAGATAACTGACAACAAATCACAGTCTGCCATATGGCACAGGCCATGCCTCTACAGGACAAGTTGAAATCAATTGGTGCTGTTATGCAGCATTTCACACCTTGCTGGCATTACTTTCTCTTCTTCTGAATATTAATAGTTTTGGACATAGTTTACCTAGTTTTGCTTTAATAACATGTTGGCTTGTCATAGGATTTTTTAATGTTTACTTGAATGTTTGGCTTTAGATTGCTAATATTTAAATGTGCTTTTAAATAATTAAATGCCTATAATTATTAGTCATTACCCTTTCAAAATTATTTACTTTAAATAGCATTGGAAATTTATAGTTTAAGAATGCCATTGTAAATACTGATGTAAGATGTATGGTCAATCATTCTAATACATGCTTTTTTCTTTTTCTTTTATAGTGTGAAGCAGTATGCAGATGTTGAAGGATTCTAATGCAAGATTATTTTTTCTTTTTTATAGTGTGAAGCAGTATTCTGGAAAGTTTTTCTAAGACTAGTGAAGAACTGAAGGAGTCCTGCACCTTTTTTTTTTTTTTTTTTAATATCTGCTTCTGTTTAAATAGCCAACATTCCTCTGCTTCATAGGTGTTCTGCATTTGAGGTGTAGTGGAATCTGCTTTTCGCCAGATGTAACGTTTTAGTTCATTAAAAATATTTGGGGTAGGAAAAGGTTGCACAAGACTAACACTGAAATTTTGAAACAGCAGCAGAGTGGATTTTATTTTTGTTCAGTGGTAGTAAATTGTAATGTGGTTTTATTTTTCCTGTAGCAATTGTGAACACCCTGCTTTATGTACACTGTAATTTTTTTTTTTTTTTTTTGAAGGGGGGAAAGGACTGGTTGTTCACATGTCCCTGGCATCCTTTGAGGGCAGTGTGCAGAATGTAATGTTCTTTTTTAAGATGTATTTTACAATTTTTAAATAAATTTAGTGAACCTATTATTGGTGGACGTTTTTTAATATATGTAAGGTAATATCTAAAATGAATACACCCTTCCCCCACCCCCAAGAAAATGCGTAAATTAAAGTTGCTGTTAAGCTTACTCTTCTGCTTCTTTAATATAGATGGAGTTACATGTTTTTGGGAAATTAAAGAAACAGTGTGAAAACTGGCTTGGCTTTGCTATTTGGGGGAAAAAAAGTAAAAAATATTAATGCTTACATTGTGTGAAATTTGACCTTTTTTCATATTTTTGGCCCTCTGCCTTGTATATATATCTATATATAGGTGACAAAAAATATTTTAAAACTGTGATGCCACTGAGTTAAGTGGGTTAAATACACCTGGTTCTACACAGATTGCTTAATGCAAATATAGTTAAAAATAGCAGTTGATGAAATAATGACTGGTACTTTTCAGAGCTCATTTTTGTCAGATAAAACTTTTATGAATTGACAAATTGGCAGTATCTAACTTGATTTTCATTGTATACAGACTCAATTTCTTTGATTTCCCTGTTTCTTGAGTTCCATAGGAAATATTTGTGAGAAATTAAAAAATAATAAAGTACTCCTGGATATTTCATGTAATAACTTGGCATTTGTATTTATAGGTTACAAGTTTTATTTTCGCTTCCTAAATAAAAGCAAAAGCAAGAGGTTCGAGAACTTTGTAAATCTCAGTGTGATTGATCCAGATTAAGTGGATTATTTCACTCTGGGGGGTTTGTGTCTTGAACTTTTTTTTTCTTATATTTTTGAACCATATGGGGTAATTCCTGTCATAAGGAGCTACACTTAAAATGTCATAGGAAAGGGCAAGGAGCTAAGAGATTACCTACTTAGCAGAGCTGTAATAAATCCCTAGAAAACACCCAAAACCTGATTTTTACTAGGGTAAAGGAGTATGGCAGTTTTCTCAGTAAATAAACATACACGTAGAATTGGTATTTCCTTAGGAATGACTGAACATAAATGAAGGAATTAGCAACCTAGTAAAAAGGGTCAAACAAAACTGCAAAGTTAAAACAAAATGGGTGCAGGTTTTTTTTCTATGCATTTCTACACTGTGTCTATGGTTTGTGTTTTTAAAATATTTTAGCAGGGAAAAAGCTGCACAAGTCAATATACAGAAAAATGTGTTTTGTTTTTTCTTGTTAATGATCTGCATCTTTTTAGAAGCTAGCCTATTATAAACAAGTTAAGCACCGTCTCTAGCTTTAGTTGGATTTTCTTTAAGGTTTCCTTAAAACCAAGCACTTATGTTTTGAGATGAGCCTAAGGGATTCCTACTGTAAAAGGAACTGGGTTTGGGATTTGTCTTATGCCTCTGTCCCCACCCCTCTTTTACCTACTGGCTTAGGGCCAAAAAGATGCTTGTTTCTTGAGGAGGACTATGGTGGTGTTCACAGGGGTCCCAGGACAAGGGAAGAGACGAGAATCTTGACTCCATGTTTCAGAAGGCTGATTTATTATTTTATATATTTTATATGTAAAGAAAATTATATACTAAAAATACTAAAAGAATAGAAGAAAGGATTTCAGCAGAAGGCTAGCAAGGAATAGAAAAGAATGGAATGATCATAAAATCTTTTGACTGACCAGAGTCCAAGACAGCTGGACTGTGATTGGCCATTAATTAGAAACAACCATATGAGATCAATCAAAGATGCACCTGTTGCATTCCACAGCAGCAGATAATTCTTGTTTTTCTTTTCCTCTGAGGCCTCTCAGCTTCTCAGGAGAAAAAATCCTTGCAAAAGGATTTTTCATAAAATATGTCCATGACAGAGGACTGCTGGGGTTTTCTGTTAGGAAAGGGATGTAGGGGAATACTGATAGCACGATAGTCCTTATACTTCTACTTCAAAAATAGTTTAGTAATACTGATTGTAGAAACTGAAACAATTTATTCTTTATGGAGGCCTTTTTTAAAGGCTGACTGTTATGTACAGAAACTGCTGGATTTGAAATGTAGCCCTTAAGGCATGGGTTCTATAGCAGCATTCAGGTCCATGTTTCTGTAGATTGTGTCTGAAATTAACTTGAAATATCTATGTGTAGGAAAATCACACTATGAAAAGCCAGTGTCCATAAAGGAGACAGAGGAGTCCAGCAACTTTATTAGAATAAAGAGAGTCCTCTGGGGCACACGTCCACGGGGTTTTCTCTCTCGAGGGTTTGGAGGGCTCAGCCTCCTTTTACCCTAAACTTCTGGCTACATGTTGCTCTCTTCCTTTTCCCACTGGCTGAGGTACTAGGAAGGTACAGCCTTCCTGAACTGCCTACCACATATTCCCACCTTAAACATGTCATTTTACCCCAAAGTTCAGAAACTCAGTGTCCTTGGTTTGATAAGGAAGTGAGTTTTTTGGGAGGTTGTGGTCCAACCAATCAGTGCTCAGATTTTAATATTGCCACCTGGTGTGGCCACTGAAGACATGGATACGCCTCTGAGAACACAGGGGGTTAAAAAGCAGAGAACTCCCAGGGGAACTGTCTCTTGGTTCTGGTCCCTGAAAGAGGTCAGATCTCCCCTGCGATGTGTGGGCTGGGTGGGGGAGGGGAAGCCATGCAGATCTGTGGGCTGGGTGGGGGAGGGGAAGCCATGCAGCGGGGGTTGAGGTAGGCCGGAGCCTTGGACAGAGAAGGCCCTTGCAGGATGGAAGGGTGGAGGAACACTGAGAGGCATCAGGCAGTCCATCTGTGTCCCCTGTCTCCGCCCCCCTTCCCCGGGAGGGAGAGCGAGTGAGAGCCTGTGCCTGTGCCACCTTGAAATTTGATATCTTGTGCTGGCAGCACAGCCCTGCCGAGAAGGGGAAGGGGAGGCCCGGGGGGGGGGGGGGGGGGGGTTAGCGAGAAGGTGTCCGGCAGCCATAGGAGTTCTGAGCAGGCAGAGCCTGAGATTATAACCTGTTTCTTGGACAATGAAAACTTTGCGAAACTTTAAAACCTCCTAGAAGAGAGACAAACATAAAATAGAAGGAAATTGGCAACTGTGGTGAAGGTTTGAGCAAGTGAAAGATGCCACAAGAGTTGAGAAGAATCCTAGGTGGGAGGAGATGATGGAGTGGCCTTCAGCTGGACTTTTCTTGTATAGCCATGGACAGAACCTTTTTTTTTTTTCTGTAACATGGGGACTGCATTTGGGGCAAGGCAATGGCTTGGAGCCAAGAGAGTGTGGTAATGTTATGTGAAGGAGTGACATGAACAGAGATGACAGATGAAGAGGGTGGTGCCCTCTGTCTTCAGTGAAGAAGAAAATCTCTGTTCTCTAGACCTCTCGGCCCCAGGGGGTGCATTTGGGGGGGAGTGGTGTCCTGAAAGTGAGAGACTGTTGCTTTTTTGGAACTGGGCAAAGCATCCTTAAAAGGGGAACCCTAGGAACAGCTCTGGTCCATGCACAGTGGTGAGAGTGAAATAAACAGGGCAGGAGAATTTTTCTCCTTTTAAAGCCTTTATTAAAAGTAATCAGCTCAAGATTGGGAAGCCCAATGGGTCTACAGTCTCTGTCGTCACTCCCAGGGTGACTTGGAGGAGAAGGATATGTGCATCTTTGTCCACTAGGGGCAGAGCTGGGAGTCCAGTCTGTTATGAACAAAAATTCTGTTGATTTTTTCTGTGAGAAAAAAGGTTACCACTACTGCTGGGGTGCTGCTTGTGTTATGGTAATTACGGGTCGTTGTTGTTAATAGTTGTTTTTGTATCAGTAAAAGCCCTGGCTAGGGTGAGTTAATGGCCATTCTCCCAGACAGTGAAGGGTGGGGACCTCCCCGAACAGTGAGGAGAAGAGACTTTGGAGGGGAGGGATATGCAAAATACTCCAAGGACCAGCATGCTGTGTGGGACCCCTATTCCAAATGCACGGAGAAAACCCCAAAAACAACGAGCCACCTAAGAGTTGAGAGACTGGAGTGATGTCTGGACGTCAGGAGCCGAGTGCTGAGCCTGCAGAGATGCGGAACACCTTCGGAGTCCCTCTCGCCCTGACCATGGGAGTTGTCTCCGGCGCCGAGAGCGGGCGGGAAGGGGCTGGGAAAAGTAACATTGGATGGGATCACCACGCCCTAAAGGCTCCCACGAGGACCTGATCCCCAGCTCTCCCCCTAGTGGACAAAGCTGCGCATATCCTCCTCCTCTGAGTCACCCTGGGAGAGACGACGGGAGACTGCAGCCCCGCCGAGCTGCCCAATCCTGAGCTGATCACTTTTAATAAAGGCATTAAAAAAGAGAAGAAGTCTCCTTGCCCTGTTTATTTCAGCTGGGGCGCTCGTCCGGAATAGCCATGCCGAGGGAGGACATCAGGACTGGCCATCTTGGACCTCCAGGACAGCTGGCTACCAAGACCAGAGGGATCGGCTCAGGAGCAGCGACGCAGAGGAGCACCGGAGCACCGGACTGGTGAGAAGCCGGTGACGGGAGTGGGAGACGTGCGCATGTGTATGTGAGTGAGACGAGGGCCCGTAGCCGGACCTTCGGAGCGAGAGCGGGCCCCTTAGTACCGCGTTTCTGAACTTTCGCGAGAAAGCCGGCCGGAAACGGGAAAGCAAGTGAAATTAGCGTGAGTGAATGGTCTCCTAAGGGGGAAAAAAAGGGCCCCCCCCCTCCGGGCATGAGGAGGGAATAGTTGTATGAGTGGCACGCACCCAAAGTAAGTCCTGACAGAGGGAAGTCAGGCAGATTTGTAAGTCCCGAGAAGGATTCGGGTAAGATTTGTCAGTCCCGAGAAGGATTCGGGTAGCTCACAAGCCCTGCAGGCAAAGTAAGTCCTGACAAAGGAGTCAGGCACAAACCCCAGCGAAGGAGGCTGCGGTTTGCTTTTAAGTCCTGATACGGTGAAGCCTAAGAATTGGCAGGTTAGGCAGGTAAACTAAAAATCAGGCAGTTGTTTTTCCTGACTGAGGGAGTCAGGCACGACCCGGATTCTTAGGCCGAAGTTTCGTGTGTTCAAGTCCCGATAGATGTAAGACCTGATGTGGGGAAAGTTGGGCAATCAAGAGATTGGGCAGTTGTTTCAGTATAAAGTCCTGAGCATCAGGCAGAAATTTGAAGTTCAGTGGAGGAGGCTGAAGCTCCTCAAACAAGGTTTTCTTGAAATTCCCGGTCAGTAGAGGCACCTTTGGGGTTTTTTTTTACCGTTGAGACCTGTAAAATGGGAGGGTGTAATAGTAAAAAGACCGGCAAGAGACTGAGGAATATAGCTCCCAATAGTCCCTTAGGAGAACTGTTAGAGAAATGGGATTCTATAGAGGCCACGGAGAGATTAGATAAAGTGAAAATGATCCGTTATTGTGTAGAAGTCTGGCTGGAATTAGAGTTGCAAGGAGGATGGCCTTGGTGTGGGACAAAGGATAAGTGGATGTGCCAACAATTAAATAATTATCTGACAGCTCGAGGAGATACTGATCCTGAGCAATTACTGTATGTATCTTGCTGGTTAAAGAGTGCTGTTGGGGATGAAGGGATGCGAATTTTTAAGGTACAGAGGAAGAAAGAGGGGAATGAAGGAGGGGATGATAGGACTAGTAAAAGATGGGACCCCCTGGATTATTTGCCTCCTTCTGCCCCTCCACCTTATAATCCTCTTCTTCAAGCACCTCAAATGGGAGGTCCAGTTCTTCCCCCGGCTGCCATGTCATTACCACCTGCTCAAATCCCTCCTTCTACCTCTTCAGCTTCCCCTATAATAAACCTGGTATCTCCTCCAGTAACCACTCCCTCACCACCTTCAGCTCCTCCAGTTCCTTCTGCATCACCACAAGTGCCTACTCCACCTGCTGCATTCTCCCTCCCTTCTCCAGCTCCACTTAATATCCACTCAGGCCCATCTCCCCCTCCTATTGCTGTCCCTTTACCTCCTCCTAGTTGGGACACAAATGCCTCCTCGCCGGATAAACAGCTATCAGCAAATACACCTGCTGATGGGCAGAACGTTCAGGGTAACCCAGATATCCCTCAAAGTAGTTTGGCATCTGAAGATGGGCCGTACTGTAGCACCAGATCCAAGACCTTCAAGGCAGAGAGACTCTTTCCCCTCAGAGAGGTTCCTATGGGAGGAGTAGCGGGAGGTGTTGGCTTTGTGAATGCTCCCCTAACTGCTTCTGAGGTGAGAGGATTCAAGAAAGAGTTGGGGCATTTAGTTGAGGACCCAGTGGGCATAGCTAACCAAGTGGATCAATTTCTAGGTCCAAATAGCTACACTTGGGGGGAGATGAATTCCATCCTGAGTATATTATTTTCCCCAGAAGAGGTCCAGATGATTAGGGTGGCTGGCATAAGAATTTGGGAGAAAGATAACCATCCAGGACCCCAGGTGCCATCAGGCGAACAGAAATTGCCACTAATGGATCCCAGCTGGAACCCTAACCAGGAGGAGGGGAGGAAGGCCATGAGGGAATATAAGTCTTTGATCATACGGGGGATCAAAGAGTCAGTTCCCAAAGGAACTAACACCCAATTGGCATTTGAGGGTGCACAAGAGAAAGAAGAAGCTCCTGCTGCCTGGCTTAACCGCCTAAAGCGGAACTTCCAGTTGTACTCCAGAACAGACCCAGACACCTCAGAAGGTCAAATGCTACTAAAAGTCCAATTTGTTACCAAATCTCGGCCTGATATAAGGAGAAAATTGGAAAAGATGGAAGATTGGCAAGAGAAGGACATAAATGAGTTATTAAAGGAGGCATTGAAGGTGTATTTAAGGAGGGAGGAAGAAAAAGCAAAGGCCAAAGCTAAGATCATGGTTGCTGTAGCTAGAGAAAGTGCAGGGTGGGCAGGTCCCCCACCAGGAGGAGGCAAGGATAGGTCTCTTGTACTGTCAGGTACAAGAGGGATGGAGAGACCTCAAGTCCCTTTGAGAGGACGATATTGCTATTACTGTGGAGAGCCAGGACATGTCAGGAGGTTTTGTAGAAAGCTCAGTCTCGATGAGGCAATAGCCAGGGAACAAGATAATTTAGGGAAGATCCTTAGAGGTGACGAGTAGAGGGTCAGGGGCTTTACACTTTAGGGGACCTGATGCAACATCTAGAAGAGCCCTTGGTAAACTTTAAGGTGGGACCCCTAAATGAAGAATTAGAATTTTTGAGTAGATACAGGAACAGATAAGTCCTGTCTCAACAAAGTTCTAAGAAGTATAGTAATAGTGAAAAAACATCTGAAGTTAGACAAAAAAACAGCTAGGTAGAAAGGATATCAAATAGCACCAAAACTTGCCAGTAACACTAAACTTGTAATAAGTAATGTGAAAGTAAAAGGTACCTTATTGTTGTCTTGTTGTGTGTGTGAGAGTGAGTCACAAGCAAAGTCAGCCTCAACTTCCCAGACAGGTGGGAAGGGGGCAGTGGAAGTGTGTGTGTGACCTGCAAATCAGCCTTGTGTCCCATGAGCAGGTGGGGGCTGTGGCCAAAGAGCGTGAGTGACACGCAGACAGACTCACAGGTGAATGTGCACCAGAGGCAACCAGAATCAGGGCCCTTCCAAGAGGCCCAGAGATACTGAGACCTGTTGGCCAACCCCAAGGTGAGGGGGGGCTACAGGGACCCGTGATTATCTAGGAATAATGATCCAGTTTGTGTCTGGAGGGTGTGAAGGAATGTGTGAAAGTGAATGAGAAATAAGAGAGTGAATATAAATGAATTAGACTAGAGGTAATGTAGATTGTGCATTATAAGTTTTACCACATCTCCTTAGAGGGAAGTGTATTGTGTAGAAGAATGGTGTAAGAAAAAAAAAAAAAATAAGTGTAAGGGGTTGCAAGAAGTATTTAAACTCTAAGTGAAAGTAAGAAACAGAAACAAGAGATAAATAGATAAGATCTTGAAAAATAGAGCAGAAAACCAGTGAATTAAATACGCAGAAAAAATAGGAGTATAAAAGCACTCTGAAAGTTGAGTTAGCTGACAGAAATACAACTCCCTGCAAAATACAGAGTATGTAGAAGCTGATGAGAGAAACATACAAGCTATGGAAAAAGAGAAATTAACCAATAACATTAAACAGAGAAACTGAGTTTTGATAAAATCATAAAATAGCAGACCATTAATGCCTGTGTTTGAAAGCCCATTTCAGGTACTCTTCATTACTAATTCGTCTGTGCAGACCAAAAGGAAAAGGTTGGACCCACATCACTCTCACCCCCTGGCATTGGACCAGGTTTCAACACCAGTTTTTTTTTCATTCTGGCATTGGACCGGACTCCACCCCATTCTCTCTTTGGCATTGGGCCAGACTCCCTATTTTTCCCTCTGGCATTGGGCCAGAGTCCACACCATTCTCACTTCTGGGCACTGGATAAGGATTCAAATTCACCTAAGTATACTGAGATTTAAAGTTGACTCTCAGAAGGAAGAGTCAAAAAGACTGAACTGTGTGGGAAAATTGGTATCAGAGTTCTAACATTGCTTAAAATGTTTCAAGACTGTTCTGTGTAAACTATGTTGGTAAAAAGTTTAAGACTGTAAATAAGTAATTCTAGTTAAGTTCCCCAATTTAATTCTAAAGCCTCCAGGTTAATCCTCTACAGAGCACTCCCCTGGGGGAAACCAAAATTGGTAGGGAACAGACCAAGAGAGGTTTAACCAGAGATACAGGTAGAAGGGACTCTAAAGAGCTTGGAAGCTTCTGCTCAGTATAATTCCCCAAGAGGCAAGGCCGGGTGGGCAGGCTGTGCAAGATGACCCCTACCGGACTCTTGGGAAGGGTAGTAATGATGGCTCTGATTGCTGGTGGTGCTCTGGGGAGCCCAGGAGAGCCGTGCAGTGAATGCTACCAGCCCCTCTATGAGGAGGAAGAAGTGAGCTCCTTGTCTAGAGTCCACATCAGTTCTAACCCTGATGGTGTTAACCTCTCCCAATTGGTCCTTTATCAGAAAAATAAGAGAGTGTATTGGATAGCACACAATATTGCCACTTTTAGGCAACCACTCCTAAGAGAGTGCCCTATAGGGGAAGCCTGGTTGTGCTTTAGAATGTGATGCTGCAGAAACAAGCTCAGTAGATCTAGTAAAAAAAAAAAAGAAATGATGAAAATAGTAAGAAAAATGGTTTGTAACAAGTATTTAGTAGTGAAGTATTCAGCTACCCAGTGGATCCCAAGAGATCCAAACAAATTAGAGTCAGTTGAGAAAAGAGAAAGAGACAAGTGTACTCACCATGAAGTTTATGAATGTTATGAGTGTACTGAAAAAGAGATAAACCCCTTTTGGAAAATGAAAGAACTATGTAAATGTTGGGAATGCCCAACAGAAGCTGAAAACACATTTCAGGGGAGCTCTAAACCCCTAGGTTTGATCTCTGATACCACAGCACACACCAAATTGTCAGGAGACTGGTCTGGCAGCTGCACCGCTAGAATGATAAAACAAATTTTCTTCTTGGTCCCAAAGAAACTGGATCAAGTTTAGGAGTTCCTATATATAATGATTTGGGAGAAATTAAACAGAACAAGCAAAGTGAAATAGAAATTGAGGAAATTCAAAATTGTAAAAGACAAGTTCAGACCCCAATATCTATGTTAAACAAAGTCATCAGGCTCCAGGCAGTATTAAAAATAAAGAATGCAATTATTAGGAACATTTCAAATGAAATAAAAAGATTAGCATGTGTAAATAATCAAGATCAAACTCCTACACTTGATTCCAGTTGGTGGGAGAACCTGGAGATTTTCAAAAAGGATGTATGGGAAAGAGTAGTTTTTCTCACTGTGTGTATACTTGGAGGATTGCTCTTTTTACTATGCTTATTTATCTGTTTCATTAAAACAGCATTTGCCGTGCAGACCAACCTAAAGAAACCAAGGAAAGTAACAAAGTTAAGTAACCGTGATTACCAAAGTGCACAAGAAATTTATAGTCATTTCAAAAAATTAAATATGAAACCCATGAATCAAAAAATTGTAAGTTGATGCGAGCTTAAAATTTAAGCTCGATCAAAGAAAAAGAGGGAGGACTGTTAAGAACAAAAAATTCTGCCAATTTTTTTCTGTGAGAAAAAGGTTTCCACTGTTGCTGTTGGGCTGCTGCTTGTGTTATGGTAATTACGGGTCTCAGTAAAAGCCCTGGCTGGGGCGAGTCAATGGCCCTTCTCTGAGACAGTGAAGGGTGGGGTACTTCCCGAACAGCGAGGAGAAGAGACTTTGGAGGGGAGGGATATGCAAATAACTCCAAGGACCAGCATGCTGTGTGGGACCCCTACTCCAAACGTGCAGGAAGAACCCCAAAAACAACAAGCCACCTAAGAGTTGAGAGATTGGAGTGATGTCTGGACGAGAGGAGCGAAGTGCTGAGCCTGCAGAGATGCGGAACACCTTCAGAGTTCCTCTTGCCCTGACCATGGGAGTCGTCCCCGGCGCTGAGGGCCGGCTAAGACAGCCAGCAAAAAGTGACTTTGGATGGAATCACCATGCCCTAAAGGCTCCCACGAGGACCGGATCCCCAGCTCTGCCCCTAGTGGACAAAGCTGCGCATATCCTCCTCCTCTGAGTCACCCTGGGAGAGATGACGGGAGACTGTAGCCCCGTCGAGCTGCCCAATCCTGAGCTGATCACTTATAATAAAGGCACTAAAAAGGAGAAGAAGTCTCCTTGCCCTGTTTATTTCAAAGTGGCATAGGTTTGGAGATAAGTTATGGGAGGCGGTGCTAGATGATTGTAAAACTGCCAAGAAGTTGTCAAAAACTTGGCGGATAGTTGTGAATGCACTAAAACAACATCAGGCAGAGCGGAAGGTTGCTCAGGCAGCCTCTGCTCGACTGAGAATGCCTGTTTCTAGTGGGGATAGCAGGGCTTCAGCGTCCACATCTCCTTATCCTCTCCCCCCAGCAAGTAACACGGTGTATCTGCCTGCGGGGATGGCCTCAATGGCAGCCGCACCCCCCACTCGCTCTGTGCCACCGCTGGCCGCGGGGGCTTGCTTTCCCCCCCCCCCCCCCCCCCCCCCCCCCCCCCCCCCCCCCCCCCCCCGCTCTTCCTGTACCTCTGCTGGCCGTGGGGGATTGGCCCCCCCCTTCGGCTGAAGGGGACGGCAGGAAAAGAACAAAGGGAAAAGGGAATGCCTGACCCAGAAGCAGTGTGAATTGCAAATGAAAGGCGTAAGGTTTGGCAAGCCATTACAGCAGGGGCGATAGCCGCAGGCGACACAGTGGCTGCTGAAGCTTTACTTGAGGTGACTTGCCCCGTAGTTTTTGCACCAGATCCTGCTGGAGGTTTTCAAGCAACAATAACTGCCTTAGATTGGATGTGGCTGGCACAACTCTGTGCCACTCTAAGTGAGTGTGGTATCCACGGAGAGCCCACTCGCCAGATGCTGAATTATTTATGGGGAGGAAACATACTGTTGCCATCAGATATTAAAAGCCTCATGAGACTAGTGCTTACCCAGCATCAACAGTTGTTGTTCAATGGTCACTGGCAGGCTGCGTGCCAAGAGTCTGTGGCCACCCAGAGACAGCTGGGAGACCTGCTGTATGGAGTCACTGTAGAGGAGCTTATAGGGATAGGGGCATACCTAAGGACGGAGGTGCAAGTGTTAATCGGACCCGAGAAGCTGAGGGAGGCTATGCAGTTGGCCCGGGTGGGGCTCGATAGGGTGAAATCCCCACGGGATATTCCCTCATACATGGGAATTAAACAAGGGAGAGATGAGCCATTTGGGTTGTTTATTGACAGAGTGGCGAATGCTATTCAGACAGCAGGAGTCCCTGACTATATGCACGGAGCACTATTAAAGCAATGTGCCCTGCAAAATTGCAATTCTGCTACTCAGAATATACTTGTAACACTCCCTGGTACCTGGACTGTTGAGAAGGCTGTAGAACGAATGGCTCAGGTACCGGTGGGGCCGCAGGCTATGTTGGTGGAGGCAGTAAGGGACTTAGGAAGTAGTTTAAAAGAACAGGCGCAGGCGACACAGAGTCAGGTGTTAGCTGCTCTTGCCCCCTTGCAAACGTCGGTAATTCGGCCTCAGGGAAAAGGACCATCACGACCCTGATGCTTCCGCTGTGGAGGTTTTGGCCATGTGCAACAGAATTGCACAGTGAGAACTGTCTGGTGCTGGCGCTGCAAATCCAACTCACACCATGAATCAGCCTGTCATCGCGTGTCGGGAAACAGGAAGGCCAGCGGGAGGGGCCGCCCCGCTCCGACAAAAGTGGCTGCCCAGAACCCGAGCGCCTTCCCAGCACAAGTGCCTCCTCCCTCCGCCCCGCAACCAGCGGAAGCCTCGGCTTGGACCTGGCAACCTGAAGAGACTGTACCTTAATAGACTGCAAACCACAGCATATCCCAACGGGGATTAAGGGCCCTGTTACAGCAGACGGACAAACAGTGGGGGCTTTATTGATTGGACGCTCGTCTGCCAGCATGGTGGGACTTACTATTATTACTGGATTAATTGATGCTGATTATACAGGAGAAATACAAATAATGGCACAAACACTATTCCCACCGTTGTTCATTCCAGCTGGATCACGAATTGCTCAATTGGTTCCCTTATCTCAATTAACCAGAAAAACTTTGCCACTTGGTGAGCAGCAATGTGGTGAGGGTGGTTTTGGCTCAACAGGAACAATGGCATTGTTAACAGTGGACTTAAAGCATCGTCCTAAAAAGCATATTGATGTTCAGTATCAAGGCCACACCATCTCCCTGGTTGCGCTCCTAGACACCGGCGCAGATGTCAGCATCATAGGGACGCAGAAATGGCCACCTCAGTGGCCCACCCATGATGGCAAATGCTACAGTGGCAGGAGTAGGAGGACTCACACTTGCACGGAAATCCCCTCTGCTGAAAATTCTTTTAGAGGGAAAGACTGTCACTTGTGCAGTTTCTGTAATACCACTCCCTGAGGGTGTCCACGCCTTGCTGGGCCGTGACGTGTTGGCACAGTTGGGAATGGTCCTTACCACAGATCTCCCTTTATAGGGATGGCCATTGCATGGACTTTCCCAATCCCACTATGATGGAAAACAGAAGAACCGGTGTGGGTTGAGCAATGGCCTTTAAAAGGGGAAAGTCTCATTCAGGCACATAAACTGGTACAGGAGCAGTTTGCCCAAGGACATCTCCGGCTATCTGTTAGTCCTTGGAATACTCCTGTTTTTGTGATCAAAAAGAAATCTGGCAAATATCAGCTCCTGCATGATTTACGTGCCGTCAATGATCAGATGCATAGTATGGGAGCCCTGCAGCCCAGACTGCCTAATCCTGCAATGCTCCCTGAAGGATGGTCCCTCCTCATTATTGATCGAAAGGACTGCTTCTTCACCATCGCCTTGCATGAAGCAGATACGCAACCCTTTGCCTTTACCCTGCCTGCTTTGAATCAGGAAGGACCTGCCCAGAGATATGAGTGGACGGTACTCCCACAGGGAATGCGTTGTTCGCCTACCCTTTGTCAGTTGTATGTTGATGCAGCCTTGCAGCCAATTCGAAAGGCATGGCCCGGAGTTATAATTTACCATTATATGGATGACATTCTTCTTGCTCAATCATCACCTGTCGCAGACATTTCTTCATAGAAATCCTTTCTTTGGGATTTCTCCTTCTTCTGGGAAGCAAAGGGCCCCAGAAGAAGAATGTAAACAATTGTTATCAGCTGTTGTGAAATGTAGCAGGTGTCCCTGTGATTGGCTCATCTTCCTTGTGTACCATTAAAGGCCAATCACAGGAGCAGCTCAGGGACAGATTCCCTGGGCAAAGAACTTTGTTATTCATTCTTTCTATTCTATTCTTGGCATAGCTGCTCTCTGCAACCTCTCTTTTTCTTCCTTTTAGTATAGTTATAATGTATTATATATCCTATATCAATAAATCAGCCTTCTGATCAAGAAACAAGATTCTCGTCCTTCTCTCACCACAGTGACCGTCTAAGGTCGCTGTAATAATCACCGTTCTCTCCAGAGCAAAAGCAACAATTGGCTCAACAGCTCCAACAGCGAGGCCTGGAAATTGCTGCAGAAAAGGTGCAGGAAACGAGCCCTTGGAAATACCTAGGATGGAAGATCACTGACCAACATATTCAGCCTCAAAAACTCAATACTATGATTGATCTTCAAACACTCCATGATGCTCAGCGACTATTAGGAGATCTGCAATGGCTTCGCCCAGTGACTGGCATTCCTAACGAATATCTTGAGGAGCTGCGACCTCTTCTGAAGGGTACGGACCCTGCAGCTAAACTATCCTTAACTCCACGACAAAGAAGAGTACTGCAGGACATTGCCTCCATGGTTGCCCATCACGTCACTTGTTGCCGCCAGGAGGGCCTTCCATTAAATCCTACCATCCTGGCAGGAGATAGGCACCTATTAGGGGCCATCATGCAGCACAAAAATAAACGGGAGAAGCAGGCAGCCGAACAGATCGTGTTAGAGTGGATTGCCCCTTCCCTACAGCCTCGAAGAATGGTGCAGGAAAAAGTACGGACATTGGCGGAGCTTATTAAGAGGGGCAGACTCTGAATTCTGCAAATTACAGGAGAGTGACTGGGTGAAATTCATGTTCCTATCCAGGAAGAAGATCTAAAGTGGTATTTGCTCAACTCCACAGCCCTCCAGACTGCATTGCTGGAAGATGGAGCTGCAATTCATATTGAGCCTTTAAAATCACCTGTGTTAGTGTGGATGGCAAATCAAGGCTGGATAAAAATTCCGAAATGGGCTGATCAACCACTGCCGAATGTTGTCACGGTTTTTATGGATGCTGGGAGGTGGTCTCGAACAGCTGCCGCCACTTGGAGAGACATTGATGGATGGCATCATCAAATCCTGCAGGCAGAGCAAAGTGATTCCCTGCAGACTCTTGAGCTGTTGGCAGTAGTATGGGCCCTGTCACACTGGTTGCACAAACCCTTTAACATTGTCACACATTCACTATATGTGGCAGGTGTAGCAAGTCGCATTGAGGATGCCAGTATTAGGGACGTGACCAATAAACGGTTAGGAGAGCTCCTGATGCAGCTCCAGCGGGCTACGCAGCAAAGGACTGCCGGCTATGCTGTTTTGCATATTTGCAGTCATCAGTGGGACCAAGGGCTCGAAGAGGGCAATGCGAGGGCAGATTTTCTAGTGACTCTGACAAAAGAAGCTCCATTGTTGCCTCATTGCCGAGCTAGAGAGGCTCATGCAATATTCCACCAGAACGCTCGGGGTCTCCACCGAGCATATGCTCTCTCCTTGGAAGAGGCTAGGGCCATTGTGAAGGCCTGTCCCACATGCAGCCATCATAATCAGGGTTTGGGGCTTGGGGCAGGAGTAAATCCGAGGGGGTTGAAGGCCAATGAAGTGTGGCAGATGGATGTCATGCATGTGCCTGCATTAGGTTGGTTAAAATACCTGCATGTTACCATTGACACTTACAGCCACATGATTTGGGCCACCCCTCAGCCTGGTGAAAAGTCAAGGGACGTACAACGGCACCTTACAAGTTGCTTTGCAGTTATGCGATGCCTCAATGTATTAAAACTGACAATGCGCCTGCCTATAAAAGCAAGACAGTTGTGCAATTCATGCAAACATGGAATATCAAGCACGTAACTGGCATAGCTCATTCCTCTACAGGTCAGGCAATAGTGGAACGAGCTAATGGAACTGTGAAGAAGTATCTTGAGAAATTTCGGAGCGTAGCGGACTGACGTGAAAGGGTTAATAAGAGCCTGTTTGTAATGAATTATTTATGTGTGTTTGGTGACCACCAAGAGCCTCCTGTAATTATGCATCATGTCAGCCATACAGAGAAGCAAAAACAGTCATCTATGTGGGTCTCTTACAGAGACCCCAAGACAGGGCAGTGGAATGGGCCTGCAGAAGTGGTCTTTGTAGGCAAAGGTTATCTTTGTGTGCTTACCCCAACAGGCAACATCTGGGTCCCGAGCCAGTGGACCAAACCTGCAGTTGGCCATCCTGGATCCAGCAGCCAACGAGGAGGAAAGGTGGTTGCTCTGGCTCCACCTGGCAATCGACCCACTTCTCCATCCAGTGAGACAGCAGATTGACCCTCGATTACTCAACTGGAGGACTCTTGACCAGCTGGCACAGCTGTTAGCTACCTTGCCTAATATAGGACCTAGTGGCCTTGCGCGCACTCTTTGTAGAATCTGTAGGGACACGCGTTGTTGCCACTGGATCAAGATTTTCTGTGGGGGTTGTGAAAGAGATTTCTGGGTGCGGCAGAGTATGTTGACAGGATTGTGGTGTGTTGAGTGTAATCATGTGTGGAGAAGGAAAACAACACTTGCTGCATTACAGGAGGAAACCGGATTACATGGGATCCAGGGATTATCCCTATATGACAGTTGGGAGCAAAGGAAGATTGCTAGGTTAAAGTGGGAAGTACGGCAGCAAGTCAGCAGAATTAAGAGCCAAGCAAAGACAAGAGTCCTGCAGGAAATTTGTGGTAAACATGTCGACCTGCCAGGGCAGTGGATGGTTCAACTAATGCAGATGGAAGAGCTATGTCATCGCCTTAGTATTCTCCCTCCTCCTAGTAGAGACAATGAGCCATGTAGAAGGTGCAATAGGAGGAGGAGGGGTAGGAATTCCCCGCATGGCCCCAACTCAACCTAAGACAAATATTTGGGTCACTAGCAAAATTAACCAACCAAGAGGCCATTTGTTTGTCATTGTCTTCTCCAGGTAACCCATTTACAACCTGCTTGGTCAGGCTACCAGCGGATCGTTGGCCATGCCCCTCAAGTACACCCACCTGCTGGACCAACAATGCTAGGGCAAGTGTAGATCACTGTGACCAATGGATTTCCCATTTTCCCATAGCACTGCAGGAATCCCAAGAATTAGAACTGTTAGGCTCAGTGATGGCAGATGCATGCCTTAATTTTCACCATATAAGCCGGCTGCCGGTCAAAAATCATTCCACTATTGTAACTTCCAGCATGGCTGTCTACCGTAATGCAACCGCCTGGTGCAATTATACTACAAAGAAAGTGTTAATTTCGTCAAATGACCCTATTCAATTGCTGGCCGGCTACTTCTTAATATGTGGAGACTGTGACTGGCCTGGTATCCCATCTATGCTGTGAGGGGGGCCATGTACAATTGGACGGCTGTCTCTACTTACACCCAACACTTCCATGATACTAAATATGAGCCGCTGCCATCATCGAAGTAAAACAATGGCCCATGCATTAACTGCTGATTGGAAGGATGATGTAAAATTTTGGTCCCCAGGGGCCATAATTGCGGCACCCTTTCTGTCTCCAGGGGTGGCAGCAGCAGGTGCCCATGCCACCCTAAATAAATTGGGATGCTGGCTTGCGAAGCAAACCAATGCCACTTCTCTGGCACTTTCTAGCCTTTTACTTGATGTTGATTCTATTCGCCATGCAATGCTTCAAAATAGAGCTGCCATTGATTTTCTTTTGCTTGCACAAGGCCATGGCTGTGAAGAATTTGAAGGCATGTGTTGCATGAACCTTTCCGACCATTCGCAGTCCGTCCACTTCCACCTCTTTGAGTTGCGGAGGTTAACTGGAAACTTACAGGTAGAATCGGGCCTTGGTATTGATGGATGGCTCAAATCCTTAGGCCTGGGATCATGGCTACGCTCTATTGTTAAGGCTGGTATTATAGTAGGTATTATAGCTTTGTTAGTAGTGTTAGTGTTGCCTTGCTTTTGTATATGCTTGCAAAATATGGTGCAAAGGATGATATCTGCTGCATTTACTCAAATCTTGCTTGTGCAAAAAGAAACCAGGGGAATTGTGGAGGAATGGCTACATGACAGAGGTCATGTAGACATTCGCTTGTTAGCCGACCAAAGGCTGGGAAAGTACCGAGCTCAGCTACTCTGAGTTCTTGTACCTGCAAGATATCGTGTCCTTGGGCATAGCTGGGTATGATAACAAGTAGACAGAGAGACGTGGGAAAAGGGAATGTGGGCCCGAAAGAATGAGGAAGAATTGATGGTATAGCATAACCAATAGGTCGCTTGGCTTGCAGAATATTCATGAGCTTATTACTTGTTGTGTGTAAAAGTTTGATGCTCTTTGCAATAAACGAAGCTTATTGATCTCATATTGAGCTTCCACGTTTTCCCTCACTGTGACAGATAGCTCTTCTCACAGTGAAAGGAGGGGACAGGAAGGGGAGACATCAGAGGACATGCAAATTAACCTCGGAACCAGCATGCCATGGGAATGTCACCCCATCAAGCTTCTCGAAAGACCCCGAAAACAATGAGCCAACACAGAATTAAGAGATCCAAGTGATGCCTGGACGTGAGGAACAAAGTACCGACCCTGCAGAGATGCTGAGAACCTTTGTTGCCCCTCACCCTGAGCAAAGACCTCAGCTGGAGCCAAGACCCCAAGATGGCAAACCCAAAAAGTTGTAACAAGGGGCATATCCCCACTGCTCTCGTGAGGATGGGACCCCCAGCTCTGCCCCCTAGGAGACAAAGCTGCACATTCCTCCTCCTCCAAATCACCCTGGGAGTGATGATGGAGAGGCCATGGACCCGTCAAGCCTCCCAACCTTGAGCTGATCACTTTTAATAAAGACATTAAAAAGGAGAAAAAATCTCCTGCCCTGTTCATTTCAATTGTAGTACACATTACTAGTCTCCCTGAAATAGTATATAAGCATTTGTATCCCACAGTAAAATCGGATTCTGATCACCGAGTCAGTCTCCCCGTCTCCATCGTCGACAATTGGAGCCTCCTTGTGAGGAAATGAACTGGCCTGACTGGTGGCAGTCAGCGAGCCCCTGGAACTGAGCATGACGGTGAGAGAACCGTGTTTGGGCCTGCAATCCCTGTTTGCAGCTGACAGGTGAGCCAGGGGACCTAAAGGAATGGGAAAGAAAATGCCCAAGGAGAGAGACGTCTATGAAATCATGCTTGCTGGCAAGCATGACTCCCCCATCCTGAAGGAGGACCTTAAGTCACTTTTACTCCCATCCTGGAGAATACCTTTTAAAGACGTTGAAAAAGCGAGAGCGGCTGGATGGTGCCGGTCCCCTACCCCGCTCTGTCTCTCCTCACTTTGACTCTTCTTGCGCGTTCGAAGCTGGCGCCTCTGATACTGAAGAGCGGCTGCAGCCATCAACCTCGCCCCTGCCCAGACAAAGGAGGGGGAAGCATCCTTTCTCACGGTCATTAGCAGTTTATATCGCTGACCACGGCTCTAGCAGGGAGGAGAGAGAGCCCTTCGATCCAGGGCCGATAGACAGATCATGAGACTGATCCATTCCCTCCTTACCCTCGTGAAAAATGGATGCAACTAAAGAAAAAAGCCCTCAAGGAGGGGGACCCCCAAACTTGCAGGAAATCTCGGCATTTGAAAAAGGACTGTTTTGAAAAGGGGGAGGCCAGATCCAAAGCTCCTGGTATTTGCCCTCGGTGCCATAATCAATGTCGGTCCAAGTATGATTTTGAAGGGTGTCCGATATTGAGAAACGGGAGCCGAAGCACAGAGCGGCATCATGTGAGACACAGATGCCCCAGCCGATGCCTCAGAGAGACCACCGCAAGCCTCAGCCCAGTCTCCCCAAGCAGCCTTTGCTGGACCACAGGCAGCCCTGGTTGGACCGTCACCAACCAGCCACCCCAGTGCAGGAATGGACCTGGCAACCTCCAACACAGTAACGTTGCTTGATTCATCTGTTCATTTGATTCCCACAGGAGTCTTCACACCACCTAGACAGTGTATACATACTTTGTTTCTTAGTTTTCCCTGGAGCTATTGACTCCAACTCATGGCATGGACCCCCCAGTCACCCTGTGTAGTCCCGGCCGCGAGCCATATATTCTAACTCATACTTTTTCCAGCAGCACCCCTATCTGCATCCCTGATAATTGAACAGGTGGAGGGGGATTTTTGGTACCACAGGAGTCCCGCAGATTTTATGGACACAACATATTATATCTGAGCGTCCAACATGCCAGTGCAAAGTGACTCTGAAAGGCAGAGACACTCCTAACAGGACTCATTGATACAAGAGCCGATGTGACTGTTATCTCAAGGAGCCAATAGCCCAATGAATAGCCATTAACGACTCAGGAACTCTCTGGCATAAGTGGAAGGAGTGAAAGCCTGCAAAGCCAACACGCAGTACAAATAACAGAGCCTGATAGGCAGATTGCCACAGTTAAACGTTTTGTGCTGTCTGTCCACCTGGTTTTGTGGGAGAAAGATTTGTTAACACAGTGGAGGATTTTTATGCATTCAGATTTTGTACAAGAGTCATTTGGGACACTCGACACCCCCTCAATGGTCCCTGGCTGAAGCACCCCAAGCACTTTCAAGCATTGGAAGGAACAGCCCAGCTATCAAAAGCCACAGTTCATACAGATCTAAAGCTCTGAAGGACACCTAGCCTGAAATAAACAGGGCAGGAGACTTTTTCTCCTTTTAATGCCTTTATTAAAAGTGATCAGCTCAGGATTGGGCAGCTTGGACAGGTCTGCAGTCTCCCGTCATGTCTCCCAAGGCGACGAGGAGGAGGAGGAGGATATGCAGATGCGCAGCTTTGTCCACTAGGGGCAGAGCTGGGGGTCCGGTCCTCGTGGGAGCCTTTAAGGCATGGTGACCCCTTCCGATGTTGAATTGGTCCCAATCTCGCCCCCTTCGAGACCCGGCCCTGGGGCTCTCAAAGGCAGGGTGAGGAACAATGAAGGTTTTCAGCGTCACTGCAGGCCCAGCAGTCCGCTCCTCATGTCCAGACATCACTCTAACTTCTCAACTCTGCATTGGCTCGTTGTTTTGGGGTTTTTCTCAGTACATTTGGAGAAGTAGTCCCCCACAGCATGCTGGTCCTGGAGTCACTTTGCATAGCCCCCCCCAGGTCTCTTCACTATTTTGGGGAAAAGTACAACTTAGCCTTGGACAAGGCTCTGCTAATACAAAAGGAGCAATTAGCCACAACGATCCGTGATTACAATAACAAAACAAGCAGAACTTCGGCAGCTGTAGCGGAGAAATGAAGGCCTTTGTCGGGGATGAGCCATTTGTCGGTGAGGGGAGACTCAGACACTCGAGTGATAAGCAAATTCCGGTGAGGGGAGACTCAGACACTCGAGTGATAAGCAAATTCCGTTTATTGAAGAGAGCGTCAGACACTTATACAGCGAGTAATAAGCTTATGAATATTCTGTAAGCCAAGCAATCTATTGGTTAAACTATGCCATGAACTCTTCCTCATTCCTTAGGGGTTACATCTCTCTTTTCTCATGTCTTTTTCACTGTTTGTTATTATACCACAGCTAGTCCCAAGGACACACTATCTACACAGGTGCAGGACTTGGAACTAGCCATGGTTTTGTACTTTTCCATTTTCTAGCAGCTAAATTCCCAACAGGCAGCAACAGTGATCTGGCTGATTTTTGTAACCTTTTCTCACAAAAAAAAAAAAAAGCAGAATTTTTGTTCATAACATAGCCCTGGTCAAATTTCCAGTTGCTTGCCTTTTTTTTAACAACATATTTATTGTGAATTTTTTGGTACAGCTATTTATTACTATATAACTAAATACTAAGCCAAACTTAAATCTATCGTATAAGCAATCTTTAAAGCTGCTGCAGGGGGTGCACCCCCCCTTCCTGCCTGGCACCAGCCAGTGTTGGGAGTTACCTTCTAACTTGTGATTTGTGATTTTTAACAAGATTGTTACTAGAAAAATTCAAAGGTGTTAGTATAGAGGTAGTGTCTTTTTACATATTAGTAACATAGCAAAACTACATCGTTCACTAAGAGGAATTAGAAAAGTTTTAAATTCAAGATTATTTAGCTCACATTCAACACAAACCTTGAACTTTATCTGTACTGATTTTTTGAGACTTAATTCCACTGTCAGCTTTGTTAAGTTCTTGCTTTTTACTCCATAGTTCTAACAAGGTAATTTTATGGTGAAGATTTCAGTACAGTTGTTTACTCGCATGTTGTTTATTTTAATGTTTAACTGTTATATGACAAATTTTCAGTAACCGTTATTACAAATAGAGTTTAAATAAGTTAATTCTTGTTAAGATTGATTTTTGTTTAATCTCAGTGATGTTAACTTTAAGTTCTTTTAGAGATACTTTATTAAGGTTAAGTTTTAGTGAAGTTGATTTTAAGTTTTGTTGAAATACACCTGTTTGAGTTATAATTCCTTTGCTGTACAAGTGAATGATATAAAGTCTGAATGAATTTTTGTCAAAATTTGCTCATTTAAATTACAAGATAACACTATTTTACTATAGAAATAAGAACAGTTTTTTGCTATTTTATTTTTTATAAGTAATACTGACGAACGAGAAACAATTCCATATTATGACTCTATTTAGGTATGAGTTATTTAATGCTTTCTTTTACTTTTTTCCTTTAATGTCATATATGTCTCGGGAAATATGACCTCAATTTCTTAAGACAATTTCTACTGATATATTAAGTAACCCTGATTATACTGTTAATTTTATGATGTGAATTCACTGACTTTTTATAACAAGCATTACTTTATTCATTTGCTATTTGTCTAGGGTACCATTGACTAACTAACGATAAATGAGAAAGCCAGCTACTTTACAAACCTTCCTTTATTGTTGTATAACAATTCATAAGACATATATTATTTTTCTAACTACTATTACTAAGAGGATTCTAAAATATATTTAAAAAAATCTTCCAGTTAGAAGCCTGGACCCTGGACAAGTCCTGGCCTTAACTAGCTGAGAAAATTTTCTGCACCAAAATTATATTCAAGTAAGTTTGACTTACCAAATTTGGACCTATAACAACTAAACCTCCTTTTAAGGTGAACTTAGAAATCTTACCCGGGAATGATTTTCCAAGCCCTAACTTTAAAAAATAAAGCTTGCCAATTACTACAGACTCTAAGTAATAGTACAATATTAAAGAAATTGATAAGGTATTGTTTTAAATCACCATTCTGTTTTTCACATGCTACTAATTGTATCTATTATCTGATTTATTTTTGCTTAGTATAAGTTCATTGTTATGTTACATATTGTTTGCTTTGATACCTTCATGTTCATAATGACAAACACACATGTTATTAAAAAACAAAAAAAAGAAGGGGGGAATATAGCTCCTCCAGAACTTTACACTAATTTTTTTTTTTGAAAGCCGATCAAATCACATTAAATTGGATCCCTTACCCTCCTGAAACACCATTGGTGGAACCCCAAGAATTAGAATTCCTGGGTTCTGTGAAATTGTATTTTTTGTGTTAATTTTAAATACATGGGAAGGAATCAGTCTAAAAATGTTTCTCCCTATCACCCTGTGTATAAGAATCAAAACTTTTGGTACAATTACACTTCTGGCAGCCTTTCAAAATCGAGTAATGTGGCTGCCATCAGGAATGTTTTTAGTTTATAAAGATCAAGCCTGAGCCTTGTAGTGGCTGGAGTTTTTAACTAAAAGATTCTCTTTAGAATAGGTACGTATGTAGTAATTTTAATAATAATCATATTAATCATGATAACTTTCAATGTGTGCAGAGATTAATTAATAAGGCCATTTAGTCAAAAGGAAAGCGGGAGATGTTGGAATGTTGGGGGACACAAGACAGATGATGGACTTTGGACCTGGTTAACATAAGAGATTTGATAACAGGATGCCTTGGCAAAAGCAAACGGAACTTTGAAAATTAGACCTAAATAGCAAGAAGATGAAATCAAACGGGTTTACCGGGAAAAGAAAATCCCATTAAACTCTGCAAGCAAGATATGTTGTTATATGCATAAGTTTGTGTATGTGATTCTAACCTAATAATTGTAGTACACATTACTAGTCTCCCTGAAATCGTACATAAGCGTTTGTATCCCACAGCAAAATCGGATTCTGATCACCGAGTCAGTCTCCCCGTCTCTCTCCATTGCCAACAGGGGTCCACATTATATTTCAAAAATTGTGCGGCAAATTATACACCATTTAAGCATAGACTGGGAACTTCATACTCCATATCATCCTCAGTCAAGTGGCCAAGTAGAGAAAATGAATCACTTGATTAAAACTGGGACAAGAGGTGAAGTTACCTTGGCCTTAGGCTCTTCCATTAGCATTATTATGAATTTGGACCAAACCAAGAGTAAAAGAAAAACTGAGTCCCTTTGAATTCAAGAAGGGACAACACCCACTCAAATATGGAAGAAACCCTACACAGATATATGGTGGCCCTCAACAAACAGCTCAAAGAAATTGAGAAACATGTGGCTGGGCTCGAAGCAGAGAATTAGATGGACCAGTACATGATGTACAACCTGGGGATTATGTATATATTAAGTCTTTTACAGAAAATACTCTGGAACCACAGTGGGGAGGAACCATTCCAAGTGCTCCTCACCACCTTTACTGCCATCAACATTAAGGAACAAGGAGCCTGGATCCATCACTCCCGAGTAAAGGAGGCTCCTGAGGGACTTTGGAAAGTTATACCAGGTGACAACAAACTGAAATTAAAACTTGCTCGGGAAAATAAATAGTGTGTGGGTGAAATTATAAGCATAGTGTAATAATCCCCCAAAGAATAGAAAGTCTTGTAGTTGTTATGTATTGGAATAAGAATCCCAATATAACCAGTTAGATTGTGCCTGGGTCAGTGTGACCCTCGCTGCTGAGCCAAAGGCGGCTTCTGTGGTGTTTTACCCCAGAGATACCTTGGCTGCTGGAGATTGCAGCAGGGCACTGGCGCAAGTCCAGGCTTGTCAGGAACTCCGTTTACCTCAGGAGAGAGAGCTTCTGGTGATGGTGAAGAGAAGAAAGGAGAGGATTCTGCTGGAGGATTGCCAGATGTTTATTCCATGGTTACAGAGGTCTGAACCGGGGCAACTGCTGCTAACAGAATGGAGGCAGCATGGTCTCATTAACCTTTTAAGCTCCGGGACCAGGGGAAGGGGAGGGGACAGGTGAGCTACCAACCAGGTGAAAGGGGCAGGGTCTCAAGGGACTAGGGACACCTATCCAATGTCCCCCAGGCCTGAGGGACCAATCACACGACGCCTTGCTGGAATCTTAAGCATGATTGACAGGACTCACTCAGCAAGGGGGCGAGGGGGAAGGGAGAGAGACTTAGGCACACCTGGGAAGGGACCTGGAAGTTTAAAACAGGACATTGCAACACACCGCAACAGTTATGAATAATCAAGTAGGTGTAGCTTGGAGAGTTGTGACATTTATGATTATTGCTACAGCCACAGCTAATGCAGCACCACTTGCATATAATGTGACTGGTATATATAAGTGCCAAGGGAAAGCCTATGATTTTGACTCCTGTAGGTCTCTGGGTCAGATGCTAAAAGTTACAAATACAGTTGTGTGGGAAAGAAGAAATGTCTGGGGATGTGAATATGTGTTTGTCCAGGACTGATTTAATGAATTAATCTTAAATACTGTGACAAATGCTTAACTAACTGCTCTGAGTTTAGGCTCTGGATACAGAGCAAAGCACATGTCACTTTGAAATGCATCCCATTAACCAGACAACCTTACTTCTGTATGCAGGACAAGATTGTGTCTGTCTTAGGACAACATGCCCCACTATCATGGTAGATGAGATCACTGTGAATGAAACTTAATTTAACCTGAGCATTTGTAACTTTGCTAAAATTGAAGGATGTGACTTCTATTGGGCACCTGTTGTATTGTACCAACATACAAAGGCAAATTTGACTAAATATCACCTGTACCTATAGGGATGGACTTAACTTTAGTTGCCCAGTTGTTGAAACATAATGAACTAAAGAAAATTCTTAGGGAAATTAAAGATGAAGGAAAGAGAACTTTGATTACAATACACCATGACACAGAGACTATACAGAGAGTGTTTAAAAGATTAGAGGAAGGCCCATCCCATCACTGGTGGGAAGCCCTTTTTGGGTGGTCACCAACAGCAACCAGCTTGCTCAATACCTTAGTTCATCCAATTATTGTTTTGCTTATTTTAGTTGGTATAAGTTTGATTTTGTCTATTATAATACTTGTTTGGAATTGGAGACTTGCAGAGAGCAGCATCTTTAACTTCAGTATTGTCCTGGGTTGACTAAATGATGCTTTTATCCCAAATCGTCTCATTTTGTTTATGATGAATAATAAGCTTTGCACCTTTAAGACTTGTTCCAGAGAGTGAAGGGGGAAGAGAAGAAGCGCACAGTTTTTTTTCAGACACTGCACTCACTCCTCCACATTCCTGCTCTTGACTGTGTTGTCTGCTGTAGCAGATAGGGCCTGCGGATGGACAGACAGCGGGACAGAGCTCTCTTTTGCTTTTAGTTAGTTTAGCTAGCTGAGGCTAAGAAGTTCCCTGGACTGTGGGGTTTTTTTCCCTTTTCTTTGGACCTGTTTAAACCTGCTCTGGACTGAACACCCAGAAGAGCACCGACAGCTCACAACTGTGGCCCACCGGGCCTGGCCTGGCCTGCTACATTTCCAGCACCAGAGGGACTGATAAGAGACTGAGTGAGCTGAGCCGCAACCCAGGGAGGGGACTTTCTCAGTTTGTCATCTCTTTTGGAGCGGCAAGGGGTTTTATTGTTTGATATTGTTTAGGTTTTATTGTTTAATAAACAGGTTTTTTCCACCTTTCGCCAAGGAGGTATTTTCTCCCGGACCGGTTGGGAGGAGTGGCCGATTGAATTTGCTTTCCTACCGGAGCCTGAGACAGAGTGAAAAATCCCACCAGAGTAAAAATGCATTTTGAATTAGGTGAAATGTCTAGGAAGGGTGAAAAGTCTGTAAGGCCAAAGCTGAAATGAAAACTGCAGGACAGAGATAGTGAGGGGACAGAGAAAAAAAAAAAAAAAACAGAAACGATTCAAGGGCAGGCTGCCCTGACCCAGGAATTCTTTTTGATAAAGAGGAACTGGCGATAGATGTCACACAGAGTCCATAAGAATGAATATGTATGAACCTATGTTGAAACTATAGGCATATGTATTTGAGAGAGAGATAAAAAGAGATCTGAAGTTCTCAGAGGTACGCATGCCTTTTTTTTTGAGAGCAATCTCCGCATGCGTCCAGCACTGCAATAAACATACCAGCTTTAAACTTTTACAAAGTTGTGGGGTTTTCTTCTTTTCTCGGCAAAACATTATGGCAAGCCAGCCAGGAGTTCTCTGTCCCCGCAGGGGCAGGGGGGATAGATGGACATCCAAGGCGCACCCTGGGATTTTTTTTCCTGGTGGGGCTCCGCTCGTCTCGACTTGCCTCCTGCGAGGACAGACAAGGACCTGCTGGCTGCGGAGGAAGATAGGGTATGTACTGAGGGGCCCCCGGGGGGGGTAAGAGAGCTAGGGAGTAAATCACTCAGAGACGTCTGGGTGTAGCTGATGGAGTAGCTATATTAGAGACGGGGATTCATTGTTCTGATAGGGCAGACCGCTAGCGACCCTGGGGGTGGGGGTGGGTCCAGCGGACCTCTATGTGTGTGTGTGTGTGGTGTCCGGACACTGTGTCGCTGTATGGTTAATGCATTGTGTGGTCATTGCACTGTGTTTCTAATTGTGCAAGTGTATAAGTGTATGGTGTATAAAAGAGAGTAGATCTACAGTGCTCTACAGTGCGGGGGGAGTGGGTACTACACATGTTTGAAGCAGCCGAGTGAGGCCTGAGGCGCCGGCTGCAGCAGGCTGTGAGGGCAGGGAGAGAAGTGCCCTGCGGAGAAGCAGAATGTCACTGACGGTATTTATTGTGTTTAAATGTAATTATTTGTGTAGATTTGGTACATTTTAACCGTGAGTACGAGCTCAGAGAGTTCCTTTGCCCTGGATGTTTGGACTTGATCTCTGGATTGTGTGCTGTTATTTTTGTTATTTTGATTGTGTCCAGGGAAAACTGATGTAAGTAAATGCTGAATTATGGTATGCTGTGTTGTGTTGAGAAGAGTGGGCACTTTGAGAGATATGCCCTTTCCCAGTGATTTTTTTGTGGTGATTTTCTTCCACTGCATTGTGGTAATTTGATTCTCGGATTGTATAGTGGTGTTTGTGGAGATTTTAAGATGTTGTTTGCAACAAGAGTAGCATTTTACACAGAAGAACTATGGTATGGTGATTTACGAAATAAAGGAATTCCAAGAATTGTCCCCCCCACAGCAATTCAAGCCTTGGCTCTAGTGAATTGGAGATAAGGGGGGGGGGGTGTGTGCGTGTGTGTCTGTGTCTGTGGGCATATCAGAGTTTCTGATGTGAAAAGTACAGCCTTTTTGCAAGGCAGTAAAACAAGTGTAAGTAGACACAGTGCTTAATTAGATTGTGCAAGAAGAGAACTAGAAGAGACTGTTTTTTTGTAAAACACAGTTTAGATAGAAGAGATGACTGAGTTTATGAGATTTCAGCTGGTACTATAGTAAGTCTGGACTGGGAACAGCCTGCTGTCGCAGACATTTTTTCATAGAAATCCTTTCTCTGGGATTTGTTCATCTTCTGGGAAGCTGAGGCTCCAGAAGAAGAATGTAAACAATTGTTATCGGCTGGTGTGGAATGTAACAGGTGCAGTGGTGATTGGTCTTCTGTGAGTGTTTGGATTTGCTGACCACTCACAGGAGAGTTTGTCCTTGCTTTCTGCTGGACACAGAACTTTGTTATTCATTCTTTCCTATTCTATTCTTAGCTTAGCAGCCTCTGCAACTTCTCTCTTTATTCCTTTTAGTATAGTTATAATGTATTATATATCATATATCAATAAATCCAGCCTTCTGATCATGAACCAAGATTCTCGTCCACTTCTCTCACCCTGAAGACCTCATCAGGTCACTGTAATAGCCTGCTGTAGGGATTTAGAGTTCTCTGTAATAAACGGAATAGCCTGCCTTTGCGGGCAGTTTCAGGGAGCCTTTGGTGCATCAAGAGGCTGGCACGCTACGTGGGTATTATTGCAGTGCAGAGTTTGTGGGACACGTTGGTATGGCTGTTCTAATAAGCGTCAGGGCACATGCCGCAAGTGTAAATTAAAGTTTTCTGATCAAGCTGATTCAGAACCTAAGATCTTAAAGCTTGCGTGTGGGAAATCACATCTGATACCTGCCACCTGGAGCTGTGTGTGTGTGTGTGGGAGGAAGACTGAGAAACTACTGTGAAGCTTTGTAAAGAGAAGTTTGGGTGGAAGCGAGATAGGGCAAGGAGAAAGAGATAATGAGAACTGACCAGAGTAAAGAGGTTCCTAAATTAGCCCCTTTTAGGAGGGGCTCACTAAGAGAAGGCTGCCAGTAGGAGCAGCTCAGAAAATAAAAATATTTATAGTACTTGATTGCAGTTAGTACTGTTTTAAAATAGGAAGGTGAATGGGATGGAGTTTTGTATGCTGATATGTCTTTTTGTTTTAAGAAATCACCCAGAATGGCAAAGAGACTGTGAGATCAGACTGCCCTCAGGTCTTGGCCCTAGAGAAGGAAAACAAGGCAAAGAGAAAGCAAATCAAACGTGTTGTTCAGCATGCAGCATAAGATAGCAACATATGAAGTCAAACAAAGATTATCATGCTGAAATTCAAAGCGATTACAGTTCGCAAAATGAGTACATATGGTTTGTTAAAGGCTCCTCCTAAGGTAAGGGAGGAAGGATAAAGATGACCTCCCCAAAAGGGAAGAAGACTTAGGCTCCAAAAGTATACCCACTCGAACCCATCCCCCTCCTGGCAGTTCAATTTCATCCAGAACTAGGATGTAACAGACCCCTCTGCAGGAGGCAGTGAGATCAGAAGAAAGAAAAGGGTAGAATTTTAGTCGAGACAAGGGCCATATATTCAGTTTTAAATAAAGCTTTAATACCTGTGGAGAATGTTTATGTTGTAGTGTGGGGAACAACTGAACAACTGGCCAGTCTGAGAAGGCATACTTTTGCAAACCTTTAAAGTAACATGTGTACTATGTGTACTTAGAAGCTTTTGTACAATTCGCTCAGTTCGCTAAACATTCTCAAATGAGAAAGGTTACTCTGGAGGCAAATAATATAAAGATGTTAGGCTTAACATTAACAGCCATTGAAATTAAGAAAGACATTAGTAAGGAGATATTAAAATAAGTAAATAAGTGTTTTCGAGGGTATGGGCTTCTGCTGTACCAGGGAGGGTGAAAATTGCCCCCGCATGATAATCAAGCTTAAGCAAAGAACACAACCAGTGAGAATTGAGCAGTACACTTAAAAGGAAGATAAGGAAAGAATCAGCCCAATAATTGATATTACAGAATTGAGGGCTGTCAGTAAGATAACACAGAATGTATACCCTGTGGTAGCAAATCCATATATTTTACTAACTTGTTTAACACCTGATCTAACCTGGTTCACTGTTTTAGGCCTAAGAGATGCCTTCTTTTACCTCCCTATCCACGAAGCCAGCCAGAAAATTTTTGCATTCAAACACAGCTCACATAGTCCATGTGCCTGAAGGCTTCAAAATTCCCCACTCCAGTTGGAGAACAGCTGGCAAAGACCCAGAGTCCCAGGAAGCTCCACAAGAGGAAAGGAGGCTGTTGCATTACGTGGATGATCTTCTAGTAGCCACTCGGACGAGGGAAGCCTGGACGGTAAGCCTTTTGAATTTCCTAGGGCTCCAAGGATACAGAGTCTCAAAGAAAAAGGCACAGGTAGTGAAACAGAAGGTAATCTACCTGGAGTAAGAAGTGAGTGCTGAGCAGCAGACTTTAAGGCAGGGAAGCCATATGCCAAACCCCAAAACCCCAGACAATGAAAGAACTCTGAACCTTCTTAGGCATGGCAGGGTAGTGCCGGCTGTGGGTTTATAATTATGGACTGTTCGCCAGACCCCTCTATGCTCTTATTGCTGATGGAAACAGAGATCTCCAGTGGACAAGAGACGCCACACGGGCCTTTCACCAGCTAGAGAGTGCCCTCATGTCGGCTCCAGCTTTGAGACCTCCAGATGTAAGAAAACAATTCTTTCTATTTTCCATGCAAGGAATTGCCCTGGCAATACTGGCTCAGGACATAGGTCCATACTGAAGGGCAGTTGCTTACTTCTCTAAGCAACTCGATGCAACAGCCAAAGGATGGCCAGGTTGCCTCAGAGGTGTAGCAGCAGTTGTGCTGAATATTCAAGAGGCACCCAAGCCTACCCTAGGACAAAAATGACTGTGCTAGTGTCCCACACAGTGTCCGCAGTACTGGCAGTAAAGGGCGGCCACTGGCTTTCACCAGAGAGGTTTCTGAAATACCAGGCCATCATGGTAGAGAAAGATGATGTAGAGATAGTGGTGACTAATATTGTCAACCCAGCTTCTTTTCTCAGCGGAATCAAGGAGAAGCAGTACACCATGATTGCCTAGAGACCATTGAAGCTACCTACTCCAGCCGCCCAGACTTAAAGGACACTCCTCCGGACGATGCAGAGACCTGGTTCACTGACAAGAAAGTGACATTGCAAAGTTCACAGTGACTCCCTGCAGAGAGGTAATAGAGTCTGGACCCTTACCAACAGGTACCTCTGCACAGAAAGCTGAGATAAATGCACTGACCCATGTCTTAGAAACAGCAAAAGGCATTCAGAGTCGTGCATGCACATGGAGCCATCTGGAAGCAGAGGAGACTGCTAACCTCACAAGGGAAAGAAGAGACAATCCAGCTGCTGGAAGCAGTTCAGCTACCTGAAAAAGCATATTGAGGCACACCAGAGAGTGAGCTTAAAATTGGAGGAAAGAAATGAGCTGGCAGATGGAGAGGCAAAGAAAGCAGCAAAGGATGAGGTACAGATTTTCCTCGAAGGTAAGACATAACACAATAATACTAATCAAAAGAGACATACAACTACAAGAGATGGGCTACCATTGAAAGAGAGCTAGTAATCCCTTCCCATTTTTGTGGTTACTAGTGAAGGAAGAGCACTAGAAAACGGTCTAGGGCCTAACTACTTAAAAGCTTTTTATAGAATGTGGCTCCTTTCCCAAAATGACCAAGGCTGCGAGTGATATAGAGTGCATTGAAATGAAGTGTTGACTTTGAACTAGTAATTTCCACAGGCTTTCTAGAACACACATCTGATTGAAAGAATTGTTGTCAGGAATTTACACGCCACTATCTCTCAGGTAAGCCCACAATGTGATCCTTGCCTCCAGACTAACCCCAAAAATACCCCCCCGGCCAAAACTCGATCAGACTGGGAGAGGACATGGGCCTGTACAGCAGTGGCAAATCAACTTTTCAAAACTCCCAAGGAAAGGGGGGGTATCAGTATTTACTGGTATTGATAGATACATTTTCAGGGTGGCCAGAAGCATTCCCCACCAGAACTGTCAAAGCTCAAGAGGTGACCAGATTATTATTACAAGAAATAATATCACGCTTCCGAGTTCCAACCACAATATCCCCAGATAAAGAATCATATTTCATTTCCAGAGCAGTGCAACAGATCAGTAGCCACCTGGGCATAGCTTAGGAACTTCACACTGCATACCACCCCAATCAAACAGCCAGGTAGATGTCCGGTTTTCGGCTGTTTGAAGGGCCTGGAAAGGCCCGGAGTGGCCTTGGGGCAGCCCGCGTATCAAAGGACGAGAAGAGGCTTCAGTTCTTCTTTCGGTTTTTATGTTTATTAAATTTTTATCTAACAGATTTTCTTTCGGCCCGACAGATGTCTGCTCAGCAGCCAGCCATGAGCACACTGTGCTGCCCTCCGGACAGTCACCTATCTTTATACCCATTGTTACGTGTACAATATTTATCATTTTTCCCCAATCCTTTTTATTTTTATTGTCCGGTGCACTTTCAGTAACGACCAATCCCAAAGTGCCACCATCATCACAGAAGATGGAGGAGAAGAAGAAGAAGAAGAAGGACGGGACACGCCCAAATTCCTCCATCTTACTTCTCTAAACCCCCCTGTACATAAATCCTAAACCATGTGTCTCACCCTCTAATTAACTAATCCCTTCACCATTCACCCCGGTGAAGTCCTCCTACCCTCATACAGGTGTCGTCTCCCGTGTAGGATCAAAGTCCAGCCACCAGGCACTTCTGGTAACATTCCAGGACTCCCGAGCCCCCCAAGGGTGGTCTCGGTGACTCGGCACCTCAGTCCTGGGGTGCTGAGATCCCACATCTCCCCCTTCTGTTTGCACCAAGAAAACCTCTTTTATCACCCGATTCATGGCGCGTTTCAGGCATACAAAGATGCATGGGACGACAATTATGAGGACTAGTAGGACTATTAAAACATAAAACCCTACCCTTAAAATTCCTCTCCAAATAGGAGAAATGTCAAAGAAATCTACCAGCTGATCGATCCATGATCCTGTGATCTCGCCAAGCTTATTTATGCTGTCTTTTATATTTCTAATACTTTCAGGAATTGATTTTGAATGATCTGAGAGATTCATGCAGCACATCCCTTCAAACTCTTCACACCCATGTCCATGAGCGAGCAATAGATAATCGATTGCAGCTCTGTTTTGAAGAGTCGCCTGTCTTACACCACTAACGTCTTTTAACATGTCATCCAATGCGACAGACACAGACCGTGCATGTTTGCTCAACCAGCAACCCATGTGGTCGATCTGAGTCAAAGCCACCCCTGATGCTGTTTGAGGTGAGAAAATTGCCGTAGCAATGCTTGTTTTCTTATCCCAAGAAAATATTTCGTCATTGCAATCTGTCGCATATTTTTCGATTGATCTTTTTCCTCTGTTCCTTTTCTCTCTTAGCATGTTCAAATCAGGCGACAGCATTGAAATTTCCCCAATGCTGCATGGACCTCCCGTGGCATTAGCAGGAATGCCGTGCCAAATTCTGTCCCCGCAAATTAAAAACAAACCCCGTGGCAATTGCACTGGGACTTGGATCGATCCTTTGGTAGTTCTCTTTGTATATTTGCACCAAGCTGATGCATTCTTATAAAACTCATGAATGGGAGTTAAATCGATAGTTTTGGCCTCTGTGGCCTTCGGAACTTCAAACTGCATGCAGAATTCCATTGTCATGGACCCAAAAATCTCCAATTCCTGAGGTTCTGTAGAAGCCACAGGAAGTAGATGTGTCCAAGCACACCACTCTTTCACAGGATTTTCAATGACCTGTGAAATGTTAACTGCGGAATGCCCTGGAACTGGCCATTCGTCCACTGGCAATCCAACCATGCATGCAGAAAATGGTTTTCCTGGCCTCGAATGTGTCAGGCAAATACTATCTAGATTTGCTGCTTGAGCCAAAGTCTCCCATAGATTTTGCCTTGGCTGATTTACAGGTAAATCTTCTTCATTGCTTGCTGCAATGAATGAAAGGATGATGCACATAAGCATCATGATACTCATTATTTCGCTCTTATACAGAAATCCCCAAAGTCCTTAGTTTCTTTTTATTTCTCTTCTGAATCGTTCTTTCCAGTCTGAGTCTCGACTTCTGTCTGAGTACTCTTCTCTTTGTTTCTCGGATCAGCGTTCTCGCGTTCTCACCTTCGGAATGGCTTCACGTCCCGCGCCGACACCCACTTTAGACCTCGATCTGTGGAGATACAAGCGAAACCCTTGCCCCAAGTGATTAGTTTGAAAGGGCCCTCTATTTTTCCTGTCTCTGGGTTTCTGATCAAAACTAAAGGGTTTTCCCTTAGCTTTGCCTGTGTGCTGTTTAGAAAATGTCTCACGATTGGTGGATTAGGTTCCGAGGATGAGCTATTTAGGAAATTCAACACATACAGTGCCTTATTTAATTTCATGTGAGGTGTTGCCTCTGGTTCACCCCTTCTCTGTCTGTCCAGAAGGGATTTCAGGGTGTGATGTGTTCTTTCAATGATCGCTTGACTTGTGGGTGAATGTGGAATACCAAACGTGTGTCTGACACCCCATTTTTTCAGGAATTTGTCAAGCACCCTGCCTGTATACGTTGGACCATTATCTGTTTTTATCTCCTGAGGCACACCTAATGCTGCAAATGCTTGCAGAAAATGTCGGCAAGCATGGTCTGCTGTTTCCCCTGCATGTGCTGAAGCAAAGAATGCACCTGAGAATGTATCCACAGAAACATGAACATTTTTGAGCCTCCCAAAAGATGGATATTTCGTGACATCAGCTTGCCATAACTGAAGACTTTGCAGCCCCCGCGGATTGATGGCTCCGGTGGAAGAAGGTGGCTGCACAAACTGACAGTCTGGGCAAGCACTAATGATCTCCCTCGCCTGACTCTTTGTGAGACGAAACGACTCCATCAGCGCTTGCGCATTCTGATGAAAGAACGCATGACTTAACCTTGCTTGCTCAAAAATGTCCGGCAGTGTTTGCGAAATGGGCATTGTCAACCTGTCCGCTCGAGCATTTCCTTCCGCTAAAAATCCCGGAAGTGTCGTGTGCGCTCTAATGTGTGTGATAAAATACTCTCTTTCCCTGTCCTCTAGCAATGCTTTCAAGCTCGTCAGGTAGGAGTATAAAACTCCATTACTGACTTCTTTCAAGAGCGAACCTTCCAATCTCTTGACCACACCCGCAACATATGCGGAGTCTGTCACCAGATTGAGAGGTTGTTTGAATAACTGAAATGCTCGGACAACAGCTGCCAACTCCACAATTTGTGGAGAGCCCTGAACCTTCCTCACGTCAGATTCCCAATCCCCTGTCGTTGAGTCTCTCCACGTGATCACTGACTTGTGTGTCTTCCCTGAGCCATCCGTGAACACTGTGATCCCGTCCAAAGGTTCTTCACTTATTCTTGGTTTTGTTTTATAGCATATTTGCGATTGCAGTATTCTATGCTGTGGAAAGTGGATTGTGCAAGTTCCTGGGAACGCTAACAACGCGATTAACAGGTCTTTCGATTGTTGCATTGCCCAATCGAAATAGTCTTGTTTCAAGGGTAACCTGGTGATTGAGAATTCTCTTCCTGCCATCGTCAGCAACCTTGTTCTCGCCTTTATGATGATCTGTGCTGCCATCTCCAAATCTGTAAGAATTGTTTTTGCGGGCCTGTGTGGTAGGAAAATCCACTCTATGATTTTCAAAGAGTCCTTTTGCGACTCGTCCCATTGGAAGATCAAACCATGGAACTGTGTTTTCTTTCCCAGCACCGCCAACTGAAAAGGCAACGTTGGAACAAATCGATGTGCCTGCCTTTTCTGTATTGCGTCTGCAACTTTCTCCAATTCCTTCTTCGCTTCTTGCGTGAGTGTCCTGGGAGACCGAATGTCTGTGTCTCCTCTCAAAAGATCGAGCAACGCTGGGATGTCGCTGTTTGTGATTCCCAAAACCGGCCTCATCCAGTTGATTTCTCCCAGAAGCTGTTGCAAATCGTGCAAATTGCTGATCTTGGTGCTGATCTCCATTTTTTGACGTTTTATTGTTCTCTCTGAAATTTTCCACCCTAGATATTTCCAAGGTGCAACCTCTTGAATCTTCGAAATGCTGATTTCCAGACCTGCCTTTTGCACCTCTGCGATCACACAGTCACGAGCTTCTTGCAGCTCCCGTTGTGTTGATGCTGCAATGAGCAAATCATCCATGTAATGAATGATCTTTACCTTTGGAAATTTCTTCCGCGCTGGTGCCAAAGCTCGTGCCACGTACCATTGACAGATCGTCGGAGAGTTTTTTAGACCCTGTTGAAGAACGACCCAATGGTACCACTGCAGAGTCGTTTCCTTGTTGATACTCGGAACTGAGAAGGCGAATCTCGGAGCGTCATCCGGATGGAGTGGGATACTGAAAAAACAATCCTTGAGGTCAATGACCACAAGCTGCCAATCTCTGGGAATCATTGAGACAGATGGAAGTCCCAATTGAAGCGGTCCCATGTCTTCTATGACTTCGTTGATCTTCCTGAGATCGTGTAACAATCTCCATTTGCCCGATAGTTTTTTCTTGATGACAAACACTGGAGAATTCCAAGGGCTGTCTGTTGGCTTGATGTGTCCCGCCTGCAATTGTTCTCGGACCAGGTTTCTCAAAGCACTCAACTTTTTCCGCTCAAGGGGCCACTGATCCACCCAAACTGGATCATCGGTTTTCCATGTCAGTTTCAGTGTGGGGAGTGCTGCAGTGACCCCTACTAAAAATCCACTTCGATCTTTGCACCCCATTGTGCCAAAAGGTCCCGACCCCAGACTGTGATCGGCTTTTGGACAATAAAAGGACGAATGATCGCCGTCTTGTCTCCTGGTCCCGTGACCATGACAGAATTCTCACTTTGCAGACACAGAGATGCTCCCCCTATGCCTGAGAGAGAACCCAATGGCGCAACCAAGCTCCAACTGCGTGGCCAAAAGATGTACGATATCACTGTTACATCTGCCCCTGTATCGAGCATGCCACTGATCGCTATTGTTCCGTTCCCACACGTCAATTGGCATGTGAGCATGGGTCGGTCTCGACCTATGTGCTTCACCCATGTTGCATGTACTTCAGCATGTTCCTTCATAGGGAAACCTTCTTCGTCGAAGATTGACATGACCTCTCCAACTGCATGTGGCGGCAGTGCAAAGGCTCTCGCAACCACAGTGTTTTCTGGTACAGTCAATGGTGGACGAAGTGCTCTTGCCAGTACTGTCAACTCTGTATTTTTGTCCGCTGAGATAACTGTTGGATAGACAGTGAGTCCAAGAATACTGCACTTATCTTGTCCAATTATCAAGAAATCTTGCTTCTTATATGAGTCCCCGCGGATACCTGTTGGTATTTCCGCATGACTTTCGTCTAGAAAGCATACTAATTTTGAAGCTGCCAATGCGCACTGTGCCCCTGGTGGGAGGAGGTCTGGGTCACTGTGGAATCGGCTGAGGGTTTTGCTGAGGGCGTCTGCTTGTCGCTCACTGATGATTGCCCCGTCTGCTCTTGTGACACCGCCAGTACTTGTGTCTGAGCGCCCTGATCCGCGCTGCGCCTCGCGTTTCCGGGATACGGTAACGGATTTCCATCCACGTCTGTCTGGGAATAACATTCTTTCGCAGAGTGTCTTCCTCTTCCGCACCGTGCACAAACTGGCCTTTCCGCCTTCTGTATTGGCGCTGGCGTATGTGTTTGTGCACAATTCCTTTTCATGTGCCCAAGCTCCCCACATCTATAGCACTGTCCTCTTGGGGGATTGTTCTTTTTCTGCATCGTCGCAAGAACTTTGTTGATGTTCTCATTCTGTTGATGCAGTATTTTTTCCAGCATCTTTTCCAGTGTCTTGTCCTCTGTTTGCTTTTCTGAATGTCCCTTTAATTGATTCTCCCATTCCTCTCTCAATTCGTCCTTCACAATCGCTGCGACATGCTGAGGTGTTCCCACCTTGCTGCATGCCTCCACCATCTCTGCCAAGGATGGCCGTCCTGGCATGGCGCTAATCACCCGTTGACAATCTGGGTTGGCATTGCCGAAAGCTAAGCTTTCCAAGAGAGGCCTCTTCGCTTCTTCTATCGTCACCTGTCGATCCACGGCTTGCGTGAGTCGATCGATGAACGACATGAATGGCTCTGTGGGACCTTGCCTGATGCAAGAGAACGGAACTTCTGGAGCTCCTGCTGGTGTGATTTGCATGATTGCCATCCTCGCTGCTTCCTTGATGTCACTTAACACTCTTCGTGGGAGCCGTGTTGCTTGTTCCCCTGGGTTGTCATCTGGAGGATCTCCTGCTAACTGCCCTTCTGTGAGGTTTGCGTTTGGTCCACCTTGGTATCTGTTCCGTAATTCAGCAAGATATTTTCTCCACCTTTTTTCCCAGACAAGGCTTTGAGTGTCAGTGAGAATCATTGCCACAATACTTCGAATGTCATATGGTGTGAGATCATATGTAGCGAATGTCCCTCTTAGTAGCTGTTTGAAGTATTGTGAATATAGCCCAAAGGTTTGAGCCGCCTTCCCTAAATCCTTGAGTATTTCATGACCCATCCTTTCCCACCTTGGATTCTGCCCCTGGGCATCATATGCCACTGGCATTGTCAGATCTCCTGATCCCGGAAATAAATGCTTTTCCTTTGCCAATGCTTTTCTGATTCGCTTCCAATCCATCGTCTTCACCGGCTCTTGAAATTCCTCTTCTCCAGGTTCCGTTTGAATTTGCATAAATAATGGTATTGTGGATGTCATTGGTGACTCATCACGTCTCATTCCTCGCCTTGAGGTTTTTGGCCTCGTTCTCAAATCTGAAAAGGAAGCTCGAGGATCCTGTTGATATTTCGTTTTTGTTGTGTCCACTGAATGCAAGAAGCTCTTAGCTGCTTCCGCTGCTGACAACATCCATGTAGGAACCCCTTCCGATGCTGTGATCCTTATGACATTTCCTTCTTGTAGCTGTTCTTCATTTGAGCTTTCATCATCCTCATGAAACCTTGAAGTCGATGGATAATCCCTTTGTTGTGTTGGCATTGTTTTCTTTAAAATGCTTTTCTTTTTATATAGTGTTGGGAAAAATTGCTGCATTGTTGCAGTCTCGCCACGAGATGGCGCTGTGGCTCCGCCGATCCGATCCGGCATGTCGTGCACTTCTGTCTTCCTGCCACCAGATGGCGCTGTCACCGGCCCTCCGGCTCGGATGACGAAGCGTGCTCGACTGCTCCTCTTCCTGTCGGCGGCCATGCTGGCCGTCCCGTTTGAGACCGTGTTTGCTCGGCTTTTAATTCAGCTGAAATTGGGGTTTGAACACCAGAACGTCTCTCTTGAAGGGGTGAGTCTTGGACTCCGAGGGTTTTGACCAAGGGCACCAAGTCTGGAGAAGGCGGGGGGCCCCGGGATATGAACTCCCTGGCGTGGCCCCTCCTCGCCCGAGACGTTACAGGGGGTGTGGCCCGCTCCCGCCCACGCTCTACTCTCTGCGCCTGCGTGCTCTCCGAGCCGCTCCCTGTCTCTCCCGAACTACTTTCACTGTCTCCATCTTGTTCCACCCCTGAGATTTCTCCCCCTCGGTCTGCCCCTGACTCTGTCTCCTCCTCCTCCGACCCTGTGTGCAGCCCCCCTCCCGCCGGCACACGCGCGCGTTCCGCGATTCGGGTCGATCTGCGCACGGGGTCCAACGTCACAACTGCGCACCTCCTACGTCTCCTCATGGCAGCCTTCTGGGGCTGTGCAAATCCCCCGATTTCGCTGCCTATGTCAGGCGCCGCGGCGCTGGTTTGTGGCTCTCCCCCCGGGTTTTCGCGAATTTCGCCCGCCGCGCGCGTTTCTGCATTCCTGCCGGCCGGGACCGCCGCCGCCCCCGGCCCTGAGCTAGGGAAAGCCACACGAAAACACGTGTCCCTTGTTTTTTCTTCACCCGCGCTCCCCGCCTGCTCTGCCGCAGCCTGGCCGCCCTGCTCCGCGGCCGCGGCGCCGCGAGAAAGCGCCCCCCCCGATCCCTTCTCTCCCCCCTGCTCCCCCCCTTCTGCTCCTGAGTCCTCCATGCTCTCTGGAGTTTCCGGACGCTTTAGGGGTTTTCTGGGGTTTCTGGGTTTTGGGATCGGGTGTTTTAATATTATTTCCTGCCCTCTTTCCTCGAGAGTCCTTTCCTCCTGGCTTCTTAAGGCCAGAGCTAATTTTTTCCCGGAGCCTCCCTCCCCCCCTCCTTCAGAGGGTCCCGCAGCTTTCTTCTGCATGCACGTTTCTGCCAGTGGGTAGTTTAACCTTGCCCATAGCAATAATTGTTTTAATTCTTTCTTTGGAATTCCTTCTGTATATGCTTGTTTCACGCCTTGTAAGGCAGACAAAATTTCCCGTTGTTCCTGGGAAAGTGTGCCCCCCATGTTCTTATTTCTGGGCCTTCTTACCAAATCTATCGTCAGGGCAGTCCGGAGGTCTCAGTCTCTGTCCAGCAGATCACGAGAGGTGGTCCCAGGGCGCCTTTCTGGTTCCGGTCCGGGCTGTTCTGCTACGAATTGTCTTTGGCAGAAGCTGAGAGATGGAATTCTCAGTGACTGCTGTTTTTTGCAGACTCTGTTGGCTTTTTTTTCTCCTCTTCTCTCTTTTTTTTTCTTCTTTTCAGGCTTCTCTCCTCAGGAGTTATCAGTGCTCTCCTGGGACCTCGTCTAAGATCGGAGCTGTTCCCTTCGGTCTTCTGGTCTTCAGGGCTTTGAGGCTGCCCCCCCCCGAAAGGTTTTGTGGTGGTTCGTGCTCACCCAGTGGAAGCCAGTTGTCCGGTTTTCAGCTGTTTGAAGGGCCTGGAAAGGCCCAGAGTGGCCTTGGGGCAGCCCGCGTATCAAAGGACGAGAAGAGGCTTCAGTTCTTCTTTCGGTTTTTATGTTTCTTAAATGTTTATCTAAAAGATTTTCTTTCGGCCCGACAGAGGTCTGCTCAGCAGCCAGCCATGAGCACACTGTGCTGCCCTCCGGACAGTCACCTATCTTTATACCCATTGTTACGTGTACAATATTTATCATTTTTCCCCAATCCTTTTTATTTTTATTGTCCGGTGCACTTTCAGTAACGACCAATCCCAAAGTGCCACCATCATCACAGAAGATGGAGGAGAAGAAGAAGAAGAAGAAGAAGAAGAAGGACAGGACACGCTCCAATTTCTCCATCTTACTTCTCTAAACCCCCCTGTTCATAAATCCTAAACCCTGTGTCTCACCCTCTAATTAACTAATCCCTTCACCATTCACCCCGGTGAAGTCCTCCTATCCTCATACAGGTGTCGTCTCCGGTGTAGGATCAAAGTCCAGCCACCAGACACTTCTGGCAACATTCCAGGACTCCCGAGCCCCCCAAGGGTGGTCTCGGTGACTCGGCACCTCAGTCCTGGGGTGCTGAGATCCCACAGGTAGAGAAAATGAATCATTTGATTAAGCAGCAGATTGTAAGACTGGGGCAAGAACTTAATCAACCCTAGCCCCAAGCTCTTCCACTAGCACTATTGCAAATTCAAACTAAACCTTGAGCTAAAGGAATGCTGAATCCTTTTGAAATGCCTTATAGAAGACCATATGGAATACAAAGGGAATGTCCACCCACATTAAAGTGATAACACTGGCCACCTACATGGTGGCTTTAAGCAAACAGCTCAGAGAAATTGAGAAACATGTGGCTGGAACTCGGAGCAGGGAGTTAGATAGCCTGGGGATGATGTATAAGTTAAGTCTCTTGCATAAAAGACTTTGGAACCACAGTGGGAGAGACCACTGCAAGTACTTCTCACCACCTTCACTGCAATGAAAATCAAGGAGCAGAATGCCTGGATCCATCATTCTCAAGTGAAGAAAGCCCTGGAAGTCCCTTGGAGAGTGATACCAGAAGACAATGGACTGAGACTAAAACTTACTCGGGCAAAATGAGTATATTGCGGTCGGGGGTAGTTCATACTATAGTTTACAGAATTGTTTTGTATGTAATTATAACTGAAGTTTCAGAACTAAAGAGTACCTCTATCCAAAGCAATGCTGAATGGTCTTGGTCCCAGGCGGTTAATCAGTATATTGGATCCACGAGAGAACTTCCTGAGATAAAAGATTTAAACCTATCTACTGTAGTAATCCACGGGAATTGGGTATATGAGAAGCAAGAATGGCAGGAATGAGAACTGTGGGCACTTCAAGGAATCAGAGGAGAAGAAATCAAAGTAATGTGCCAGGTCATCAATAAAACGGCTTATGAGAGACCAGATGCAATTAGTGTCTCAACCTCTCCTGGTGTATATGAACACCAAGAAGTTTGTGATAACCTAAGTGAATCAGACTGTTGGTGTAATTTCACCCTGATACAGCCTGTAGAAGTGACCAGCCTTTGAGCTCGAGTTGCTGTCAGACTTTCATTTAAATTCAAAGTAGACACTGCACTTTTTACAACAGCAGGGCCTTATACAACCCATACTAGGACTCAAATAGTTCAGACTCTACCCAAACTTGAACCTAAAGTGTATGAAATAGGCCCCTACGTAGTAAAGAATGTGAGTGAACAACAACTATTATTCAATCCAGAATGGTCTCTCAAACGTGTGGAGTTGATAATGCAAATTAACATCTCAAAAATCCAATCAGCCTGCTCCTCCTTCCTAAAAACATCCTTTGAAGGTTAGACAACGTAGTTACAAAGACAAGTATATCTCAAGAGCAGAAGAAGAAATGATCTAACTGAGATAATAGGGACAGGATTAGGAGTTTTAAATGGAATTGATTCAGAAATACTGATGAATAAGCTGGCCACTGCAGCAGGTAGCCTAACAAAATCCAAGCAGCCTTTACAGTCATCTCTATTGGCATTAGGAACTAGCCAGTGACAGATTTCAAAAGTACTGCCAAAGTAAGGAAGTACGAAAAGGCCAGGGACCAAGACCACAAGTTAATAGTAGAAGCACTTAGTACAGTTCAAGATAATGTGTCTTTAGCTTTCAGTTGTCTACAAGCACAGTTATGGGTGCAGGCAACAGCAGCTCTGATCATACGGGAAAGGGGTGAAGGTAATTTTCCAGCTGAAATTCAGAGAATTGTTTGGGATAATGCAATTGAGTTTGAAAGGAAGTTTCAATCCGGGTGGACTATGGTGAATTTCACCTATGATCCTCTTTCTAATGTGGCCACTGCCTTTGTGCTTACCATACGTAATGCCACTGTTTATGTTATCCATCCCATCATTGCACTAAGATAAAACCATAAAAAAAACAATACTCTACCCTTCAGAACATAGAGTGTGGGCAAAAAAGATGAATGAAAAAGTGGCAGACAGTAAACTTAGAATCCTGCATTACTAGAGAACAGATGAGATTCATTTGTGAAAGCAATACTATTAATGTCCAGGATGTGTGTTTAGACACTGAACGGAGTATTTGTCACTTTGAAATCCATCCAGTCACTGACCAGAAAACTGTGCTCGTATATACTGAAAAAGAGTGTGTGCCTGAGAACTGCTTGTGCTGCTGTAAAAATTGATAGCAATTATGTTATTTGTCTAGTAGAAATCATTCTAATTTCTGTATTTGTAATTAGTTATGATTATAGAGTGTGGTTTTTCCTACGTGGCCCCAGTGACATCCCACCAGTTGATTGAAACCAATTACACAATGAATCACAGACTATCACCTACTCCGATTAGAATGGACCTTAGATTAGTAAGACAATTAATTAAGCACCAAGACCTACTAAGGATCTTGAAGAAAAACTCAAGGAAGCAGAGAGAACTGTCCAATGTGATACAAAAAGAAATAACTAGAATTTTGCAAAGAATAAAACAAAATGCAGATCATCACTGGTGGGATGTGGTCTTTGGGTGGTCACCAACTGCAAATGGAATCTTTAATAAGTTGTGTCATCCCATTGTAGTTTTGTTCATGTTAGTTGGGATAAGTTTAGGATTATCTATTCTATTGCTAATTTGGAATTGGAGAATACTACAACGAATAGCTGTATTAACCTCTTTATCAAACTTACATGGTAAAGCATTAAGAGACACTTATTGTCGTAAGGGTTTGCATTAAGTAAAAGAATTTACTTATTATCTAGGAAAGGGGGGAATGAGACAGAGTGAAAAATCCCCCCAGAGTAAAAATCTATTTTGAATTAGGTGAAATGTCTAGGAAGGGTAAAAAGTCTGTAAGGCCCAAGCTGAAGGGAAAACTGCAGGACAGAGATAGAGAGGAGACAGAGGGAGACAGAGGAAAAAAAAAAAAAAACAGAAGCGATTCAAGGGCAAGCCGCCCTGACCCAGGAATTCTTTTTGATAAAGAGGAACTGGTGATAGATGTCACACGGAGTCCATAAGAATGAATATGTATGAACCTATTGTGAAACTGTATGCATATGTATTTGAGAGAGAGATAAAAAGAGACCTGAATTCTCAGAGGTACGCATGCCTTTTTTGAGGAGAGCAATCTCCGCATGCGTCCAGTGCTGTAATAAATGTACCAGATTTACAACTTTATAAAAGTTGTGGAGTTTTCTTCTTTTCTCTGCAAAACAAGCCCCGTTGGGGATTGTCTCCCAAATTTGCTCTAAACCAGGACAAATATCAAGAGCATATGGTACAGTTTTAAGAAACACCTGTGACGGTGGTCACAACAGTTGCAGGTGAGGAGAGATGCGAGAATGTTGACCTCATGTTCAGAAGGCTTGATTTATTATTTTATTATATATATTACATTATAACTATACTAAAAAGAAATAGAAGGAAAAGTTCTCAGAAGGCTAGCTAAGCTAAGAATAGAAAAGAATGAATAACAAAGATCTGTGTCCCGGCAGAAAGCGAGAGCAGCTCTGCGGTGAGTGGTCAGTAAATCCAAACATCCACAGGAGACCAATCACGGATCCACCCGTTACATTCCACAGCAGCAGATAACCATTGTTTACATTTTGTTGCTGAGGCCACAACTTCTCAGAAGGGAGAAAAATCTCAAGAAAGGATTTTTCACAAAAGATGTCTGTGACAAACACCTACCTCACAGGTTGGTTAGATGAAGAAGAATCTATATTTTAGTAAAAGAATTTACTAACCTTGAAGAAGGAGTGGGGAATGAATCATGATTTTAAAAAGTTAAGATTTTAGCTGAGGGATAGAAATAATTTATCTAAGTTAGGTAAGTAAACAAAAGGTTAATGGTTGTTAGATGCTTATGCTAAAACTGATTGTTCCATTATGAGCTTGCTTATAGAAAGGAGTGGAGTAAGTGAACCGTTATAAGAACATGTTGAAACCAGTGGAACAATGGTTAGTACCTGGGCTTTACGTCAATCAATTACATAGCAGGGGGCCTTTGATTGTGCCAGTGTCACAGAGACCAGATGAAGACTCTCCTGACTTCATCCTTCAAGACCACTGACCCAATTTGAGACCACTGACCCAATTCAAGACAAGAATTGCACATGTGTGAAGGACTAATAACCTAATTTTAATACAGAGTGGGGATAGGAGGTGCTGGGGTTATGCATATGTATTGTATGCAAGATCTTGGGAAATAGAGGGAAAAGAACCTTGTACAGAGTGGTCATGCCTTTCAGGGACAATCCCCGTGCAGCTCGCCGACGTAATAAACATACCACTTTCTAACTTTGATTAGTTAGAGAGTCTTTGTCCGTGATCTTCAGTTTTAATGACTCACTCTTGAAGATCCATCAAGAAGCAACTTTACCCCATTTGGCGGAGGGGTATTCTGTAAATCTTCCCTATCTCGAGTTCCTTTGTCACAACCCTGTTTAACATCCACAGGCAAGTCCAATTGTTTTTCTGAGTCTGACTATAGTTTTGCTGTCTTTGTCATGTCCATACCACAACATTGGGGCTGTGTTTATGACGAGGTCTCTGGTGTCGAGATGACCCCGAGGTGTTAGAAAGTCTTTTTTTTCCCAGCCCCGAGACCGACGAAGAAGACAGGATTCCTCGGCTCTCGTTCTCAAGGTTGTTTATTTTCTCTTATCTAATACATTGTCTTTCTGACCCACTGAGGTCTGTCTGGCAGGTCGGGTTGAGGCACACTGACCACCTTGGGGTGGTGGTATCTTTTTATACTAAAAACTACGTGTACATAATTTACAATAATTTTCCAATACCTATCACCTAGAGACAGTTTATCTCTACTCTAAACCAATCCAAAAGTGCCACCATCACAGCTGAGGATGGAGGCTAAGAAGAAGAAGGAGAAAGGCAGAACATGCCCAGATTCCTCCATCTTGCCTCCTTGTCATGGTTTGAGCCTGGCACAGAGCCAGTGCCCCCATGAAAATGCCTCACCCTGGTGTCTGCTGTGAGATGTGACCAGGAATAAGCAAAACAGGCTCTAACTTAAACATAAAGAACACTTTATTACCTAAACTACAGGAAAATAGGGAAAGAAAAAAAAAAGAAATTGAAAACCTTACAAAAAAAACTTTCCTCCTCCCCACTCCCTGACTTTCCCAATCCGATACATTCTCCCAAAAAACACCAACTGCCCAGCCCTGGCACGACACTTTAGTATACTCAAACTTCAGTTCATGAAGAGGAAAGGAGTCTTTCTCGTTCCATAGGCTTCTCGTGGAAACACACTGAAAACCTCGTGTGCTTCCCTGTCACTTCGGCACCGCCCGGAAAGTCCATTTGCCGCTTGTGACATCTTCCTTCCATGCTCAGTGCTCTCACCACCGAGACATGGCCAGAGCTGCTTTTAGGGTTGTCTTTCAAGGATGCCTTGTCTCACTCCAAAAAGGCACAGTCTCTGCTTTTGGGACATCTGTCCCCCCCATATTTTTCCAACCCCCTGGGGCCGGGGGGTCCTCACGAAGAACCTTCCTGGTTTTGAGGCACTGCCTCCCCCTAAATGCAGTCTGTGTCACAGGAACAACTGAGTCCATAGCCACGAGAAAAGTCCAGCCAAAAGGCCACTCCAAATCATCTCTCCCCATCCAATCATCTCCACATTCTTCGGGCCAGGTCTTTATCTTATCTCATCTCTTATCTCCCTTCTTATTCAGCTTCGAGGAGGATTAGCATTTTTGCAAGGCCCCAATCATGCAAGAAAGGGTTAAAAGTTTTCAGTCTCTGTCTGTCCTGGGACGAGATGATACTCCCACACGTGCTGCTGCTGCGGCCGGCCGGGCACTCTCCCTCCCCCCTTCTCCTCCTGGCTGGCTGGCTGGCTCTCTCTCTCTCTCTCTCCGGGGGGGGGGGGGGGGGGGGAGGCTGGCTGCCCGAGGGCTCGATGTCTCTTGGGGCTCCTCCACCCTTCCATCCTTGAAAGCCCCCTCAACCCCCCTCTCTGTCCAGGCCCCGGGCCTACCGCATGGCTGCCCCTCCCCCGCCCAGCAGCAAGGCTGGACGGGGGAAGAGATCTGACCTCTTCGAAGCGACGTCCCAAGAGAGAGTGCCAAGGGCAGTGCCTTGCTTTTAACCCCTGTGTATTCTCGGAGGTGTGTCCAAACCCCACTGGCCACACCGGACGCCAGTCTCAAACCCAAAACCTTCATTGGTTTGACCACAGCTTCCCAGAATTCCCACTCCTTCCTGGTCAAACCACGACACTCCTGAACTCCCATTCTAAAAACCCCAAAATTCTACATTTTCCACCTGGTGATAAATTCGCTATCATTCTATTCAAACTCTTGTGGCTTGTACATCTTCATACAAAGTTGGTAGTTTTTCCCAAGGGTTAAAATCAAAGGCTCAGGTGTCTTTGACTCCGTGCCGAGATCTTCGAGCCCCCTGACAGGGTCTCGAGTCCTCCAGGGCAGCCAGAGCAATGTCCTGGGTTGGGACATGTTTAAAAAGTCACAGAATAAAAACTCCTCAACCCAAGTCCTGCAATACCCTATTAATTCTAAAAATTGTCACAGCTTCCTTTCAGTCCTGGGCAACTGCACCTCCAAGATTCCCTGGACCCCCTCTGGGCCAACACACCCCAAACCTTCAGTCAAAATCTGCCCCAAACATTCAGCCTTTCTCTCCATCACCTGTGCCCTCCCTTCAGATACTCCAAGCCCCTCTCAAGTAAAAAAATTAAGTGATTTTGCAGTGGCTTCCCCTACCACCTCCTTCCATTCTCCCAAAAGAAACAAGACCTTCACATACTGCAATAATGTAATTCCTAGGTATGGAGTAAATTAATTTAATATCTTGCCCAAATAAGACCAGTGCTTCTGTGTATTCCTGTGAAAGGACCATCCATGTCTTTACTATTTTCCCTTCTCCCTCTTGTTCCCACTGTGAGAAATGACACTCACTTTTAAAATTTCAAAGGTTTATTAAACCTTAACAAAAATACAACAAAGGCCTGAATAAGGAAAAATTACAGCGCTGAGCGTCTCCATGACCAGCAGCCATGTGCTCCCCTACAAAATGGATGCTCTGCCTTTTATACCCTTAGCCCCTCCCAAAGTTTTGTCAGTCAACTCCTTCTCTGCCATCCATCAGTGGAGATTACTTTCTTACATCTTGATTGGAGGTCAGGTGTTGTCATGTTGCATCTCCTAGTAACAAGCTGGCCCTCCCCAAATGCCCTGACAACCAAGGCTATTGCAAGGGGGAGGGGAAAGAGAACTATGGGAGGACATATTACAATCTACATCACTATACATCTACAAAACTTCTCTTAACATACACATAATATCTATCTCTTATTTGTGAGAGCCAACTATCACATTACTAATCTATAACAAACCCCCGTTTTCAATTTCTATAAGTCATTTGGCTCGAACAATTAACTCTCATTTTTTATTCCAATAATCTAGTCTTCTAGTCTTACTTCTCAAAAAAAAAATTTTTTTAATGAATCATACTAGCATTTGTTGATGTGGGAGAGGACAGTGGGAACAGAAGAAAAAATCCCAGGTTTTCCTTAGACACACTTATTTGGAATGGACAAAACGGGACATCACAGAGGTCCAGTATGGCTTTTTTTTTTTACTCCCATCTACTGTGCCTATGGAGTCGCTACCCATAGCAGGTGTATCTTAGTGGCGACTACAGAGGCCAACTCGGTCTTGCCTTTTAGTCCCTGTTATATTAAAAGACAATTGAGGAATGATAGAGGTCTGGTATGGCCTTCTTGCCCCCACCTTACCATGGCTACAGGGTTGCTACTACAGGGTTGCTACCCACAGCAGGGCTATAATCTTCTTGGTGACAAACACAGGGGCCAACCCAGTCTTGCCCTCTATTTCTTGTCTTACTCCGCTTGTTGGTTCCAAAGGAAACCCCCCCAACATCTCTTACGGTTTCCTATGTAGTTCCCCTCAACAGATGCTTGTAATTCCCATCTATTAAAACAGGACTATTACATCAATAACCAATACAGTTCAAACTCTCTGCCCAAAACAGTCCTTGAGCTGGCTGGTGGAAACTCGACTCTACTTTTCGGATGTCTTTGAGCTTCTTTGGGTATCTCTCACCCGGTCTGGATGTTATCGTCTATTCTTTGGGTTCTTTCACCAGACCCTTAATTCTGTTGACATGAGTCCACTCTCTCTCTGCGGTTCACACAGCCCATTCAGTGGTTAGCAGTACCTACAAGGGACCTCCCCACTGAGGAGTTAAACTGAAGACAATGCACATAGCAGGGCCTCGTATGTTTTATTATTTGAAAGGATGTCTTGGTTTGAAAAGACAGGTGTCTGCTAAGGAAGGCAGGAGCCTCTCTTGAAATGGAAAATGCAAACCTCTTCCTTCTGAATTACAGTTTTGAAATAAAGGGGCTGTCAGGCAAAGATATGGGAGTAGGAATAACAGTTCTTTATTAGGAAAAAAATAAAAATAAAAATGCAGTAATACAAAAAAATACTGACAGTCAGAATACGACCTGACACCCTGTTGGTCAGGGTGTTGATAGAAGTTTGATTAAATGGCTGCTGCAGTCCTTCTGGAGTGACAGATGTAGTTCTGTTGAAACAATGAGCCTGTAGGAAAGATATTGTTTTCCTTTGAAGGTCCAGTGGTGGTGTAGATAGGCCTGGTAGTCTTCTGGGAATCCAGTGGAAAAAAGGCTGATCTTCTGTGAATCCAGTGGGAAAAGGCTGCTTGTGGTGTTCCAAATTTCAGATTATATCCAGGTAGGAATGCTTCGCTCCTCCCCTTAGGCAGAGCATCTCACAATGGAATGATGCAATTTTATCAGTCATGTAGTGAGACTCAATGGCCCATTAGCTGAAGTTATCTCCTGGGAGGGAGAATTGGTTGTGGAAGAGATAAAGAAAACTGCCCCACCTGGTTTTAACAGGTGGTCCAATTAACAGCAAATAACTGCCCCACCTCTAACAGATGACAATAGAATACACATCCCTGGTCACATCTTGCATTTACAACCTAAGACATTATTTACCCCTTATTCTATTACCATCTGGATTATACCCAAATCAATAAACTCTACACAATGTAACCTTATACACAGTTCTCACTTAAGCCTAGGTTTCCATGTGGTACACAACGAGTTTCTTCAGATTTCTGCATTACCCATGAAGTGTAACCAGATCTTTGAGCAAAAACAATTTCACAGATGGGTTTGCCTTTGCCTGAGGTGGGACTAATCTAAACAGTCTTTACTAAAATACCTTTCATGTGTGCCACAGGGACTTTATCCACTGTGTGCAAGGGTTCAGACTGGGCAGGACCAGCTCGATTGCTGGACCCTTGGGTGTTGACCATCTAGGTGGCTTTTGCTAAGCTCATTTCTTAATTTTTGAAGGTTCCTCCACCAAGTACCTTTAGGGTAGTCTTAAGTAGTTTGTTGCACTGTTCAATTTTCCCAGCAGTTGGTGTATGATAAGGGATATGATGTATCCATTCAATACTGTTTTCTGGCCCAGGTGTTTATAAGGCCATTCTTGAAATGGGTCCTGATATCTGACTCGATTCTCTTACGGATGCCATGTCTCCACAGGACTTGCTTTTCCAGGCCCAAGATGGTGTTCTGGGCAGTAGTGTGAGGCACGGGGTAGGTCCCCAACCATCCAGTGGTGGCTTCCACTATGGTTAGTACATAGCACTTCCCTTGGTGGGTTTGGGGAAGGGTGATGTTGTCAATCTGCCAAGCCTCCCCATACTTATATTTGGACCATTGCCCACCATATCATAGAAGCTTTACTTGCTTGGCCTGCTTGGTTCTCAGCACACAACTCACAGTTATGGATAACTTGAGAAATACTGTCCATGGTTAAATTTACCCCTCTGTCTCATGCCCACTTATAAGCAGCATCTCCGCCCTGATAACCTGAGGCATCATGGACCCATTGAGCTAGGAACAAATCCCCATTATGTTGCCAATCTAAATCTATCTGATACCTCTGTCTTTGTCGCCTGATGTACATCATGGCTGTTTTGGTGCTCCTCACTGGCCCAACTCTTGGGGACATGGGCATCTACATGATGGACTTTCACAGATAGCTTTTCTACCCAAATGACAATGTCTTTTAACGCATTATCAGCCCAGATTGGTTTTCCCCTACACTGCCAGTTGGCCTTTTTCCACCTTTCCAGCCAGCCCCACAGAGCATTGGCTACCATCCATGAATTGGTATAAAGGTATTGTTTTGGCCACTTCTCTCTTTCAGCAATGTCCAGGGCCAGTTGAAAGGCCTTGAGTTCAGCAAGTTGACTTGATCCACCTTCTTCTTCAATAGTTTGTGCAACTTGCTGTGTGGGGCTCCATACATCTGCTTTTCACTTTTGTTTCATCCCTATGATGCAACAGGAACAGTGAAAAGAGTGCATTGTGTTTCTTCTGCTGGTCATTGGTTGTACAGTGGAGCTTCTTCAGCTTGCATCACTTATTCCTGCTCTTTGTCAGTGAGACTAAAGTTTTCACCTTCTGGATAGTTTGTAATTATTTCTAAAATCCCAGGGCGATTCTGGTTTTCAATACAGATGCGCTGTGTGATGAGGGTAATCTATTTGCTCCATGTGGTGATGGTGGCGTTGGTGGCATGCTGGGTGGAGGGAACTTTTCCTTTAAACATCCACCCCAGCACTGGTAGTCAGGGTGCCAGGAGGAGTTGTGCTTCCATGCCAATTACCTCTGAGGTGGCTTGAACTCCTTCATAGGTGGTTAAGATTTCCTTTTCTGTGGGGGTGTAGTTGGCTTTGGACCCTTTGTAACTTTGAATCCAAAATCTTAGAGGTTGGCTCCAAGTCTCCCCTGGCATCTTCTTCCAAAGGCTCCAGGATTAGCCATTGTTCCTGGCTGCAGAATAAAGCACATTGTTCACATTTGGTCCTGTCCTGACTAGGGCTACGGGGCTACTGTCCTGTCCAGGGGCTACTGCATGAGGAATCTCCTGTTTGATCTGGGTGAAGGTTTGTTGGTGTTCAGGGCCCCAGTGGAAATTGTTTTTCTTGTGGGCAACTAGGTAGAGAGGGCTCACAATCTGGCTGTACTCAGGAATGTGCATTCTCCAAAAACTTATGGTGCTTAGGAATGCTTGTGTTTTCTTTTTGGCTGGTTGGTGGAGACATCACGGTTATCTTATGGATGACCTCAGTGGGAATCTGACACCATCTATCTTACTGCTTTACTCCCAGGAACTGGATCTCTCGGGCAGGTCCTCTGACATTACTCTTTTTGATGGCTGTGCTGGTTTGACCGGGAAATGGGAATTCTGGGATGCTGTAGTCAAACCAATGGGTGCTAAGATTTTAATATTGGCACCTGATGTAGCCAGTGAGGTTCAGACACACCTCTGAGAACACACAGGGGTTAAAAACTAGAGCTGCGCACCTGGCAAGCTCTCTTTGGACTTCAATGGAAAGAGGTCAGATCTCCCTCCCCCATTCAGCTGCTGCTGCTGGGCGGGGGAGGGGCAGCCATGGGTAGGCTTGGGTCTGGACAGAGATGGGAGGTGAAGAGGCCCTTGAGGATGGCAGGGTGGAGGAGCACCAAGAGACATCAGGCAGCCACCCCCCCCACCCCCCACCCCCCTCAGGAGAGAGAGAGGGAGAGCTGGCATCTGAATTTGATAGCGGCTGGCCAAGGAGGAGAAGGGAGGGAAGTGCGGGGAGAAGGTGCCCGACAGGGCACCGTGGAAGTTCCGGAGCTCTGGGACAGGCAGAGACTGAAATTTTTAACCCTTTTCCTGCATGATAGAAACCTTGCAAATGCTAATCCTCCTGGAGCTGAATGAGAAGAAAGATAAGAGATGAGATAAGAGGGAATGGGTCACGAGGGAAGTGCAGAAGACTTGACTGGGGGGAGAGATGATGGAGTGGCCTTTTGGCTGGACTTTTCTTGTGTGGCCATAGACAGAACCATTTTTTTTTTCCTGTGACACAGAGACTGCATTTAGGGGGAGGCAGTGCCTCAGAACCAGGAGGGTTCAGTGTGGGTACCCCTCGGCCCCAGGGGGTGAAAAAACTGGGGGGGACAGATGTCCCGAAGGAGAGACTGTGCCTTTTTTGGAGTGAGACAAGGCATCCTTGAAAGACAACCCTAGAAGCAGCTCTGGTCCATGCACAGTGGTGAGAGCACTGGGCATTGAAGGAAGAAGTCACAAATGGCAAAGGACTTTCCGGGCGGTGCTGAGTGACATGGAAGCACACGAGGTTTCAACATGTTTCCAGGGGAAGCCTATGGTGCAAGAAGGACTCCTCTCCTCTTGATGAACTGAAGATTGAGTATTCTAAAGGGTGGTGCCGGACTGAGAGTTGGTGATTTGGGGGAATGTATTGCATTGGGAAATTTGGTGGAGGGGGAGGAGGAAAATGCTTTTGTAAGGTTTTCATTTTTTCCTTATGTTTTTTTTCCCTCTTTTCTTGCAGTTTAGTTACTAAAGTTTTCTTTATTTCTAAGCAGGAGTCTGCTTTGCTTATTCCTGGTCACATCTCACAGCAGACTCCAGGGAGAGGGTATTCTCATGGGGGCACTGGCATTGTGCCAGGGTCAAACCATGACAATGGCGAAGCCAGCTTCCAGCAGAATTTGGATGATCCATTTTCCTTTCTTAAATATTTCCATTCCATGTTCCCCCACACAATGATGTCATTGATATACTGCAGATCTTCTGGAGCTTTGCCTTTTTCCAGTGCAGCCTGGATCAGTCTATGCCAGATTGTGGGGCTGTGTTTCCACCTCTAGGGCATTTGGTTCCAGGTGTACTGAATGTCTGTCCATGTGAAACAAACTGAGGCCTGCATTCTGCAGCCAGAGGAATGGAGAAAAATGCATTGGCAATGTCAGTAATGGCATTCCACTTTGCTGCCTTGGACTCCAGCTCGTACTGGAGTCCAAGGCATATCTGGCACAGCAGCACTCAGTGGTGGAGTCACTTCATTCAAGCCACGATAGTCTACAGTCAATCTCCATTCTCTGTCAGAGTTGCGCACAGGCCAAATGGGGCTGTTGAAGGGCGAGTAGGCCTTACTGACCACCCCTTGGCTCTCCAGCTCACAGATCATTTTATGGATGGGGATAATAGCAACTTAATTCGTCTAATACTGCCAGCAGTGTACCGTTGAGGTGGCAATTGGTACTTGTTGCTCTTCCACCCTCAGGAGTCTTAATGCACATGGGTTTTCTGATAGTCCAGGCAAGGTGTTCAATTGTTTAATGGTTTCTGCTTCTACTGCAGCTATTCTAAAAGCCCACCTGAGTCTCTTTGGGTCTTTGTAATAGCTGTTCCAGAGGAATTCTATGTCTAGAATACACGGGGCCTCTGGGCTGGTCACAATAGGATGTTTCTGCCACTCTTTTCCAGTCAGGCTCACCTCGGCTTCCAACAGGGTCAATTGCTGCAATCCCCCTATCACCCCATCTTGGGAGGCTGCAGTTTATTGCAGCCCCAAGACACATGAAAAGTCTGTTTCAGCCCGCACATTCAAAGAATGAGTCGGAGTTCTTCAGTTCTCGGTCTCAGAGTTGCTTATTGTAACTTATCTATAAAAATTTTTCTCCTGCCCTGTGAAGGTCTGTTCAGCAGGACAATTCCGGGCACTCGGACTGCCCTCGGGGCGGTGTTATCTCTTTATACTACAAACTACACATAACATGTTTACAATTACTTTCCAATACTTATCACCTATGTTAGACAGTGAGCTTCTATTCTAAACCAATCCAAAAGTGCTAACATCACAGCAGAAGTTGGAGGTAGAGAAAAAGAAGAAGAAAGGCTGGACACACCCAAGTCCCTCCATCTTGTCCCCAAAACCCCTATTCTAAAAACCCCAAAATCTACTTTTTCACCTAGTGATAATTTTATTATTGCACTACTTAAACTTCTGTGGCTTTCAGGTCTTCATACAAAACTGGTAATTTGCTCCACAGGTCATAATCAAACCCACAGGTGTTCTGGGCTGTGTGCCAGGGTCTCTGAGCCCCCTGGCAGGGGTCCCGGCAACTCTGGACACCCAGAGGGATGTACTGAGTTCTGACATCTCCCCCTTCTGTTTGCACCAAAAACACCTCTTTGGCAACTTGGTTCATGGCCCGTCACATGCACAAAAAGATGCATGGCAAGATGAGCAGAAGAACCACAAGCCCTGCTAAAATATAAAAACCTATCTTTAAAAGTTCCTTCCACAACGGTGAAAGGTTAAAAAATCCAAGCACATCACCCATCCAGGTTCCAGTGACCTCTCCAAGCTTATTAATACTTTCTTTTAATTTTTTGATGTTCTCATGAATCGACTTTGAATTATCTGACATGTTCATGCAGCACATTTCCTCAAATTCCTCACATCCATGTCCATGTGCCAGCAGCAGATAATCAGTTGCTGCTCTATTTTGAAGAGTTGCTCGTCTCACACTGTCAATGTCTATTAACATGTCACTCAGTGCAACAGAAACAGCTCGAGCATGTTTGCTCAGCCAGCAACCCATATGGTCCAATTGAGTCAAGGCCACCCCCGATGCTGCCTGAGGTGAGAAAATTGCAATGGCAATTCTCCGAGCCTTGTCCCATGTGTGCAGCTCATCATCACAATTTGGACTATATTGTTCCACTGATCTTTTCTCTTTATGTTTTTGCTCTTTCAAGAATTTCAAATCAGGTGATAACAATGAAATTCTTCCAATGCTGTATGGACCGCCTTCGACATTTGCAGGGTTGCCATGCCGAATTCTGTCCCCACAAATGAGAAAGATCCCTCGTGGTAACTGTGCTGGAGCCTGGAGTGATGCTTTGGTTGTCGTCTTGGTGTATTTGCACCAAGCAGATGCATTTCTATAAATTACATGATTTGGAGTGACATCAATTGTCTTATTTTTTGTTTGCATCACATCCGGAAATTCAAATTTTATGCAAAATTCCATTGTTGTTGACCCGAGAATTTCCAGTTCCTGAGGTTCAGAAGAAGCCACAGGAAGGAGTTGTGTCCAAAAACGCCACTCATTCACAGGATCCATAATGACCTGTGAAACTTTTACAGGAGTGTGTTTTGGAATTGGCCATTCATCCACTGGCAAACCAAACATACATATTGTGAATGGTTTCCCTGGTCTTGAGTGTGTCAAACAAATGCTGTCTAAACCCGCTGCTTGAGCTAAAGCTTCCCAAACATTTTGTTTTGGTTGGACAATGAGCAAATTCGCCCCATTGCCTAAGGCAATAGGTGAAAGAATGAGGCACATGAGCAATACCAAGCTCATGGCTTCACTCCTCGCGAGAAGTTTTGCCGTGTTTTGACACCCAAGCCCCAAAAGAAACCCCAAGTCCTTGGACTTTTTATGTTTTTTCCGAGTAGATGTCCACAGTCTGGTCCTCCTTCTGTCTGCGTGCTTGCCTCTCTGTTTCCGGGATCTGTATTTTCTTGCGTCCGAGTCCGATAAGGCTTCACGTGTCATGCTGACACCCACTTAAGACCTCGTCCTGTGGAAACACAAGTGAATTTAATTTGAAAGGGCATTCAATCTGTCCTGTCTCTGGATTTCTGATCAAAACTAAAGGATTCTCCCTTAGTTTTGCCTGAATGTTGTTCGAAAAATGTCTGAGAATTGGTGGATTGGGTTCTGAAAAGGAGCTGTTGAGAAAATTCAACACATACAATGCCTTATTCAATCTCATGTGAGGCGTTGCCTCTGGCTCACCCCTTTTTTGTTTATCCAAAAGGGATTTCAGAGTATGATGTGTTCTTTCAATGATTGCTTGACCTGTGGGGGAGTGTGGAATACCAAATGAATGTCTGACATCCCACTTTTTCAGAAACTTGTCAAGCACCTTCCCTGTATATGTTGGGCCACTGTCTGTTTTTATCTCTTGAGGCACACCCAATGATTCAAATGCTTGCAAAAAATGTCGACAGGCATGTTGTGCAGTTTCTCCCGCATGTAATGATGCAAAAATTGCTCCTGAAAATGTGTCAACTGAAACATGGATATTTTTGAGCTTCTTAAAAGATGGATATTTTGTGACATCAGCTTGCCACAGTTGAAGACTTTGCAGTCCTTGCGGATTGACTGCTCCTGTGGATGCAGGTGGCTGCACAAGCTGACAGTCTGGGCAAGCACTAATGATTTCCCTCGCTTGGCTTTTTGAAATGCGAAAGGATTCCATCAGTGCCTGTGCATTCTGATGAAAAAATGCATGGCTCAACCTTGCCTGCTCAAAAATATTTGGTAAAGTTTGTGAAATGGGCATTGTCAACCTGTCTGCCTGGGCATTTCCTTCCGCCAAAAATCCTGGAAGTGATGTGTGTGCTCTGATGTGAGTGATGAAATATTTATGTTCTCTGCTTTCCAATAGTGTTTTCATGCATGACAAGTATGAATATAAAATGCCATTGCTTGTCTCTTTTAAAAGTGAACCTTCCAACCGTTTGACCACATTTGCAACATATGCTGAATCTGTGATCAGATTGAGAGGTTGTTTGAACAATTGAAAGGGCCTGACCATGGCTGCCAATTCCACGATTTGTGATGAACCCTGAACTATTTCTATGTCTGAGTCCCATTCTCCTGTTACTGAATTTTGCCAAGAGATTACTGATTTGTATGTTTTTCCTGAACCTTCAGTGAATACTGCGATCCCGTCCAATGGTTCCTCACTTATTCTTGGTTTTTCCCTATAACATATATTTGATTGCAACAGTCTGTGACATGGGAAATGAATTGTGCAAGTGTCTGGATAGCCTAACAACACGAATAACAAATCTTTTGATTTTTGCATCGCCCAATCAAAATAATCTTTTTTCAATGGTAGATAAATTAGTGAAAAGTCCCTGCCTGACATTGTCAGCAACCTTGTTCTCGCTTTTATGATAACTTGAGATGCCATCTCCAGATCTGTGAGAATCGTCTTTGGAGACCTGTAAGATAAAAAGATCCACTCTATGATTAAGAGAGTCTCTTTGAGACGAATCCCACTGGAAGATCAGACCATGAAACTGTACTTTTTCCCCCAACATTGCCCATTGAAAGGGCAGTGATTCTATGAATCGATGTGCTTGTTTCTTCTGAATCATCTCTGTAACTTTCTCAAGTTCTTTTCGTGCTTCGTGTGTGAGTGTCCTGGGAGACCTGATGTCTATGTCCCCTCTCAGAAGGTCGAGCAATGATGGAATATCATCATTTATGATTCCCAAAATTGGTCTCATCCAGTTGATTTTTCCTAGGAGCTGTTGTAAATCATGTAAATTGCTGACTTTGGAACTGACTTCCATCTTCTGTGGTCTTATTGTTCGCTCTGGAATCTTCCACCCTAGGTATTTCCACGGTGCAATCTCTTGGATCTTTGAAACAGTGATTTCCAGTCCTGCCTTTTGCACCTCTGCAATCGCACAGTCGTGAGTTTCTTGCAGTTCCTGTTGTGTTGGCACTGCAATGAGCAAATCATCCATGTAATGAATGATTTTTGCCTTTGGATATTTCTTCTGCGCTGATGACAAAGCTGGTGCCACGTACCATTGGCAAATAGTCGGTGAGTTTTTCAGGCCTTGTAGAAGAACCACCCAATGGTACCTCTGCAGAGGCTTCTCCCTGTTGATACTTGGAACGGAGAAGGCAAGTCGAGGAACATCATCTGGATGAAGCAGAATGCTAAAGAAAAAGTCCTTGAGGTCAATGACCACAAGCTGCCAATCTCTGGGAATCATTGAGAGTGAGGGAAGTCCCAGTTGAAGTGCTCCCATGTATTTGAGGACTTAGTCGATCTTCCTGAGGTCATGCAACAGTTTCCATGAGCCTGAAACTTTCTTTCGAATGATGAACACTGAAGAATTCAATGGGCTGTTTGTTGGTTTGATGTGTCCTTTTTGCAGTTGTTCTTGAACCAGGTTCTTCAGTGCACTCAACTTCTTTCGCTCAAGGGGCCACTGATCCACCCAGACAGGACTGTCTGTCTTCCAGGTTAACTTCAGTAAGGCGAGTGTAGCAGTGACCTGCACTAAAAATCCACCTCCAATTTTGTGCTCCATTGTGCTAAAAGGTCTCTTCCCCATACTGTGATGGGCTTTTGCACAACAAAGGGACGAATGATCACTGTTTTGTCTCCTGGTCCTGTAACAACAATTGCGTTCTCACTCTGCAGACACAGGGAACTTCCCCCTATGCCTGTGAGGGAACCCAAGGGAGCAACCAAATTCCATTCTCAGGGATAAAAGACGTATGATATAACTGTGATGTCGGCCCCTGTGTCAAACATCCCTCCAATGGCGATTGTCCTTTCTCCACAAGTCAAGTGACAAGTGACAGTGGGTCGATCTCGGCCTATATGTTTTATCCAGGAAGCGTGTACTTCCACGTGTTCCCCAGAGGGAAATCCTTCTTGGTCAAACACTGGCATGACTTGTTCCATTGCATGGGGTGGCAAAGCAATAGTTTTGGCTACCGGGGTGTTTTCTGGAACAATCAGTGGTGGTTGAAGAGCCTTGGCTAAAACTGTCAACTCCTCGTTCCAATTTGCTGAAATAATTGAAGGATAAGTGACGAGTCCGAGGGTACTACTTCTGTCTTTTCCAATTATCAAGAAGTCTTGTCTTTTGTGCGAAGTTCCGGTGACACCCATGGGTATCACTGCATGGCTTCCATCCATGAAGCACGTCAATTTAGAAGCTGCCAAGATGCACTGTGCCCCTGGTGGAAAGAGCTCTGGGTCGCTGGGGATTCTGCTGATGGTTTTGCTGAGGGAGTTTGTTCGACGTTCTCCGATGACTGTCCTGTTGTTCTTGTGTCAGCACCATCACTTGTGTCGACATGCGTTGGCAGTGCTGCGCATTCTTTTTTGAGTTTCCTGGATATGGTAGAGGTTTCCCATCTATATCCGTCTGAGAATAACATTCGTTCGCAAGATGTTTTCCTCTCCTGCACCTTGGACAAAGGTTCGATGGCTTTTCCGTCTTTGGCACATGTGCTTGTGGGCAATTCTTCTTGAAGTGTCCAAATGCCCCACATTTGTAGCATTGTCCTCCAGATGAACTGTTTTTCTTTTCAAAGTTTGCTAAAACTCTGTCAGTCCTGTCGATCTTTTCATTCTGCGTTTGAAGTATTTTCGCCATTTCTTCCAATCGTCCTTCCAGTTGTTCTTCTAATTGTCCTTGCAATTCTTGTCTCACAATGAATGCAACATGCTGAGGTGTTCCCACTTTGCTGCATGCCTCTACCATTTCTGCCAAAGATGGTTGACCGGGCATTGCACTGATGACCTGTTGGCAATCTGGATTGGCATTGGCATAGGCAAGACTTTTGATGAGGTGTGGTTTCGCCCCTTCATCAGGCACTTGTCGATCCACTGCTTGTGTGAGTCGATCTGTGAACGAAGAAAAGGGTTCAGTGGGACCATGCCTAACATTTGTGTCGAGGGTATCTTGCACTCCCGCTGGTGTGATCTGCAGAATTGCTCTCTGTGCTGCTTCTTTGATGTCATTCAGCACCTCTCGTGGAAGCCTCACTGCTTGATGCATTGGATTGTCACCTGGAGGATCACCTGCTAACTGTGCCACAGTGAGGTTTGCGTTTGGTCCGCCTTGGTATCTGAGCCTCAGTTCAGTGAGAGCTCTTCTCCATCTCGCGTCCCACACGAGATTCTGCGTGTCTGTAAGAATCATTGACACAAGACATCTGATATCATAAGGTGTTAAGTCATACATGTTGAAAGTGCCCCACAGAAGCTGCTTAAAATACTGAGAACCCAGTTCATTGTCTCTGATAGCCTTAGCTAATTCTTTGACTACTTCGTGGTCTAGTCTGTCCCATCTTGGATTCTGACCCTGTGCATAGTATGTCACTGGCATTGTGATGTCTCCCGCACGTTGCAATAGATCCTTTTCTTTCTCTAGCTCTTGTCTAATATTTGCCCAATCTATTGTTGGAATTGTTTTCTCTTTGGGTACCTGCATTTCCATGGCTACTTGCATGTACAATGGAGTCATCTGCGGAGGCTGTGACCATGCTGCAGCCTCTTCCATCTTAGAAGTCATTGGTGTCGCTGGAATCTGCATTCCTTGTCTGGTTGAAGCCTTGGCCCTTGATCCTAAATTTGGAACAGGGATTTGAAATACTCGTACTGTTGTTCCCATAGCTTTGCTTAAATACTGTAAAAGATATTTGGCTGCACTCTTTGGTACAGTAACTCTTGGTCCCCGGCCAGATGAGCCAGCAGCTGCTGCTGAAAGTATCCAGACTGGAACACCCTCTGAGGCAGTAATGCATACTGTATCATCCTGTTGCTGCACCTCATTAGAAGTGTCCCGAGCCTCATGAGATTCAGGAGCTGATGGAGGCTCCATTTGCTGTGCTGGAGCTGTTTTCTTCGATCTATATTTCTTTTTATATGAAGTTGGGAAAAAACGTTGCAATGTTACAGTCCCGCCACTAGATAACGTTGCGGTTTGACCGACCAGGTCTGACATGGTCTCCTGCAATGTGGTGGTCCCACCACAAGGTGGCGCTGTCGCCCACCTGGTTGGATCTGGCACGGCGCTTGACTGCAACACTTCTGATTTAGATTGAGGCTGAGGCTGTACAGTTTGTATCTGGGCTGACTGTTGAGACTGGATATGTGTCTGTCGCCTTGGGACCGGAGAGGGGGTGGTACCCCGGGACACGACCGAGCCCCGATCACGCCCCTTCTCTGCCTGTGTCGTCACGAGGGAGTGGGCAGCCCGCCCCCGACTGCTTTCAGCCCATGCCCTTCTCTGCGCACGCGCTGTCTCGGGAACGCCCCCTTCCTCCCCAAGACTGACATTCCTTCCTGTCCCAGTCCAGTTCCGTCTCCGATGTTTCCTCCCTAGCTTGAGCCCTTTTGTAATCCTCCTCCTCCTCTGACACTGTATCCGCCCCCACAACCAACGGGCGCAATTCCCGTGACGCTTCAGCAATCCGAGCAGATCTCCTCTTTCCGATTTCCGGGTGTGGCATCATCACCGGGTGCCTTCCGCATCTCCCTGTGGTGGTCGCCTGGGACTCTGCACCTGTCCCGTCTAACTTGTTCCCGCCGAACGCAGCCGCTGCGGTCTGAGAGCTTTCCCCGAGTGGCTGCTTCTCGCACACCACAACTGCCTCACGAGTTCTCCCTCTTGATCGCGTCTTTTGCACTGCACCACCCGAAACTTCCGCCGCCCTCGGCACTGCGCCCGCGCAAACCGCATCAGCTCCCGAGCCTCCCACCGCCTCCGTGGCCCCCCTGGCTGGTCCCGCCACCGCCCCAGGCTGCTGCCGGCTGCATGGTGCTGCCTCAGCGGGACCCCGCCTCTCGCAAGAGGGCACTTCCCCCTCCCCCTCGGGTCCCGACTCGGCCCCCCTTCCTGCCGATTCCGCTGCTGTCCCTGCCCTGCGACCGCTTTTTGGCTTCTGCAGATTGGGAGGACATGCCTCAAGAAAGTCAAAGTCCAAGTCTTCCAACTCGTTTGGGGAAATTTCCACCCTAAGCTCTCCCGGGAGTGACAGGGATGTGTCGGAATCGGAGTCAGATGGCCCTGAAATTTCTGGGGTTCTCGGACGCTCTGGGAGTCCCGCGGACCTTTGAGGTGATGAGGGAATTGGAAGAGCCATCAGGGATTTGGTCTGCTAGACATGGTGGAAGCTTCCAGCAGCTTCCCACAGGAGCCACCTCTGTGGCCCCTGTGATAAATGAATCGACCGAATTTAAGAATTGTACAATAATCTCTATTATTATGCAAGCAAGAATAAGCAAGATTCAGCGCTGGGCGGCCAGGAGACTTGCTCTCTTAGGCGCGCGCCTCCCCTCTTTCAAGTTCGCTTTTTGTTGTCCTTTTTTTCTGAATTCCTGGGTGACGTGATCTGTTTTCTGCGCGTGCTCCTCCTGTTGCTAGGGGTCTTTTTTCTGCCCTCTGGTGGTCGTGAGATGAAGGCCCCAAGTCTTCCTCTTTGGTCGCTTTCCTTATAAGGCATACCTATAAATCTTTTTTCTAAGCTCGGCATTCTTGCAAGGTTAATAATTGTTACCATATGTGTTTCAGAAAGTCTCCTATATCTATAGGGTAGAATTTTTGCAGAGCAAGCAATTCTACAAGGTTAGTAATTATTACCAGATGTGGCTGAATCTGGTTACCAAGGGGGGGTTTGTAGCCTAAGCACTACTTAAACATTTCCCATACAGCCCTATAGATATTCTACAAAATCTATTTAGCTATTGTTTTTAATTTAAATCATCATCTAGCTATTAATGAACAAATATATTGTTACTTATTACAGCCCCCTGCTACCAAAAACCAGGCTGTGCAAAACCAATACACCTCCCCATCATCCCTCACAACACTAAGCCGCATGCCCAACTCAGTCATCAAATTCCCTCATAGCAAACTGAAATAAACAGGGCAGGAGACTTTTTCTCCTTCTAATGCCTTTATTAAAAGTGATCAGCTCAGGATTGGGCAGCTTGGATGGGTCTGCAGTCTCCCGTTGTGTCTCCCAAGGCGACGAGGAGGAGGAGGATATGCGCCGCTTTGTCCACTAGGGGCAGAGCTTGGGGTCCGGTCCTCGTGGGAGCCTTTAAGGCGTGGTGACCCCTTGGGATGTTACTCCTGCCTCCTCTCTTGGCCCGTTCCCACTCGTCGGGACGATTCCCGTGCTCAGGGTGAGAGGGACTACAAAGGTGTTCAGCATCTCTGCAGGCTCAGCACTCCGTTCCTGATGTCCAGACATCACTCCAACCTCTCAATTCTTAGTTGGCTCGTTGTTTTGGGGTCTTTTTCAGCAAGCTAGAAGCAGTAGCTTCTCATGGCATGCTGGTCCTGGAGTTATTTTGCATATCCCCCCCCCCCCCAAGTCTCCTCCTCACTGTTCCGGAGGTCCCCACCCTTTACTGTCCCAGAGAAGGGCCATTAACTCTGCCCCAGCTAGCCTTTTACTGATACAAAACCAACTATTAACGACAACGACCCGTAATTACCATAACACAAGCAGCAACAGTGGTAACCTTTTTCTCACAGAAAAAATTGGCAGAATTTTTGTTCATAACAAAACCACAATCACAACTAGGAGCAAACAGGAAGTCATTCATTTTAAACCCATCCCCCACATTCACCAGTAGAGTTTGAATAAAATGCACCTGCTCATCTTTCCCACTTATCAAAAGAAAATTTGGACTATTGTCTCTCCTTTGGCATAAAAATCAATTAGACAGAGAGACTCCTGTGTCTACTAAAAACCACACTTCTTGGTCCAGACCCATTCTGCATGTTATCAAGTGCTCCAGTGTGGTGAGCCCACAGTACAATAGGAGATCCTAACACCCTTAACAATCCATTTCTAATATTCTCTTCTTTTACAAATGTCACATTCATTCCTTCCATATTGCTGTCCTGGTGGTCGCCCCCTTACCTTTGGCCCTGGGGCTCCCTGCATTTTTTTTGCTGTCGGGGGTTGTTAAAACTGTGCCATTATCCTTACCTTAATCTTTACTTCATCCTTTCTTGCATATACCTGAAGTTCCTTTCTAACCAATTCCTGCAAGGGCCCACTCTGCCACCTCTCCAGCCGGCTCCCTCCCGCTGTTTGTGGGCTCTCACCCTCCCACAGCTGCTGAACTTTCTGCAAAATCACCCACCTCCCTGGTGACCCAAACAATATCCCTTCTTATATCAGGCCAGGCTTTGGTAACTGATTTGCGGAGAAAGGAAGAAACTTCACAACTTGTAAAAGTTGTAAAGCTCGGTATGCTTTATTACGACGCGCGCCGGACGCAAGACTCCCCAAAAGGGCATGCGTGCCTCTGGAGACTCTGAGTCTTCTTTTTATCTTCTCTTCTAAATGCATATGCATACAGTTTCAAATTAAGTTCATACATATTCATTCTACGCGACATTTAGCACTAATTCTTCTTTATCGAAGGAATTCCTAGGTCGGGGGCAGATTGACTTTGCGGTTTTCTGTTTTTCTTTCTCTGTCTCTTTGCTGTCTCTGGAATGCGGCTTCTCCTTCAGCTTTAGCTCCACAGACCCTTCACCTCTCCTAGACACTTTACCTAGTTCAGGATGGATATTCTGTCTCATTCCCCCCTTTCCTAGGAAATAAGTAAATTCTTTTACTTAAGGAAAATTTCTACGACAATAAGTGTCTTTTAGCGCTTTACTATGTACATTTGACAAAGAGGTTAGTACAGCTATTCGTTGTAGCATCTTACAGTTCTAAATTAACAATATAATAGACAATCTTAAGCTTATCTTAACTAATATTAGTAAAACTACAATGGGGTGACACAACTTATTAAGGACTCTATTCGCAGTTGGTGACTATCTAAAGATCACATCTCACCAGTGATGAGTCATATCTTGTCTTATTCTTTGTAGAACTCTGGTTATCTCTTTTGTATCATGTTGGACAGTAATTAATGTTTTCTTTTTACTCTCTTGAATTTCTTTCAGGATTTCTAATAGGTCTTGGTGTTTAATTAATTGTTTTACTAATGTAAGGTTCATCTCAATAGGGGTAGGTAGTAGTCTGTGATACATCGTGTAATTAGCTTGAATCAGCTGGTGGGATGTCACTGGGGCCAAGTACGAAAAATCACACCCGGTAATCTTAACAAAATTACAAATACAAAAGTTAGAATGATTTCTACTAGACAGAACAACATCATTGCTATCAACTTTTACTGCAGCACAGGCAGTCTTCAGACACACACATCTATTCTCAGTATATACAAGCACAGTTTTCTGGTCGGTGACTGGATGAACTTCAAAGTGACAAATACTCTGTTCAGTGTCCAGGCACACGTCCTGAGCATTAATAGTGTTGCTCTCACAAATGAATCTCATCTGTTCTCTAGTAATGCAGGATTCTACATTTACTGTCTGCCACTTTTCATTCACCTTTCGTGCTTACACTCTATGTTCTGAAGGATAGAGTATTGTTTTTTCATGGTTTAACCTTAGGGCAATGATGGGATGGATAACAAAAACTGTGGCATTACGTATGGTAAGCACAAAGGCAGTTGTTACATTATAAACGGGATCATAGGTGAAATTCACTATAGTCTACTAAGATTGGAACTTCTTTTCAAAATCGATAGCATTATTTCACACAATTTTCTGAATTTCAGCTGGAAAATTACTTTCATTCCCTTCCCGTATGATCAGAGCTGCTGTTGCTTGCACCCATAACTGTGCTTGTATACAACTGAGAGCTAAAGACACATTGTCTTGGACTGCACCAAGTGCTTCTGTTATTAACCTGTGGTCTTGGTCTTCGGTCGTTTCTCATTTTGACAGTATTTTTGAAATCTGCCACTGGCTAGTTCTTAATGCCAACAGAGATGATTGTAAGGGTTGCTTCAATTTTGTTAGGCTGCCTGCTGCAGTGATCAGTTTATTCATCAGTATCTCTGAATCAATTCTATTCAAAACTCTTAATTCTGTCTCTAATAGGCCAGTTAGATCTCTTCTCATTCTGCTCTTGAGGTATGTCTGTTTTTGCAGCCATGTTGTCCAGCCCTCAAAGGAAGTTTTTAGGAAGGAGGAGCAGACTGGTTGGATTTTTGAGATGTTAATTTGCATTATCAGCTCTACACGTTTGAGAGACTATTCTGGATTGAATAATAGTTGTTGTTCACTCACATTCTTTACTACATAGGGGCCAACTTCGTACAACTCGGGTTCAAGTTTGGGTTGAGTCTGAACTATTTGGGTCTTGGTGTGGGCTGTGTAGGGTCTTGCTGTGGTGAAAGGTGTAGTGTCTATTTTGAATTTAAATTAAAGCCCAATATCTTCTTGTGCCCAAAGGCAAGTTATTTCCACAGGCTGTATTAAGGTGAAATTACACCAGCAGTCTGATTCATTTAGGCTATCACAGATTTCCTGGTGTTCATATTCATCAGGAGAGGTTGAGACACTAATTTCATTTGGTTTCTCATGGGCTGTCTCATTTATCATCTGGCACTTTACTTTGATTTCTTTTCTTTTAATCTCTTGAAGTGTCCATAGTTTCTGTTCTTGCTATTCCTGCTCTTCATATACTTGATCTCTATGAATTACTACGATGGACAGGTTTAAATTCTCAGAAAGTTCTCTCATGGATCCAGTATACTGATTAAACGCCCGGGACTAAGGCTATTTAACATTGCTCTGAATAAAGGTACTCTCAAGTTCTAAAACTTCAGTTATGATTATACACAAAATGATCTTACAAACTAAAACATGAGCTACTCCCGACCGCAATTTACTCATTTTGCTTAAGTAAGTTTTAGTCTCAGTTCATTGTCTCTTGGAGTCACTCTTCAAGGGGTCTCTGGGCCTTCTTCACCCGGGAGTGATGAATCTAGGCGTTCTGCTCTTTGATTTTGATTGCAGTGAAGGTGGTGAGAAGCACTTGGAACGGTGTCTCTCACTGCGGTTCTAAAGTTTTTTCTGTAAGAGACTTAACATATACATAATTTCTAGGCTGTATGTTATGTACTGGCTCATCTAACTCTTGGCTCCGAGTTCCTGCCACATGTTTTTCAATTTTTCTGAGCTGTTTGTTTAAGGCCACCATGTAGGTGGCTAGTGTCACCTCTCTAATGTGGGTGGACATTCTCTTTTGTATTCTATATGGTCTCTCATAGAGTATTTCAAAAGGGCTTAACTTTTCTTTAGTTTGAGGTTTAGTTCGAATTCGCAATAGTGCTAGTGGAAGAGCTTGGGGCCAGGGCAGATTTGCTTCCTGCCCCAGTCTTATGATTTGCTGTTTAATCAAATGATTCATTTTCTCTACCTGGCCACTTGATTGGGGGTGGTATGGGGTGTGGAGCTCCTAGTCTATGCCTAGATGGCTACTAATTTGTTGCACTATTTTGGAAATGAAATGTGATCTTCTATCTGAGGACATTGTGGCTGGAACTCTGAAGCGCGGTATTATCTCTTGTAATAACACCTTGGTCACTTCTCTAGCTTTGACAGTTCTGGTGGGGAACGCTTCTGGCTACCTTGAAAATGTATCTGTCAATACTAACAAATATCGATACCCCCCTTTCCTTGGGAGTTCTGAAAAGTCAATTTGCTACTGTTGTCCAGGCCTATGGCCTTTCCCAATCTGACTGAGTTTCGGCTTGGGGATATTTTTGGGGTTAGTCTGGAGGCAAAGATCACACTGTCGAGTTACTTGAGTAATAGTGGCATATAAATTTCTAGCAACAATTTTCTCAATCAGGTATGTGTATAGGGCATTTATTCTCTAGTGTGTTTTCTGGTGTTCTTTTCTTACTAATGACTACAACAAATGGGAAGGGATTACTAGTTTCTTTTCAATGGTAGCCCACTCTTCTTGGCTATATGTCTCTTTTTGATCTTCAATTAATTTCTTATCTCTCTTGCTGTATTCTGGCTTACCTTCAAGGGAGATTTGTCCGTCTGGGATAAGGACTCTTTCAGTAGCTACTTCTCTTTTTGCTGCTTCTTTTGCCTCTCTATCTGCCAGCTCATTTCTTTCTTCTAATTCTGAGCTTACTTTTTGGTGTGCCTTAATGTGCGTAATTGCTACTTTTTCAGGCAGTTGAACTGCTTCTAGCAGCTGGATTATTTCTTGTGCATGTTTGATGTTCTTTCTTTGTGAGGTCAGCAGCCCCCTCTCCTTCTAGATGGCCCCATGTGCATGTACAACTCTGAATGCATACTTCGAGTCTGTGTAGATGTTTATTCTCTTCTCTTTTGCCCTTTCTAAGGCACGGGTCAGGGCAATTATCTCGGCTTTCTGCGCGGAGGTGCCTGTTGGTAAGGGTCCAGACTTGATTACTTCTCTATAGGTGGTCACTGCATATTTAGCATATCGCTTCTCATCGGCAACGTAGCTGCTCTCATCAGTGAACCAGGTCTCTGCGTCGTCCAGGGGGGTATCCTTTAAGTCTGGGCGGCTGGAGTAGGTAGTTTCAATGGTCTCCAGGCAATCGTGGTGTACTGCCTCTCTTTGGTTTCTACTGAGAAAAGAAGCTGGGTTGACAATATTAGTCACCACGATCTCTACATCATCTTGCTCTACTATAATGGCCTGGTATTTCAGAAACCTCTGCGGTGAAAGCCAGTGTCTACCTTTTACTTCTAGTACTGCAGACACTGTGTGGGACACTAGCACAGTCATTTTTTGTCTCAGGGTAAACTTGCGTGCTTCTTGGATGTTCAGCACAACTGCTGCTACAGTTCTGAGGCAACCTGGCCATCTTTTGGCTGTTGCATCTAGTTGCTTAGAGAGGTAAGCGACTGCCTTTCGGTATGGACCTAAGTCTTGGGCCAGTATTCTCAGGGCAATTCTCTGCTTCTCATGGGAAAATAGGAAAAATGGTTTACTCACATCTGGAAGTCCTAAAGCTGGAGCTGACATGAGGGCATCTTTTAGCTGGTGAAAGGCCCGTGTTGCTTCTTTCGTCCACTGGAGATCTCTGTTTCTATTGGCAATAAGAGCATAGAGGGGTCTGACGAGTAGTCTATAATTATAAACTTACAGCTGGTACCACCCTGCCATGCCTAGGAACGTTCGGAGTTCTTTTATGGTCTGGGGTTTTGGGGTTTGGCATATGGCTTCTTTGCGAGCTTGCCCTAAAGTCCGTTGCCCAGCACTCACCTCGTACCCCAGGTAGACTACTTTCTGTTTCACTATCTGTGCCTTTTTCTTGGATACTCTGTATCTTTGGAGTCTTAGGAAATTCAAAAGGCTTACTGTCCAGGCTACACATGCTTCCCTTGTCTGAGTGGCCAGTAGAAGGTCATCAATATACTGCAAAGCTTTCTTTCTTTCTGTGGGGCTTCTCAGGATTCCAGATCTTTTGCAAGTTGTTCCCCGAACAGGGTGGGGGAATTTTTCCAACCTTGTGGTAGTCTGGTCCATGTGAGCTGGGTTTTGCGCCCACTTTTAGGGCTTTCTCATTCGAATGCAAAGAATTTTTGGCTGGCTTCATGGATGGGGAGGCAAAAGAAGGCATCTTTTAAATTTAGAACAGTGAACTAGGTTAGCTCAGGTGTTAGGCAAGTTAATAAAGTGTATGGATTGGCTACAACTGGATACAGATCTTCTGTTATTTTATTGATAGCCCTTAAATCTTGTACTATCTGGTATGTCTCATCAGATTTCTGAACAGGCAGGATGGGAGTATTGAAATCAGATTGGCATTCTTTCAGCAATCTTAGTTGCAGAAAATTTTCGATTATTGAGCTGATTCTCTCTCTATCTTCTTTCCTTAGGGGGTACTGCTTGATTCTCACTGGCTGTGCTCTCTCCTTGAGTTTGATTACTATGGGAGAGGCATTTTTTGCCCTTCTTGGCACATCAGAGGCCCACACCCCGGGAAATACCTGACTTAATATTTCTTCATCAATTTTTTCCTTAATGCCAGTAGCAGTCAGAGTTAAACTTAGTGCCTCTATGTACTTTTGATCATTCACCTCTAGAGTAATTTCCTCATTTTTGAATATGATGGTGGCTTGTAATTGTTCTAATAAATTTCTCTCCAAGAGTGCTCTTGGTGAATTAGGCATGTATAAGAACTTATGAATACCCCATTGTTTTCTCAATTTGTACTTCAAAGGTTTGCAAAAATATGCCTTTTCAGACTGGTCAGTTGCCCCCTGCACTACAACATAATCATTTTCTACAGGCACTAAAGCTTTATTTAGGACTGAATATGTAGCTCCTGTGTCAACTAAAAATTCTACCCTTTTCCCTTCTTCCCCCAGCTTCATTGTTATAACCAGTGGATCCGCTGGGGCAGGATCTCTCGGTCTTCCTCAGTTGTTTTGTACGTGTGCAGCCATCTGTTGGTCACTCCTTCTTCGTTCTGGGCATTGGTCTTTCCAGTGACCAATTCTTTTGCAGATTGCACACTGGTCCCTGCCTAACCGAGGTGGTCCTTGTCTCGGTGGGCCCTGGTTGTGTTTCCTCTGCCTTTCTTCCTGTACCACTGCCACCAACCTTTTCATTCCCCGTTTATATCTTTCTTCCCGGTTACTAAATACTCTCCAGGTCTCTTCTAACAAGGCTTCAAGATTTCTCGCGTCTGCTCCTCGAATCTTCTGAAGTTTACGCCTGATATCTCCAGCAGACTGTCCTAAAAATGAATTAACTAGTTGGTTTATCCCTATCTCAGACTCTGGATCTAATGATGTATGACGATGCATGGTATCCCTTAAACGCTCTAGAAATTCAGATGGAGTCTCAGAAGGTCTCTGCTTAAGTGAATATAAGGCAGACCAGTTTATGGTTTTTGGAATAGCTCTTTCTACTCCTGTTACTATCTACTCTTGATACTCTGCTAATTTCTTTACTTCTGCCGACACATTAGGGTCCTATTCTGGGTCTTGGAGGGGGAAATGTTGTTTTACATCCAGCTGGGTGGCTTTACAGTAATCTTCTGCCAAATTTCTAGCTGTCTTTAAGATCAGCTGCTTCTCTGTCTCAGTGAAAGCATCCAGTAGTAGCTGGATGTCAGCCCAGTCTGGGTTGTGCTGTTTGATAACATACCTTAGGCGTTTGGCAGTGAGTATCGGGTCAACACGGTAATTCTTCGCAACCTTTTCTCATGCTTCTAAATCAAGGGTGGTAAATGGCACTTTAATCATTAATCTGCCCCCTTCTGGTCCCACTGCCTGTCGCAGAGGGGCCTGTAGCACTACTTGCCTCCTAGTCCTAGATGCAATTGGACTCTCACGGGTGGGGTGGGCTCTAGTAGATGTGCCTTCTCTACCTGAGTCCTCCTCCTCCTTTTTGGGGAGGCTTCCTTCTTCCTCATCTTCAGTATCAGCCTCGACTTCCCTAACCATCCCCCCTCGGGGAGGAGCTGGAGGATGTTTCACCCACTCAAATGTGTCCCGTTCTTGCTCTTCAGAACAATAGACTTTATCTGATCTCATACACCGTTGCCCTATACTGCATGCTGAACAGCAGCGTTTGATTTGCCCTCTCTTTGCCTTGTTATCTTTTTCAAGGGCCAAGACCAGTGGGTCTGAGGGTGCTTTAATCCCACAGTCCCTCTGCTACTCTTGGTGGTTTCTTAAAACAAAAAACATATCAGCATACGAGACTTCATTCTATTTACCCTCCCGTCTTAGAAACAACATCAACTGCAGTAAAGTATTATAGTCTAGGGTTCTAGTGGGTGGCTACTTTGCCCCGTCCTCTAGCCTATATAAGGGCCACCAGCATGTGCAATACTGGATTAGATCTTTTTTATTTTCAGAGCCCCCCCGGCTAGTGACTTCCTTTCAGTGGGCCAAGATGCACCCTAAGGGGCTGGCCTGCGGAACTTCTTTACTCTGGTTAGTTTCTATTATCTCCTTCTTGCTCTGTCCCGCTTCTACTCAAACTTCTTTTCACAGGACTTCACAGTAGCTTCCTAGTCTTCTTCCTACACACCCCAAGTGGCAGGTATCAGATGTGATTTCTCACACACAAGTTTTAAGATCTTAGGCTATGAATCAGCTTGATCAGGAACTTCTAGTTTACACCTGGGGCACGTGCCCCGTCGCCTGCTAGAACAACAATACCAGCGTTTCTCACAAACTACGCACTGTAATAATACTCACGCAGCGTGCCAGCCTCTTGATGCGCCAAAGGTTACTCTAAATTTCCCGCAAAAGCAAGCTATTCTATTTATTACAGGGAGCTCTAAATCTTCTACGGCAAGCTGTTCCCAGTCCAGACTTACAAGAATACCAGCTGAAGTCCGGTAGAGTCCCTCTAAGTGAACTCGTTCGTCTCCTCTATTTATCCAAAAATTCACCGGATTCACGAACTCCCAAGGGTCGAGTCCAAACCACTGAGGCAGAGGAACCCCTCAGCTTCGTCTAGCCACGGTGAAAGCACGCACAACCTACACCACAATTTACTGCTTTTACTCAATAAACGCCCTCGCGCACGCTTTTCACAGTTCACTCTGTTTTCTCCGTCGGGCGCTCCCCGCCCCCGCACAGCCTGCTCCGACCGGTGTTTACTCAGCCTCTCAAGCGGTGGGCAGAACTTTCGCCCCCCCGCACAGCCTGCTTCGGCCGGTGTTTACTCAACCTCTCAAGCGGCGGGCAGAACTTTCGCCCCCCCGCACAGCCTGCTTTGGCCAGTGTTTACTCAACCTCTCAAGCGGTGGGCAGAACTTTCGCCCCCCCGCACAGTAGAGCACTATGCATCTGCTCTCTATATATCATACACTTTATACACTTACACAACTTACAAATACAGCGCGCTGATCACACAATGCAACACACAGCAACACAGTGTCCGGACACCACTCACACACGCACAAACAGAAGAAACATACGCGAATTCAGCTCTGCCCTATCAGAATCTGAATTCTAATACACGCATACACGGGTTCACCCGGCTTACCCCCGGAGCCGCTGGCAGTCCTGCTCTATCAGGACGACGAGGCGACGAACCCCGTCTCTAATACAGCCGCTCTATCAGCTGCAGCTAGCTTACCCCGGAGCCGCTGGCAGTCCTGCTCTATCAGGACGATGGAACGAACCCCGTTTCTAATACAGCTGCTCTATCGGCTGATCCCAGACGTCTCTGGGTCGTTAATTCCCTTGTTCTTTCCTTGTTCTTCCCTTGTTCTTCCCCCCCCCCCCCAGGGGCCCCTAGTACATACCGTGTCCTTCTCCGCGGCCAGCAGGTTCTTGTCTGTCCCGGCAGGAGGCAAGTCGAGGCGAGCGGAACTTCCTCCAGGAAAATCCTGGGGTGCGCCTAGGAGTCCGTCGGTCCCTCCCTGCCCCTGCGGGGACAGAGATGGAGACGGAAAGTATCTCCAGAATCTCCTGCCTGGCTCGCCAGAATGATTTGTTGAGAAAGGAAGAAACTTCACAACTTGTAAAAGTTGTAAAGCCCGGTATGCTTTATTACGACGCGCGCCGGACGCAAGACTCCCCAAAAGGGCATGCGTGCCCCTGGAGACTCCGAGTCTCCTTTTTATCCCCCCTTCCAAATGCATATGCATACAGTTTCAAATTAAGTTCATACATATTCATTCCACGCGACATTTAGCACTAATTCTTCTTTATTGAAGGAATTCCTAGGTCGGGGGCAGATTGACTTTGCGGTTTTCTGTTTTTCTTTCTCTGTCTCCTTGCTGTCTCTGGAATGCGGCTTCTCCTTCAGCTTTAGCTCCACAGACCCTTCACCTCTCCTAGACACTTTACCTAGTTCAGGATGGATATTCTGTCTCAGTAACAGATTGTATCTGAGAGGGAAGATGTGTGCTAATGTCTTTACAAGCAATTTGATGGGTGAAGGTATGGGTGTTAGCGTCTTTGAAATTGTTCTTTATGTCTCTAATAACTTTGGGCAGCAGGTTTGTTGCAGAGCCCAGACAGCTTGGCTCCTGAAACAGACAAGTGGGTCTGCACAAACCTGAGCTTCTGAACTTTGGGGTAAAATGACAGGTTCAGGGGGGATATGGAGTAGGTGGTTCGGAAAGGCTGTAACTTCCCAGTACCTCAGCCAGTGGGAAAAGGAAGAGGGCAACATATGGCCAGGAGTTTAGGATAAAAGGTGGCTGTGCTCACCGAACCCCTGAGAGATAAAATCCTGCAGGGGTGTGCCCCAGTGGCCTCTCTCCTTCTATTCTAATAAAGTTACGGGACTCCTCTGTCTCCTTTCTGGGACACTGGCTTTTCATAGCATATTTTTCCATACAGTGTGTTCGACGGTGGCTTGGGCTGGAGCGGGGCGGCTATGCTCCACTTCTGCTGGTGCAATGCCCCCAGTTTTGGACAGGTAGCTGTGGAATTCACCCTCAAGGCAACTCAAAGACTGCTACTGCCGTTTCTCAGAGCATAGAAAGAAAAAAAGCTAAAAAGAAAAGAAAAATCTTTGCCTGAACAAAGATCAAGCAGCTGGCAATGCAAATATTATGCTGCAAAAAGTTGTGAAAATCCTGGCGGGAAGATTTTAAAATGCCCATAGTCACAACTCCCCCCACACACACAGGTCTCTGGCTGCAGGGTCTTAAAGATACAGCAACAATTTTTGGGCTCACATTGATGGGGAATACAATATCATTATGAATCACCCTAGGACATTCCACCCCTTATTCCATATCATCTGATCAATGCCCAAATTAATATATTTCAACTATTAACACATGCATCCATACATATATACATATAACTATTTGCAAATAAAATTGTTTTAGTGGTCACTGACCATCCCCCAGGATATGGACAGGGTTCATTGAGTTAATGACTTATATGACTTGAGGGTCACAAGGTCTGGGGCAGGGCTTTCTCCATCCCTGAGTGCCTATTTGTGGGAACACTGAGCAGGGTGTGTTGCTTGTGCTTGAGGGCCACGCAGGACTGGAGTGGGGCTTCCCCTATCACTGAATGCCTATTTTTGAAAATGCTGAGCTGGTGTGTTGCTTGTGCTTGACGGCCACGAGGTCTGGGGCAGGGCTTCCTCCATCACTGAGTAGCGGGCTGATTAAAAGAGGTCTCTAGGGAGTGCGGCGACCTGGAGCACGGTGATCAGGAGTGGACAAACAGGAGTGTGGCACGCCTCTGAGGGCACAGCAGTTTGAGAGGCAGTTCGCACAGGCAGGGCAAGCATGCAGGGTTGCAGGGTTTCTTGCTAGTAGGGTTTACTGTGTGTTGTTCATGGTGTTTCTGTTGGTTGATAGGTTTTAGCATTTCTGGTAGCAATGGTTTGTACGCGATCAAAAACTGTAGTTAGTACAAGTGTATGCAATCAGATGAAACCTTCCAAAAAGGATGCGTCTGTCCAGACCCATTCCTGTGAAGAGTGTTTGAGCTTATCAGTGGTACCAGGGGGTAATGCAGAAGAAGCCTGCCTGCAGTGTGAACAGGTGAACCATCTCCTTTCACTGGTGGTCAGTCTTAGAGAGGAAGTTGAAGGACTAAGGTGTACCAGGGAAAGTGAAAAAGGAAATAGATTGGTGCAGTCCAGCAGCCATTCCATCCTTGCGGGAGGCCCACCAAGAAGTAGAGGACTCCCATGCATCTCACTGTCAGACAATAGAAGGACACCTGGTAGATGAAGGGGAGTGGAAGTGGATACCTACTAGAGGAGGTAATAATAAAAATTCCTTCCGACCCCCACTCCCAAGCCAGGTGCCACTTCAGAATAGGTATGAAGCCCTGGATGTAGAGAGTCAGCCAGATTGTTTAGAAGAAAGTTATCTGCCCAGTCAGCCTCCCAATTATGATTTATCTGTGAGAAGGATTACTACTTCTAACAGCAGAAAGGAAAGAAGGGTAATCGTGGTGGGTGATTCCCTTCTGAGGGGAACAGAGAGCCCCATATGTTGATGAGACCCATCCAAAGAGAGGTTTGCTGCCTCCCTGGGGCCCAGGTACAGGATATCACTGACAGACTTCCTGGATTGATTCAGCCCTCTGATTATTACCCACTGCTGATACTCTAGGCTGGCAGTGATGAGACTGAAAAAAGGAGTGTCAGGACAATTAAAAGGGACTTTAGGGCACTGGGAAAAGTAGTTGATAGGACAGGGCTACAGGTAGTCTTTTCCTCAGTCCCTTTGGTGGCTGAGAAAAACAGTGAAAGGAATAGGAGAGCTCACATTATCAATAAGTGGCTCAAGGGTTGGTTCCATCGGCAGAATTTTGGATTCTTTGATCATGGGGTAATATCCCTGACGGGGTATCAGGGACAGACAAAGGTGATACAGAGACTCCATCATCAGAAGGCATGAAAAAGCACTTTATTATTAGAAATCTACAGTTCTTATAGAAACAATGGTGGACCTAAGAACTGATTGGCCTTTAGTAATCTTCTCTCACACTATTGGTGAACTATGAATAGCATACTCTGGACAATCATATCTATAAACAACAGTTAGAGAGATAATAATTGTTTTAATTCTTTCTCTGAGCTTTCTCACAGCTTTCCAGGAAAATCCTGGGACAGCTATGTTTCTCTCTGTTCAGAGGATATGTGATTACCATAGGGTAACTGTCATGGTTTGAGCTTGGCACAGAGCCAGTGCCCTCATGAAAATGCCTCACCCTGGTGTCTGCTGTGAGATGTGACTAGGAATAAGCAAAACAGGCTCTAACTTAAACATAAATAACACTTTATTACTTAAAACTACAGGAAAAAATAGGAAAGACTATAAGGAAAAGAAAAAAAAATTGAAAACTTTACAAAAACTACTTTTCTTCCTCTCCACTCCCTGACTTTCTCAATCTAATACATTCTCTCAAAAATACCAACTGCTCAGTCCGGCACGACACTTTAGTATACTCAAACATCAGTTCATGAAGAGGGAAAGGAGTCCTTCTTGTTCTATAGGCTTCTCGTGGAGACACACTGAGACTCTCGTGTGCTTCTTTGTCACTCCGGCACCGCCCGGAAAGTCTATTTGCCGCTTGTGACACGTTCTTTCTATGCTCAGTGCTCTCACCACTGAGACATGGCTAGAGCTGCTTTTAGGGTGGTCTTTCAAGGATGCTTTGTCTCACTCTAAAAAGGCACAGTCTCTGCTTGTGGGACAACTGTCCCCCTCATATATTTCTAACCCCTTGGGGCCGGGGGGTCTTCACAAATGAACTCTCCTGGTTTTGAGGCACTGTTTCCCCCTAAATGCAGTCTGTGTCACAGGAACAACTGAGTCTATGGCTACAAGAAAACGTCCAGCCCAAAGGCTACTCCAAATCATCTCTCTCTATCTAATTATCTCTACAAACTCCGGGCCAAGGTCTTTATCTCATATCATCTCTCATCTCTCTTCTTATTCAGCTTCGAGGAGGATTAGCATTTTCGCAAGGCTCCAATCATGCAAGAAAGGGTTAAAAGTTTTCAGTTTCTGTCTGTCCTGGGAGGAGATGATACTCTCACACGTGCTGCTGCTGCGGCCGGCCGGGCTCTCTCTCTCTCTCTCCCCTTCTCTTCCTGGCTGGCTGCCATTACATTCGGTGCCGCTGGCTCTCTCTCTCTCCGGGGGGGGGGGGGGGGGGGGGAAGGGGAGCTGGCTGCTTGATGTCTCTTGGGGCTCTCCCACCCTTCCATCCTTGGAGCCCCCCTCCGAAGCCCCCTCAAGCCCCAGGCCTCACCGCATGGCTGGCCCCTCCCCCGCCCAGCAGCAGCGGGCCGGGCGGGGGAGAGAGATCTGACTTCCTCGCCCGCCGAAGTCCAAAGAGGAAATGCCAGGGCAGTGCCCTGCTTTTAACCCCTGTGTATTCTCGGAGGTGTGTCCAAACCCCACTGGCTACACCAGGTGTCAGTATGAAACTCAAAACCTTCATTGGTTTGACCACAGCTTCCCAGAATTCCCAACTTCTTCCTGGTCAAACCATGACACTCTACTCTTCACTTCTGAGAATATACTTTCTAAAATTATCAACAGAACTACAAAACACTTTTACACAACAATACTTTAGATTCACTATGACTATTCATTTACTTTAACTTAGTACATGTTTTCTTTATTCTTCTTGGTCTCATCTCACAGCTTTACTTCATCATTCTCTCGTGATTCGATTCCCGGTCGGGGAACCAAAAAATGTCATGGTTTGAGCTTGGCACAGAGCCAGTGCCCCCATGAAAATGCCTCACCCTGGTGTCTGCTGTGAGATGTGACTAGGAATAAGCAAAACAGGCTCTAACTTAAACATAAATAACACTTTATTACCTAAAACTACAGGAAAAAATAGGAAAGACTATAAGGAAAAGAAAAAAAAAATTGAAAACCTTACAAAAACCACTTTTCTTCTTCCCCACTCCCTGACTTTCCCAATCCAATACATTCTCTCAAAAATACCAACTGCCCAGTCCGGCACGACACTTTAGTATACTCAAACATCAGTTCATGAAGAGGGAAAGGAGTCCTTCTTGTTCCATAGGCTTCTCGTGGAGACACACTGAGACCCTCGTGTGCTTCCTTGTCACTCCGGCACCGCCCGGAAAGTCCATTTGCCGCTTGTGACACGTTCCTTCCATGCTCAGTGCTCTCACCACCGAGACATGGCCAGAGCTGCTTTTAGGGTGGTCTTTCAAGGATGCCTTGTCTCACTCCAAAAAGGCACAGTCTCTGCTTGTGGGACAACTGTCCCCCCCATATATTTCTAACCCCCTGGGGCCGGGGGGTCCTCACAAATGAACTCTCCTGGTTTTGAGGCACTGCCTCCCCCTAAATGCAGTCTGTGTCACAGGAACAACTGAGTCTATGGCTACAAGAAAACGTCCAGCCCAAAGGCTACTCCAAATCATCTCTCCCCATCTAATCATCTCCACAAACTCCGGGCCAAGGTCCTTATCTCATATCATCTCTCATCTCCCTTCTTATTCAGCTTCGAGGAGGATTAGCATTTTCGCAAGGCCCCAATCATGCAGGAAAGGGTTAAAAGTTTTCAGTTTCTGTCTGTCCTGGGAGGAGATGATACTCCCACACGTGCTGCTGCTGCGGCCGGCCGGGCTCTCTCTCTCTCTCCCCCCTTCTCTTCCTGGCTGGCTGCCATCACATTCGGTGCCGCCGGCTCTCTCTCTCTCCGGGAGGGGGGGGGGGGGGGGAAGGGGAGCTGGCTGCCTGATGTCTCTTGGGGCTTTCTTACTCTTCTATCCTTGGAGCCCCCCTCCGAAGCCCCCTCAAGCCCAGGCCTCACCGCATGGCTGGCCCCTCCCCCGCCCAGCAGCAGCGGGCCGGGCGGGGGAGAGAGATCTGACTTCCTCGCCCGCCGAAGTCCAAAGAGGAAATGCCAGGGCAGTGCCCTGCTTTTAACCCCTGTGTATTCTCGGAGGTGTGTCCAAACCCCACTGGCTACACCAGGTGTCAGTATGAAACTCAAAACCTTCATTGGTTTGACCACAGCTTCCCAGAATTCCCAACTTCTTCCTGGTCAAACCATGACAGTAACTTTTATGGCATCTGGCCTACTGGAACAAGATAGACTTCATCTCTCTGTTAAGGGTAGAAGGTTTTTAACTTGTGAACTGGCAGAACTTGTTGAGAGGGCTTAAAATTAGGTTTGAAAGGGGAAGGGGATGCAGTTGGGCTGTCTGGAAGCAGGCCCAAGGGTGATAAGCCTCAGATAGGAGTGAAATCAGTAGCCCAGCTGAGGTGCATGTATACCAATGAACACAGCATGGGTAAAAATCAAGAAGAGCTGGAGGCCATGGTGCAACAGCAGAGCTATGACGTAATTGCCATCACAGAATCATGGTGGGATGACTCACATGGCTGGAGTGCTGCATTGGATGGCTACAAGCTCTTCAGGAGAGATAAGAAAGGGAGAAGAGGTGGAGGGGTTGTTTTTCAGAGATAAACAAAGCTCCACAACTTTGTGAAAGTTGTAAAGCTGGTATGTTTATTACAGCGCTGGACGCATGTGGAGATTACTCTCCTTAAAAGACATGCATACCTCTGAGAACTCCAGGTCCCTTTTTATCCCCCTCTCAAATACATATGCATGCAATTTCACAATAGGTTCATACATATTCATTTTTACAAATTTAACTTGACATTTGCCACTAGTTCTTCTTTATCAGAAAAAATTCTTAGGTCGGGTTGACCTGCTCTCATAGCAGTTTCTCTGTCTCTCTCTGTCTCTTCCCCCTTATCTCTGTCTTTCACTGAAGCAGTTTCTCCGAGCCTAGGCTTTTTACGAGAACAGGCAGTCAGATTAAACAGCTATGTTTTCAAACTATAGACTTAACTCAAAGATGTGCATTTCACCTAAATCAATATGGATTTCTACTCTGGAAAATTTTTACACTGTCTCAGGGTGGCCCTTTATATTAGGGAGGTTTTTGATGCCACAGGTATTGAAACTAATGATGGCAAAATTGAATGCCTATGGGTAAGAATTAGGGGGATGGCCAATAAGGCTGACATCCTACTGGTAGTCTGTTATCGTGCACCCAATCAGGAACAAGAGGTGGACTGTTCATTCTTTAAGCAGCTAGAGAATGTTTCTGGATCATCAGCTCTTGTTCTTGTTGGCGATTTCAACCTGCTGGACATTTGCTGAGAACTGAATACAGATGAAAAAAGGCAGTCCAGGAAGTTTTTCAAGTTTGTGGAGGTCAACTTTTTCTTGCAGCTGGTGGGTGAGCCCACCAGGGTAGGGACTATGTTAGATCTGTTATTTGCAAATAGAGATGGGTTGGTGGGAGATGTGGTGGTTGGAGGCTGCTGAGATAGAGTGGAAATTTTCCAGAGTAGAAATCCATTTTGATTTAGGTGAAATGTACATCTTTGAATTAAGTCTGTAGTTTGTAAACATAGCTGTTTGGTCTGACTGCCTGTTCTCGCAAAAAACCTATGCTCGAAGAAACTGCTTCAGCCGAAGGACAATGATAAGGGAGGGCCCCTTGAACTCTGAAACAGATGGAGAGGCTGCTGTGGGAGACAGAGCAGGATGACCCAGGAGTTCTTTCTGATAAAAAAAAAAAACAAAACAACTAGCAGCAAATGTCACACGAAAGCAGTAGAATGAATATGTATGAATCTATTGTGAAATTGCGTGCATAAGGATTAGAAAGGGAGATAAAAAAGGATCTGGAGTTCCCAGAGGAACGCATGTCCTTTTAAGGGGAATGATCCCCACATGCATCCAGCGCTGTAATAAACATACCAGCTTTACAAATTTCACAGAAGTTGTGGAGTTTGTTTGCTTCCACAAATCATTTTGATGAGGCCAGCCAGGAGACCGTCTCTGTCCTCGCAGGGGCCGAGGGGAGAACAGACCCCCTTAGTACATCCCGGGGATGTTCCCTGTAGGGGCTCTGCTTGTCTCAGCTTGTCTGCTGAGGAGACAGACAAGGACCTGCTGGTGTGTGGATAAACAGTATGTAACGAGGGGCCCTGGGGAGAGAGAGCTAGGACTACTGGGTAAGTCACTCAGAGACGTCTGAGTGCGCAGCCTTGTTCCCGTGCCTGCAGGAAGCCTGGATGATAGAGTGGCTGGACTAGAAAGGGGGGTTCACTGTTCGATAGTGTGTCCGCTAGTGACTCTGGGAGGGAGTCAAGTGAACACGTGTGTTTGTGATGTCCAGACGTGTTTGTAATCATGTGAGTGAGTGGTGTATAAAAGAGAGCAAGCGAGTGCACCCACGGTGCACGGGGGGGGGGGGGGGGGGGAGTTCTACCCACGTCTGAAGTGGCCAGGGGAGGCCTGAAGTGCTGGCTGGGGCAGGCTGTGGGGGCAGGGAACGCCCCACAGAGAAGGGGAACAAGTGGAGAAACGTGGGTGAGTGTGTCGTGGGGTGACAGCCTTTATCCCAATATCGTGTGTTATGTCTGGCAGCTGTGCCTTTTCCCCCCCCCCCGGCAGTCTGGCTGTGGCGGGATGGGGAAGAGAGGAGGGGGGGGGGGGGGGGTGACCAGGCACTTTTTGGGCTTTTTTTTTGGCTTTGGCTTTTGCTGCTTGGCTTTGCTTGCTCTCTTGCTTGCTTGCTTCTTCTGCTTTGCTTGCGCTTTTTTTTTTTTTTTCTCCTTTTTCTTTTGTTCTCTCTCTCTCTTTCTTACCCTCCCCTGAAGATACTGGACCGGCTCCGGATTCTGACCTGCGAGCTCCAGGACACCCGAAGCCTGCTAGAGAAGATTCGGCGCCCTCCACAACACAGTCTGGTCCCTTTTCTTTTCTTGTGTTGGGGAGTGTTCTTTTGTTACTTGTAAATAAATAGGTTTTGTTTTCCACTTTGCTCCTCCGAGAAATTCCTTCCCGAACCCGGTGTTGGGGGAGGGGTGGTTGGAGGTTTGTTTTGTTCTGGGGGGCTCCCTCTTGGAGATTTCCCCTAATTTGTCCTAAACCAGGACAGAGTGTGGAGAGCTTGGTTCAAACATGGCTTAAAGAAAGAGGCCATGAAAATATACAGCTGATGGAAAAGTAAAAGGCAGCTGTAAGCAGCAATTCCCAAGCCTGCTTCTGTAAATAACTAAGTTCTCAGGCACATTTTTATAAACAGCAGGGTTCTCAGGCAGTTTTCTCATAACAGGTGAACATTCTATCTTTGTCTGTTTTGGGAAAGTAAAAGTAAGTTTTGAGAACCGCTCATATCAGGGTGAGAACACAAATCTTGGTTTCAATAAACAAACCACAGGTATTGAAAA